>NC_134864.1:35940052-36243802 GCF_049852395.1 Peromyscus maniculatus bairdii | reverse complement strand
CTTCAGGGAAAAGTCTCCAAAGCAATCATACCCATTCATCCCTGTGCAAACAGGGACAATACTGGTTCACTGAACCAGTATTGTGCTAGACCCTTTGGCAAAACATCTTCTCAGATTTCCCTTTTTCTTCTCTTTAGAGACATGGGGGGTCTCATTCCTCAGCTCAGGCTATCTTTTTGCCTCAGGTTCCCTCCCAAGTGCTGGAATTACAGGTATGAATCATGACACCCAGCTTAGAAATATTTTTGTTTTGTTTTCTTTTGTTTGTTTTGTTGAGGCAGAGACTCTTGTGTAGCCCAAGCTGGCCTCAAACTCACTATGTAACACAAAATGACCTTGAACTTCTCATCCTCCTGTGTCCAATCCCTGAGTTCCAGGGTTATAGGTGTGCACCACCACTAGCTAAGTGGTATATCTATACAGACTTTACAGACACTTATCTTTTGTGGGATGTCTTTCTGTACGCTGTGAATATGTGTTGCTCTGATTGTTTGATTAATAAAGCTGCATTGGCCTATGGCAAGGCAGCTTAGAAGCAGGCAGGAAATCCAAGCAGATATACACGGAGAGAAGAAAGGAGAGGAGAGAGAGAGATGCCTAGCCACCACCCAAAGAGAAGCAAGATGCCAGAAGACCAGTAATGCCACGGCCACATGACAAAACATAGATTAATAGAAATGGGTTAATTTGCTGGTTGGTGGTGGCACACGCCTTTAATGCCAGCACTCAAGAGGCAGAAACAGGAGGATCTCTGTGAATTTGAGGCTATCCTGTTCTACAGAGCGAGATCCAGGACAAGCACCAAAACTACACAGAGAAATCCTGTCTCGAAAAAACAAACAAAAAAAGAAATGGGTTAATTTAAGATGAAAGAACTAGCTAGCAAGAAGCCTGCTATAGACCACACAGTTGATAATTAATATTAAGCCTCTGAATGATTGTTTTTTAAGCGGCTGAGGGACCTTAGGGCCAGGCAGGACCTGAGAAAACTTAGGGCTGTAATTGTCTTAGGCACTGACCCCCGGGGTAGAATCATTCAGACTGTGTCTAAGTCCTTGTTTCTGACTTTCTCCTGGACTCTGATGTGTTTGCCTCTATATCCTCACTCTTAATTCTTCCTTAGGGAGCTTCAGGTTTGACTGATTCATTTTGGACCTGCCACTGTGGCTTGTGCTCCAAGACAGGCCATGTCTGCACACGTTACACCACAGTCAGCCATAAGCTCCTTCCCCTAATCCTGGCTTTGCTCTCCCTCTGAGTTTGTGTATGCAGAGTGGAATGAGAGGCACCAGCAGCAGGAGTCCCATCATGGACAAGAGCCATGGTCAAGTAAGCGAGAACCAGGATGGTGGCAGAGACAAGAGAGAAGACAAGAGGAAGAGAAGGCAGGTCAGAGGGTCTGGATTTAGTGACTGACTTTATGTGAGTGACACAAGGGACCCGTAAAGAGGTCCACAGTCCACCTGAGACTGAGCAGAAGCTGAATGTCCTCTATGGTTTGGAGGACACCCATCAAACTGATGGCCTACAGCTGCTGGGCTGTTTTTGACATTTCACACAAGACACCTTCCCCCCACCAGGCAAGATTATGAATTACTTTACATGATGGGATGGATAAAAATAAATCATATCTGAGTGTACCCTACTACAATTTGGTTATGTGCTCCAAGCATTCAGGTGTTGGAAACTAATTCCCAAATGTATACGTTAATGATATTTTGAGCTGAGGCTTTTGAGAGGTAATTAAGACTGATGTGATCTTGGGGTTGGAGGTCCAATGATGACATTTGTGGCTTTATAAGAAGAGGAAGAGAGAAGAGCTGGTGTACACATGTCCTGTCTTCCTTGTGCTGTCCTCTGCCACAGTATGAAGGACCTCTCCAGATGACAACCTCTTCGTATTGGACCTCTCAGTCTCTGGAACTAAACAAATATCTACTCTTCATAAACAACCCAATATATGACCACCTGGTTATAGCAACAGGAAAAGGACTAAGGCAGCCTGCTGCTGCTTCTACTGAAAATGAGTTTGGGTTTGCTTTCCCAGGCCTTCAGCAAGGCTGGTGCTGTACTTCCAGAGCATGATGCTGGTGAATCATCCATTGCAGGGGTTGGGAAAGCCTTCCTGGAGATTCCCAGGATGGGAGAGCAAGGACATATCCGTGCCTATGAGCTGCATTCCTCTTCAGCTCAGTTGACTCTCAGCAGAAGCCTGCCTTCCTTCCTTCCTTCCTTCCTTCCTTCCTTCCTTCCTTCCTTCCTTCCTTCCTTCCTTCCTTCCTTCCTTCCTTCCTCGCCTATGGTCATTTTCAGCCCCTTCTGCTTTGGGGGAGCTTTGATGATCTGGGATGTGAAGAAATGGGGTAGACTTAATTGTAGCCATACTGTCTTCCATTTGGAATTTTAAAAAAACTACATGACAATATGAACACGACAGAACAACCCTCCCATCCCCTTCCCCCATCTTCCTCCCCCCCCTGCCCCCCCCACCCCTGCCTCTCTCCGGTTGGAAATTGAGGGGTATGCCAAGGGAAGAACCTGCCTGAGACCCTTTATGGGGGCAGGGTGAGGGGCTTGGGAATGAAGAAATTGCTACAACTGTGTCTCCCCTTCTTTCTTCTTTCCTGAAATTGGTTGTCCAAGGCAAGACTATCTTGAAGACAGGCTGTCTCAACAGATGTTCCCTTCTGTGCTGACAGATAAGGTTGACAAGGTCATCTGTAATCTCGTAAGATCCCTGATTGTACCACTGAGGCACTCTATCAGGCTGGTCTCAAATTCTCGGCAACCCTCTTGCCTCTGTCTCCAGGGGACTAGAATTGCAAGCCACCATACCTAGGCTCAGTTCAGCTTTTTGGTCAAAATATAGCTATGTAGCTCAGGATGGCCTCCACCTCACAACTCGACTACAATCTCCTGGGTGCTGTGACCACAGGCGCGTGCCAACACACCTAGTACTGCCTGAACTTTTAAAACAGTGGTTTCCTAAACTATCTTCAAATTACCCATGTAATTGTTCCTTCTGTTTTGATATGGGTATATGGAAGGAATTGAAATGTCATCGAGTAAATGAATGAATGAGTGAATGAATGACTTTACAGGTGGGTCAAAGTTCAAAAGCAGCCTCAGAAGACAGAGTTAAGGGGAGCTCATCCACATCCCACATTTCCTGTCAACCCCCATGATACCATGGACCATGAGGTCCAGAATAATAGCAAAATTCTATCAATCAAAACAATTACAGAAGCCCAGTGTGATATTCTTCACCTGTAACCCAGAGGAGGAGGCAGGAGGACCAGAAGTTCAAGGCCAGTCTTTGCAACACCATAAGTTTGAGGTTTACCTGTGCTCTAGGAGACCTTATTGATGCTGGGGAAATCAGGGTCCACTCTTTAGTTCTTAGTCTCCTTAATAAAAGAATTTAAGGACAGACTCAAATAGAAGCTCCAGGGGTTTTGTTGGTTTGTTTTGAGACAGGGTCTTTCTAAGTAGCCCTGTCTATCCTGAACTTGCTGTGTAGATCAGGCCGGCCTCAAACTCAGAAATCCATCTGCTTTCGCCTCCAACACGCTGGGATCAAAGGTAAGTATTGCCATGCCTGTCACTCCAGAACCCTATAAAAGAAAACCCCCAGGGCAGGCAAGCTATACATCCCAGGAACTGCCCTGGGAAGGAGCCTAGAGAAGAGGAGGAGGAGGAAGCCGAGGCATTTGAGTTCAGCCAGTATGGAACTTAGATGCAGGGTGGTTAAACAGCCACATGGCGGGGAGGCGGCTTTAGATAAAGAGTGCACAAGCTCAAAGTACCAGAGAAAGACACTTGGGCTCTGGCCTGCATCCAAAAGGAGAAAGACAGAAGAGAAGAAGAAGAAGAAGAAGAAGAAGAAGAAGAAGAAGAAGAAGAAGAAGAAGAAGAAGAAGAAGAAGAAGAAGAAGAAAAGGAATAGTCTCGCCTTTCTGAGTCAAAAATCAGAAAGGCGGCAAACCCAGTCAGACCTCAAGGTAGAGCATAGGACTGCTCTGGGGCTGAGCTGTGGTCACAACCAAGGAGTGATTCCTCCCATCACTTTAGCATAGCTTAAGCAGGGGGGTGGGGGGAAGGGTGGGAGGGTGGGGGTGCGCTGCTTTTCTGAGGGGTGGTCTCTTGGTCAGGGGGTTGACCTGTTTAACTGGATTAACTCTTTTTTTTTTTTTTTAAAGATTCATTTATTTATTTTGTATGCAGCATGTATGACTACAGGTCAGAAGAGGGCACCAGATCTCATTATGGATGGTTGTGAGCCACCATGTGGTTGCTGGGAATTGAACTCAGGACCTCTGGAAGAGCAGTCAGTGCTCTTAACCTCTGAGCCATCTCTCCAGCCCCTGTTTAACTGGATTAACTCTTAAGGGAGGGGAACATGGAAGGTCTCCACCCAGAGGCACATTCCATTCTTTCCTCTAAGACTGGAGAAAGAGAGAGAGAGAGAGAGAGAGAGAGAGAGAGAGAGAGAGAGAGAGAGAGAGAGAAGGAAAAAGGGAAAGTATAACTGATCGGGTCACATATCAGATGTTTACATTACGATTCATATACATTATGAAGTAGCAAAAAATAATTTTATGGTTGGGGTCACTACAACATGAAGAACTGTTTTAAAAGGTCGCAGCCTTAGGAAGGTTGAGAACCACTGTGCCAAAGGGATGTGGAATTGATGGACCAGGTGAACTGAGAAATGAACGTCACAATGTTATCAAACCAGTCACAGACACTTTGATGCTCCTCCAGTTTGTGACCTTGGGGCTGTTTGCATATTTATTGGTGAGGGTCTTGATTCCTCCAGCAGCCCTTACCCTGACCTAGTTTTCTGCAAAGTCTCTTGGTACAAGCTTCTTTATTCTCCTCTGGCTAGCAACCTTCCAGGTCACAGTCATGAATATTCACCTTGTCAAGATTTGGGTTAAGAGATTTTTTTCTCAAAGCCAACAGGCAGTGTTCCTCAGAGTCTCTCAACAGAGACTTTGGTTTCCTTCAGATTTTATTCTTGGTGTTGCTGACAAGAAAATGTTAGACCAAAATATACTTCCATGCTTGAAACTGTCCAGGGGAACAGAACTTGTCTCCAAATGAGAACCAGAAAGGATGCTTATGTCATCAATCCAGTGACTGCTGTTGCAGAAAATATGACAATCTCATGTGAAGAAATGCTGATGTGTTATCGGAGGTGGGGGTGGAGGAGATGCTATTTTAACACACTGCACTTATTTAGAGAGAAATCTCCTAGCCTAGCAGGCTTGCACCTGTCTGTCAACCCTGCTGCCCACATCATTCCTTTTTGATGTCCACCACTGATCATGGAGATTTATTTTATTTCTGTTATAGTTGCAATTCCTAATTCTTACAGACATGCACAGGGTTGGTAACCTGACAGAGGAGTACATTGGTCTTCTGGTGAAGCTGCTGAGCTGGTAAGAAAGACCTCCTTGAAGGTCATGTACTTGGAGTTCAGCTTACTGCTTTGGGGACAGATTTTCTTCCTTCAATTTTTCATCCATTCAGTCTCTCTTATGATTAATGTTCACTCAATAATAGAAGATGGAAGTTCCAGGTGTGATCAGAATCATGAAGAAACAAATATTTCTCCAGCCTCCCTAGAAGCCAGACCTCTGACCATGGTATAATGAACATCAGATATTGACCGTAGGTTGATGGGCACATCTTATAAGAGGACTCTTATACTGAGACTGGAGAGATGGTTCAGCAGGGTAAAGAGCATCCGCTACTCCTCCAGAATCTGAGTTCAATTCCCAGCACCCACATGGCAGTTCAAAACTGTCTGTAACACCAGTACCAGGGACATGCAGGCAAAAACACCAATGCACAAAGCACAGCTATAATCTTAGCACCTAAGAGGCAAGGGCAGGAAGATCAGGCAATCAAGGTCATCCTTAGCTGCTTGGCAAGTTCAAGGCCAGCTCGGGCTATCTGAGACCCTGCCTCAAACAAAACAAAATGCCACGAATCTAAAACCAATAAATAAAAATTAAACACATAAATGAAAATGAAGACAGAGATGCCCAGATTTATTAATGCACAAAAGGGAATTTAAATCATGGTTCTGGGCTGGGGATATGGCTCAGTGGGTATGAAAACTTGCTCTGGAAACACAAGGTCCTGAGTTCAAATCCCAGAACCCACGAAAAAAGCCAGGAATGCATGACTGTGTGCATGCCTGAAACTGTAACATTAGAGATGGGTGAACTGGAAGAGTCCACTGGCCTGTTAGCCTAGGCAAGAAAAATTAGAGACTGTCTCACAGAAATTAAGTGAAAATCAATAGAGGAAGCCACTGAGGTCCTGTTCTGGCCTCTGCATCCATGCACATGGGCAAACATACCTGGAACCCAGGAGGTATAGTTACTTTTGGGGCTAACACAGTAGGTAGGCTTGGAGAAGATCCAATGGCCTGAGACAAGATCTGTTTGGTTTACAGATGGAGGTGTGGAAATGATTCTTGTAACAAAGTGGAGAGCAAAGACCTGTGTGTGACAGGTCTGTCCAGGTGGACTGTCTGACTTCTGTCTTGCTGTGGTGTGGGTTTAATTGATGGAAGCTCCGAGAAAGGACCAGAGGTGATGGTTTCTCTGTTGAGTGTGGTCTTTGGGCAGATGAGGGAACATTACAGAGTACCCCTTCCAAGGAAGGAAGGGAAGAAGGACAGAGACCAGGGAAGGTCAGAGAGACTTCCATTTGGGCAATCTTTTTTTTTTTTTGATATTTCGAGACAGGGTTTCTCCATGTAGTTTTTGGTGCATTGGGCAGGTTCTTCTGTCTCTGCCTCGTTCTTGTGCGGAGATGCTGAAATTGCCATGGTCCACCAAATCTGGCTTTTTATCTGGGTTCTGTGGGTTGAATTCAGGTGGCTGGGCCCGCACGGCTCGTACCCACCGAGCCATTTCCCTGCGCCCCCACGTTTTGTGACTCAGTTTTGTGCAACCCAGGTTGACTTCAAATCTGGCATAGTTAAGAATGAGTACACCGAATTTGAACTTCGGATCCTCTGGCCTCCGCCTCTGGAGTACTGGGAGAACTAGCAAGCACTGCTGTGCTCCGGTTTATACAGTGCTGGGGATCGAACCCAGGGCTTCTTGCATGTTGGACAAGAACTTCACGGCCAAGTAACATCCCCAGACCTCTGGGAATGTGACATGGGACAGAGATGGTGTATGATGGGATCTTCACAGAAGCCAAATTGACTTTGGGGAATCCTCCAGGTGATTGGGGGCCTTACATAGGCTCATTTGGAACAAGGGTGTTTGGTGGTTGGTATAATTAGGGTTACAGAGTAATTATTGGCAGGAGGTCCTGGTAAAGGGTTCAGGTTACACTAAGAAGGACCAGTCATGGCTCCATTCTACAGTAACTGATTCTTTTGACCTTCTTGGTTTTGATAAATATTACATTTTGCTTTTTTTTTTTTGAGGTTATTTTTTATTAAGTCCAATTAATCTCAGGCTTACCCAAGGCAATCCCCCTGCTTCAGCCTCCCAAGTGCTGAGCTATTGTCTCAGCTGGCAGCTCACAACTGTTTGTAACTCCAATTTCAGGGGACTTGACACCCTTGTCTGACCTCTGCAGGCACAGACATGCACAGGGTACATAGACATACAGGTGGGCAAGACACAAATACACATAAATAAAATAAATAAATCTAAAAAACTTCTTTTAAAAAGGTAACTGAATTTATATTTCTAAATGGAGGGAGTTGTTTTTACCTAAGTTGTTCTATTACCAATAAAGACTTGGGAGTCAGATATTGGGGTGAAAATCTGATAGATCAAAGAAGCAGCCGAGGAGCGACCAGCTGACCTTCTCTCCACACTTCCCATAGTGAAGAGACCGAGAAATCTCTAAGTCCCTCTCTACTCCTTCCTGTGTGTCTTCTCTATCCATATTCCTGGCTTCTCTATGGCTAATTCCGGTCAGCTAGTCATTAGCTACACCTCCTGATTCAAGGTTAACTTTACTAACATAGTCACAATGCCATCAAATATCCCAAAACAGGGAGTGGATGAAGTCTTAAGTGAATGTGTATATTGACATGGGCACAATCACATCAAGGATCTCAATGCCTCAGACCCACGGGATAGCGGAGCCTTGCCTAGCTCACGCCCAGAAAACGGCAAAACCTTCCTCTGGTCCAAGTACTGATGCTGAGGAACTTTCAACCTTTAGCTGAAAGCAGCGTGCTCAGAATGTATCAGCTGAGGCTCTTTCCTCCTCAGAGACGCCAGCAGCCTGAGACAGCTCCCTGTAGAGAATAGCTAACCCTTGGTGGTACTGTATATAATAAATACATTGAGTTTCCAGGCTGCTGTTGGTGCGCCTCCATCAAAGCACACAACCTATCTGTTTCCAGCTTTTCTCTACTTACATCTGTAAACCGAATTGCTAAATGGTCTTTTAATACAGACCCGAAGCCTGATATTGGGGGGAATGCTGAAAGATCAGAGACACAAAGGAACAAGCCACCTCTTACCTCTAGGGACTCCTCAGTCTGAAAAGATTTCCTCAGCTGAAAGACTTTAGCTCCTGTCTCCTCATGCCTTACGTACCTTTCTCTGCTCACCCATATAATTTCCCGTCTCAACTTTCCTAGCGCTGGGATTAAAGGCCTGTGACTCCCAAGTGCTGGGGTTAAAGGTGTGTGCCACCACTGCCTGGCTCTGTTTCTCTCCTAGACTGAGCCAATCTCATGCAGTCCATCATGGCTTTGAACTCAGATCCAGACAGATTTCTGCCTCTGGTGGAGTGCTAGGATTAAAGGTGTCACTGCCCAGCCTCTATGTTTAATCTAGTGGCTTGTTCTGTTCTCTGATCTTCAGGCAAATTTATTAGGGTACACAATGTATCACCACATACGCCTGTTGTTTCTTCATTCCCTGTCACTCCAGGAGGCTCATTCTCTAAGCGGTGCGGGTTGTGGTACCCAGAGAAATTCAGGTGGTGTTCAAGAACAGATGAGCTGTGAGAAGTGATCACACTTGTATTAATAAATCATGGAATTATTGCCTAAGAAGATGAGTATATGGCAATAGTTGAACAATTTGCTTCAGGAGCTTCCTCCAAACTAACTCACCCTGGAAAAGTTGTTCCTTATCGGGAAATGGATTGCTCACCCAAGAAAAGAACTGGCCGGACAGAAAACAGCTTACTCAGGGAAACCTTTGTCCTGCTGTGCCCAACAATTCTACTCAATTATGTCATTCATCAGGCCTCGAGGCTGGGTGGATGGCTCAGCAGTTAAGAGTGCTGGCTGCTCTTGTGGACGATCAGAGTTCAGTTCCCGGCATCCATAGTGACAACTCAAAACTACCTGTAACTCAAGCTCCAGGGGATCCAGTGACCTCTTCAGGACCCCATGGCGTTGCACTCACATATATACTCCCTACATACACATCTATAAAATAATTTAAGACTTCGAACTTTTTTTAAAAGAAAGAAAATCAACCTGTGGCCACTTGAGTCTAATCCAGTGGTTCTCAACCTTCCTAATGCTGTGACCCTTTAATACAGTTCCTCATGTTGTGGTGACCCCCCCCCAACCATAAAATTATTTTCATTGCTACTTCACAACTGTAATTTTGCTACCATTATGAATGTAAGGTAAATATCTGTGTTTTTCAATGGTCTTAGGCAACCCCTGTAATAGGAACAGTTGCCTGGGGGTCATGACCCACATGTTGAGAACCACTCGTCTAACACCATGCCAATGATCTTCCTTGAACTCTTCCTTCTAGTTCATTATCAGTTATTTAAGGGTCTGTCCTTCCTGGTTCCTTCATTCCTTCCTCCCTTCCTTCTCTTCCCTCTCTGCAGGAATCAGAACCTAGGGCGTTATGCATGCTAGGCAAGCACCAGCTTTCCCACCGAGTTATAGCCCCAGCCCAAGGTTTTGTTATGCTTTGCCACAGCAAATCTCACACAATTAGCTTTGGGGGAGTCAACAGTCAATAGCAAGAAGGAAAACAGCTAATATTTATTGAGCGTTGTGTAGCTGCTCATTACGTGTCAACTGTTCTGGGCTGTGATTCATTTCACAGGAAACACTGGCTGGTAGCCAGGGGTAAGCTGTGCTGAGATTCAGAATTGAGAGAGCACACTTCGTCTGCTTGTTCTGATTCCTAAGAGCCACAGTGACACATAAAGTAGAGGGATACATACAGCTTGCTTAAGTTTGTGCTTGTTTGTTTTATTTGTGTTTTTTTCTGAGACGGGAACTTACTCTATCGCTTAGGCTAACTTGGAACTCACTATGTAACTCAGACTGGTATCTAATTCTTGGTGAATGCCTGTCGCCGTACCCAAGTGCTGGGATGACAGATGGGAGTCTCCAGGCCTGCTTGTTCAAGTGTTCAAGAACTAAACTTAGCAGCCGAGCAGTAGTGGCACACATCTTTAATCCAGCACCTCGGAAGCAGAGGCCAGCCTGGTCTACAGAGTGAGTTCCAGGACAGCCAGGGCTACACAGAGAAACCCTGTCTTGAAAAAACAAAAAAAATGAAAAGGACTAAACATAGCAAGATATTGAGGTCTTGAGGCCTTAGAAATGTGGCCACTGCTGCGTTCCTGGTTCCCGGTCTCCACAAACGTAATGTTGGTTGGTAGGGGTGGGGGTGGGGAAAAAGCCTGCCCTGCCACTTCTCCCCCCTGCACAAGCCTTATCCATCCTGGGTGGATTTTATGGCCATTTTCTTTTTCTCTGCCACCTTAGGGTAGCCCCATAATCTTTGTTCAAACACACCGATATGAGTGGAACTGTGTCTCTCCAGAAATCTTAGTACCCGGTCCCTCAGGATAAGACTATTTGGAAACCGGGTTTTTACTGAGGTGGTCTTTTAAAAACCATGTTGCACCGGGTGGTGGTGGCGCACGCCTTTAATCCCAGCACTCGGGAGGCAGAGGCAGGTGGATCTCTGTAAGTTTAAGGCCAGCCTGTTCTATAGAGTGAGTTCCAAGGCAGCTAGGGTTGTTACATAGAGAAACTCTGTCTTGAAAAACCACCATCACCATCACCACACCAACAACAACAACAAAAAAGAAAAAAAAAGAGAGAGAGAGAGAGAGAGAGAGAGAGAGAGAGAGAGAGAGAGAGAGAGAGAAAATAAATAAAAATCAAGTTGCTGGAGTTGAGTCCCAATCCAATAATGACAGGCATATTTATAAAAGGAAGAGATTTAGATAGAGGGACAGATTTGCACACAGAGAAAGTGTTGCTGTGTAGACGCATACAGAGAAGCCAGCTACGTGGCTGAGGCGATGCATTGTAAAGGAACAGTAAGCCCATGTAAGAGATGAGAGGCAAGAATTAACTTGACAGTTGACCTCTGACCTCCATATGTGTGTTGTGGCATGAGCTCTCCCCCACACATTACACATGCACATATACACACACAATAAATAATAGTAATAGTAATAAAAAATAAAGTGAAGAAATTAAAGAGAGAGAAGGATTCAAATTAAATCAAATACAATACATACCCACCAACAAGTGGGAATACTCTGGAATTCTTCATGTTCCTGTCATTCACTTCCAGATATGATTGGATGAAATACTTTACATATTTAGTGACAGATAGCCGTTTGAGCCTTTAGGTTATCGATTCTCTTTGACCCACTGAGTAGAGGTTCACTATATGAGATCGTTGATTAGTGCAGCAATACAAGACTGTAAGCATCACTAGGAGGCAGAGAGACAAGATTGATACACAAGTTGGAGGCCAGTCTAGTCTACCTAGCAAGTTCCAGGCCAGGCAGGGATATAAAGAGAGACCTTGTCTCAATAAACAAAACAAATCAGAACAGACAAGACAAAACGATTGCCCATGGCACACCATAATACCTAATGCATTTTGTGAATCACTAGGAAAATGTTCAAAGATTACTTAAATTACACATAACGTCTGCTTTTGTACTAACCCCAGTTTCACGTGCAATTTCATAACAATTTATGTGATTCAGCTCCAAATTTTATCCTGGGTTTACTGTTAGAAAGGCAGCAGGGTTCACAAAAAGGGTTAATTTGAAGAACACAGAGGAGAACTTTCTGTCTCTCTCTCTCTCTCTCTCTCTCTCTCTCTCTCTCTCTCTCTCTCTCTCTCTCTCTCATTTTAAGCAACACACAATAAACAGAGTCTTGCTAGGTAGCCCAGGCTAGCCTAGAACTCACTATGTAGTCCAGACTGGCCTCAAATTCATAATTCTCCTGCCTCTGCATCTGGGATTACAGGTAAGGGACAGGGATGGAACCGATCCTCTCCCCTCTCCCCTCCTTCCCCCCACTATACCACACTCAGTTTCCTAAGTCCTGAGATTGTAGACACGAACACCCTGTACACACAGCTTGCTTTTCATCTGACTCTTTACAAAGGGATTAGATGAGGCTCTCACAGTGTCCTAGGACAGGGGTGGAGTGTGAGCCCAGTGGTCATGAGGCAGATTTATCGCGTGCTGATGTACTTAATGACAAACCAGCTTCACTTTATAAAGAGGTCATCAGGGAACAGGTTGAAAGACTCTGTGCCTTTATAATTGAAGGCATTCACTGACTCTGGGTGGGGTGGTGCACACCTGTGATGCCAGCACTAAGTAAGCAGAGGCAAGAGAATCCTAAGGTCGAGGTTAGCCTGGGAATAGAAAGTTCCCGGCCAACTCAAGCGTATAGGAGACTCTTCCTCATAAAAGCAAACCAATCAAACAACAATATCAATGGCAAAACCTTTCAATTTATATGTAACTATAAAGAGCATACATTAGTCACATTTGCAGATAATATCAACTTGGAAGGAATAACTTACACCTTGGAAAATAGAATTCAAGTTCAACCCCCAAAACCTATTTCCACTCAAATGCTGTGGCATGTGTTTCCCCCCAATAAAGAAATATTAAAAAAATTAAAGATAAAATAATCTGAAAATAACGCAGTAAACTAGACACATAAATCAAGTCTAACAATACAGAATAGACTACTAAAAGCTGGGTATGGTGACACCCATAATTCCATCTGTTGGAGGTAGAGGCAAGAGAATTGGGAGTTCAAAGTCATCTTGGCACAGGGACAAATAGCCAAACTAGTGGAAGCGCATGCACTGTGAACCAATGGCAGAGGAGCCCCCATGGAACTAAACCAGGCCTTCTGGATAAGTGAGACAGTTGATTAGCTTGAACTGTTTGGGAGGCCCCCAGGCAGTGGAGCCAGGACCTGTTCCTGGTGCATGGGCTGACTTTTTGGAGCCTAGGGCCTATGCTGGGATACTTTGCTCAGCCTTGGTGTAGGGAAGAGGGGACTGGACCTGCCTTGGCTGAGTCTGCCAGGTTGGGCTGACTCCCCAGGGGAGACCTTGCCTTGGAGGAGGTGGGAGTGGAGGATGGATGGGGAGGGGGCTGGGGCGTGGGAAGAGGGAGGATGGGAGAATCTGTGGCTGATATGTGAAATTAAGTTAAAAATTATAAAACAAAAATACTATATAAAAAAAGGACTCTTCAAACGTGAAAAAAAAAGCCATTGGACTATATATAGACTTTAAGGTCATTTTGGGCTACACAAAACTCTGTCTCAAGAATTAAATATACATAGCCCTGGTCATGATGGCTCAAGCCTTTTTAATCCCAGTACCCAGGAGGCAGAGGTAGACAGACCTCTATGAGTTTGAGATCAGCCTAGTCTACACATTGGGTTCCAGGCCAGCCAAGGCTACATAGTGAGACCCTTAAAAAAAATTAAGCAAGGAATGGTGGCATATACTTTTAATCCCAGCATTTGGAAGGCAGAGTCAGGTGGATCTCTGTGAGTTCAAGGCCAGCCTGGTGTACAGATCGAGTTCGAGGACACCTATGTCTCTCTCCCAATTAATTTCTGCAGCAAAAATACCTAGATCAACTACAGAAGCAGAGGATGGCAAAGATGTAGAAAAGATTAAGGTCTTTAGAAGCCAGATCACCTGCAGGAAATGCACAGAGGGCAACACCAAACTCCTCTAAAAACGTAATACCCTCCTAGAACAATGGCGATCAGCGTCTGGCTTCTCTGGCTTTGCTCCGTAACTGTTGAGGTGTTATCTGGGGCACTGGAGTCTAATAGGGACGTCATTCAATGAACATCCAGAGGGGAGCAGATCAAGAGGGAGAGCACTGGGCATCACATCACCCAAGGACCCAAGAGGAGAAGCTTCCCGTGTTCAAGAGAAGAGTCAAGGGAGCCATGATTGATGTCTTCAAATATTTGTACATCTCTTAGCAAGAAGTAAACAAATTCATGTGCAAAGTTGTACCATGTGGGTACAATCAGTAGCCCACAGGGACCAGTTAGAGGGCGCCTGGTTCTGGCTCCAAACAAAAACATCTTTCTAGAGCTGCCAGGCATGGAACAAGCTGTCCCTCTGCCCTGAAGAGTTTTGAGCTACTATGAATGCCCCTGACTGAAGAAATCTGGCTGTCCCTCCCAATGACCTACTTAATATTCACCCTCTACTTTCTGTCTTTCCACACCTCAGTTCTACTCAGCAGTGAAAAGATGACCCTGTGAGAACCTCAGCTCTTGGGGGGATAGTCTCTGCTGGGCCAGTTGGGCAAATATTGATTTTCTACAGCAGGGACTGGTGTAGTATAGTGGCTACCGTCCCCTTTATTTTGCCAAAAATGAAGATGTGATGGGACAAAGGGCAGCAGGCATCTTCACAGCAGGAGGAGAAAGCCAAGAGGGCCAATGCTGATATCACTGAGTGGCTTCAACCACCCAACAGCCTCTGCCCTTTAGACTCCTTCCTGTGTAAGAAAGCTGTAGCTAGAGTTTTCCTGCCTTGCCCACAGTCAGGACAAATCTTTGTTACCCACCAGTCCCACAGCCCCTCAGACCCAATCAAGTAAACACAGAGACTTCTATTGCTTACAAACTGTATGGTCGTGGCAGGCATCTTGCTAACTGTTCTTATAGCTTAAATTAATCCATTTCTATAAATCTATACCCTGCCACGTGGCTCGTGGCTTACCGGCATCTTTTTATGCTGCTTGTCATGGTGGCAGCTGGCAGTGACCCCTTCTGCCTTCCTGTTCTTTTATTTCTCCTCTCTGTTAGTCCCGCCTACACTTCCTGCCTAGCCACGGCCAATCAGGTTTTATTTATTGACCAATCAGAGCAACTTGACATACAAACCATCCCCCAGCACAGCCAAGTGCAGATCATCTCAGACACCTGCACTCAGGCCCATGGTCCCAATCATCCTCTATGTGGACCTGCTGGGTAAAGCCACGAGGAACCCAAGAACGAGCTCCCACAGGACATACAGAACATCCCACAGCAGAAAACTGCCTTATTTGAGTTACTGCACTTGGGTATTCTGTTATTTCAAAGCAAACACATCAATCACTAATCCAGGAAAGGAGAATTCGAAGAGCCAAATGGCCACCAACTAGATTAACTCTAGAGCTTCAGATCCTGAGATATTTTAACTCATAATCTAAGTTAATGTGTTTAGAATTCCCTGTGCTGAACTGACAAGTATTCCTCTAAGCACCTGCTTTGTAAATGGTAGTGCACTAACAATACAAACCTCTCCCTTGCAGAGGCGCATTACGGAAGCCTCTTACTTTTGGCTGAGTTCAGGAGGATTCTGGAAAACCACAGTGATGTCAGTGTGAGGAAAGATGACTGCAATTGTGGGTGAGGTTTTCCATTTTGTTTTTCAGTACTGTACATTGACATAAGTAATTAGTACAACCACAAGAAGACGACAGAGGAGAGGACGCCACTGTCCTGAACTCCCTTCCCTGTTTTGCCAAGAACATGGCTTTCCCATGAAATGTGGAGCAGAGACAGGAACCACTTCCCCATAAGAGCATGTTACCTCTGGAAGCATATCTGGAAGGCTACTTCACATTCCAGGAACTCTATTATGGGTTTAGGCTGAATAAAGCATCCTTTGTAACCCAGGGATGAGGTTCCCCAGCACAGCCAGAGAAGATGCACCCACATTACTAGGATATTGCACACTAGGCCAACTGATAGATAGTTTTCAAGCCTGGACAGGTGCCTCATGCTTCTGATGCCGATATTCAGGAAGCTTAGGCAAGAGGGTAAAGAGTTCAAAGACAGCCTAAGCTTATGGTGAGACCCTACATCAAGAAACAAATATATTTTTCAAACTGTGAACTGTAACCCACTAGTGAGTCATGAAGTCAACTTAATGGGTCTCCAATAGTACTTAATAAGTGAGAATTAGAGTGAAATTAAATAAATTACCCACAATGACATCATTGTGATTTGAATTGTGAATGAGGTTTTTGTTTTGTTTTTGTTTTTGTTTTGTGGTTTTGTTGTTTTCCGTTATTGAGAATTGAATGTAGGCCCTTGTGCATGCTGGGCAAGAACCCTCCACCGAGCTGTGTAGCTTCTATGTATGTGTGTACCAGATTTTGATGTAAAATATATTTCTTCTGGGCTGGCAAGATGGTTCGGTGGGTAGAAGCATGTGTCACCAAGCCTGACAACCTGAGTTCAATACCTGGGACCCATATGGTGGAAGGAGAGGACCACGATTTGTCCTCCGACTTCCCCAAGCATGGCTCCTTCAACATATGAACACACAAATAAATGTAATAAAATAAGTTAGTTAGATGAGTTAGGGCCAAAAATGTTTGAAAGCCACTGTTTGTGACTCTCTCTGCCTAGATAAACACTTCATTTTCGTAACGCACTTTTTTGGATATTTTGTATCCCCCCCGCCCCAACAAGGTTTCTCTGTGTAGCTTTGTGCCTTTTCCTGGAACTCACTTGGTAGCCCAGGCCGGCCTCGAACTCACAGAGATCCGCCTGGCTCTGCCTCCCGAGTGCTGGGATTAAAGGCTTGCACTCACAGGAAGCAAATCGATGCAAGGCATCAGCCATTTTAGTTTAACAAATGACTCTTGCGCTTGTGGTGAATGTTCTGGTTTTCCATGGCCCTTTTTCCTTATGTAAAAGTTCATACCTTATTAGGGGAGAGAATTGTTGGCTCTTCTGGTGATTTATTTTCTTCTTTCCCATTGGTAGTGATGCATTTCTGCAACGTTGTCTGCTCTCATTGGTTCCATCATTTCCCATTTCTGTCTGATATGAATTCTCTGGCATTTGTTAAGCTATTTTTTTTTCTGCATGTGTCCAAGGGTCACACCAGTCTCCCTGGCTCTTTGTTTTCTCACTTAGGTGGGTCAAAGACATTGGCTGACTTGCCTTTCTCTTCCCAGATGCTTGCAGAAGCTCTGAAATAAAAACATTGCTTTTAGAACCTCCTGACAGATGTCAGCCCTGGAGGTGGATTCTGAAGACACAAAAGTGGAGAGCACTGCTTAACAACACATTGCTTCTAAGGAACTGCAACATGCATTATAAAAACCAGAGCCCTCCACAAAACCAAGACCAGTCTAGGACCCTCTTAGAAGACCTGTTTTGGGTATAGAAGGGTCACTGGTATTCCAGGCTGGGTGACACTGCTGGTGCCCACATAATCTATAGGTTTGAAGACTATCATTATGTCCCAGGAAAGCCCAATAACAGTGGAAGTTACTTCTGATGAGACAAAACAAAACAAAACCAAGTCAGGAATAAGCTAACAGCTTCGACCAGAGAGTCAAGATTCACCAGCCTGTCTGGTAGTATACAACACACTCAACCCCGATGACACTTAAATCTGCTACTGTGACCCTCGTGTTGCGGACCAAGCTTGAGCCCAGTGCTGACTCAGCTTTCTACTGTTCTCTTACCTTCTGATTTCCCTCCTTCGAGTGGTGCCAGGTCCACATTTATGGAAGATGGACTGGGTTTCTTTGCCTCCCAAGCACCGTACTTACGTATTTTCACATAATCCCATTGGCATAATGTTATTTGCCTTATCTGGGAGGTAAAGATGGGAGTTTGGAAAGTTTAAGGGGTCTGTCTCAAGACTGCATCACTGGTGTGCGCCGTAAAAGCAGCAGTCAGAGCGTAGACGCTTGTTCTATGGGCTATGGTTAGAACTCAGCGGCAGATGATATGCTTAGTCCAAGGGAGGACCTGGATGTGATTCCCAACCCTTGCCACCTTCAACTCTGACATCCTGTTCCAACCAAGATGGAAAAATGATCTTTGAATATATATATTGCTCAGTGGTTAGGAGCAGTGGTTGTTCTTCCAGAGGACTTGGGTTCAATTCCCGGTAGCTACCATGGCAGCTCACAACTGTCTGTAACTCCTGTTCCAGGGGATCCAACACCCTCACACAGATATACATGCAGGCAAAACATTAATGCATGTAAAATTAAAAAAAAAATAATTTTTTTTTTGAGACAGCGTTTCCTTGTGTAGTTTTTGTGCCTGTCCTGGATCTCGCTCTGTAGCCCAGGCTGGCCTCAAACTCACAGAGATCCGCCTGGCTCTGCCTCCCAAGTCCTGGGATTAAAGGTATGCACCACCACTGCCCAGCTAAAGTAAAAATTAAAAATAATACATACGAAGAAGCTACTTCATGCGGAGATGTTGGCTCACACCTGTAATCCCAGCACCTAGGAAGTGCAGACAGGAGGGTCATCAGAGGTTCAAGACCAACCTGGACTACAGAGTTGAGATTGTCCTATAAAACAAATAAGAAAATAACAACAAAAAGAGGGCTACTGTTTAGGGAGGTGTTTGGACATAGTTCTCTACCCTGTAAGTTACAGGGTTCCCACACACTGAAACGGCACATCATAGGGCTTTAGAAAGGAAACAAATACTCAGTAGAGCTGCAGAATTGTGCATCATGTTCGGCTGTTAATCAGAGGACTGCATCCAGAAACAATGACCAGCCCCACAGCAACCAGCCCCGTACTGAGATGTGTGAGGTCGCAGTCAAGGGTCATCAGGCTCCCATGAGGATTCAAGTTGTAGATCAATTTTGAGGTCCTGACAACAGTGCATCATCATCCTTAGGTGTAAAAGGGGGATTTTTTTTTTTTTTTTTAAGATTTATTTATTATGTATACAGTGTTCTGTCTGCATATACACATGCAGGTCAGAAGAGGGCACCAGATCTCATTACAGATGGTTGTGAGCCACCTTGTGGTTGCTGGGAATTGAACTCAGGACCTCTGGAAGAGCAGTCAGTGCTCTTAACCTCTGAGCCATCCCTCCAGCCCGGGGAAAAAAATTTTTTTGATGGCTAAGAGGACCTACAGAGGACTGGAGAGATGGCTCCATTTGCAGAGGACCTGAATTCAATTCCCAGCATCCACATGGTGGCTCATGATCAATCTATAACTCCAGTTCCAGGCAAGCCAACACCTTCTTCTGACTTCCATGGGCATGTGGTACACATATATACATTCAGGCAAAATATAAAATATAAAACACATAAAATAAAATAAATAAATCTTTAAAAAAAAAAAAAAAGAGGGTACTACTGAAAGAAATGCCCAAGCCCACCTCTTCTTACAAGTGGAGGAAGAAAGGAAAGGGTAGCCTTCCTACAGTGAGAATTCTCATCTGCTGCTCCCTGAGGGTAACTGTGTGAGAGACAGAAAAAGATGGTGAGGGAAGGGAGAGGGTACCTGGCTAGATTTGAGGGAGCCAGAGAACAGCAGGATCTGAGACCTACCTGCCTCCTGTATCTATGAATAGAACATGCACAGCTTCCCAGGAACCTAGGAGATTAGGAAGCTTGTAGGAAGTGTGTAGGCTTGAGACCATGGAAAACAGCTGCATTATGGAGTTCCAGAAGCCTGAAGTAGAGCTCTTGGCTTCTCAAAAAGTTCGAGGGACATGCAAGAGTATAGTACCTCCCTGGGTAACTGGAAAAGAAGTACTGCCACTGTGCACTGGACCAGCAGTCAGACCTGGAGTTGGCATAAGCGACCAGAGACACCAGCACCACAAACAGGAGAAGCATTGTATCCCAAAGCCACAATGGGATCAGGGCAGCTCAGCTCTCAAGAAGACCAGAGAGAAGACTACCTTGTTAGTGGTCAGTGTGGTCCAGCAGGCACAGTGAGGTCCATCATCCACCCCCAGCATCATGTAAACTACACACACCCCATAACTCAGTTGCCATTTGGAGAACTGACAGAAGAAGAAGTAGAAATCCTTCAGTGATGGTGTGGAGGGAGGGGGGGGGTGAACGCATTAGAACAAACGACTAACACAAGGTTGGTTCTCTTCCATTGTCATCCAAGCTCTGAACCTCCAAACCCTGGATGCTGACTCTGTAACCCGGGGTCTGACTCATTTTAAAGATCTATTTTTTTGTTTTGAGGCAGGGTTTTATGTGACTCAGGTTGGCCTCAAATATGATTATGTAGGGTCTGGGGAGACAGCTCAGTTGGTTAAGTGTTTACCACCCAAGCATCAGAACCTGAGTGTTGTGGATATTGCTCTGTATAAACAAAATATTGATTGGCCAGTAGCCAGACAAAAAGTATAGGTGGGACAAACAAAAAAAAAGAAAATTCTGGGAACAGGAAGGCTGAGACAGAGAAATGCTGCCAGCCACTGCCATAAAAAGATGTTAAGATACTGGTAAGCCACGAGCCATGTGGCAACTTACAGATTAATAGAAATGGGTTGATTTAAGATATAAGAACTAGATAGCTAGAAGCTCAAGCCATTAGGCCAAACAGTTTAAATAATATAAGAGTCTGTGTGTTTAGTTTATAAGTGTGTACAGGACTGCCGGGGCTTGGCGGGAGCTGGAGAGAAGGTCTCCAGCTACACCTGAGTCTGATCCCTAGCATGCATGTAAAAAGCAGGGAGAGTGGTGTATGCCTTGATCCAACACTGGGGAAGTGGAGGGGGGGAACACTGGGGCTCACTGTTGAGCCAGCCTAATCTAATCAGTAAGTCCCCCATCCAAGTGAGAGATCCCATCTCAAAAAACAAGATGGACAGCTAAGATTGACCTTTAACCACTAAATATACATGCATACATGAGCACTTGTACTCACTATAAACACACACACACACACACACACACACACACACACACACACACACACACACACACACACTGTAGCCAAAGATGACTGAATTTCTGATCCTCTTCCCTTTACCTTCACAGTCCCTGGATAACAGGGCTGCACTTCCATGTCTAGTTTACGTGATGCTGGAGACTGAACCCTGGGATTCATGCATGTTAGGCAAGCATTCCACAAATAGAGCTACCCCTCCTAAGGTAGAGAGAATGTCTGAAAGAGGGGGCTGAGATAAAATGCAATCTGTGGGATGGGTTTCTACCCATCCTGACAATGCCCTTCAGAGAAGAAATTTAGATCCTCAGAGACATCTGGGATGCGTTCACAAAGGAAAGACCATGTAAGGACACAGTGGGAAGGCAGCCACCTGCAAGTTACGGTTCTTGCAGGCCTCGGCAGAAACCAAACCTGCCCACACCTGATCTGAGACATCTGCTCCCAACACTGTGAGAAATAAACAGCCATTGTTTGAGAATCGTTCTGTGGGTCTTTCTCACAATAGCTGCGTAGACTGAGCTGCTTCTGACCCACTTCTCCACGTCTAGCTTTGATGCTAGGAGAACCACACCACTTAGAAAGAAACAAACACACCAACAAAAAAGCTGTCTTTACTTGAACTCATTCAAATCATTTACAAATAGATTGTAGAATTAAAAAATAATTATTTTAGAGGTTGGGCATGGAGATACACCCATGTGATACCAGGACTCGGTAGAGACAGGAGGGTATGAAAGTCCCAGACCCCCCTGGGCTATGTAAGACTCTGTTAAAAAAGAAAAAAAACCACAACAACCCCCTCAATAACAACAACAAACAGATAAATAAAGCTCCAACTAACCAACCAAATGAAATAAAAACAAAGGCATCTGAAATTACCCTTTGAAGCTTGCCCCTACAATTAATACTTGAGTGCATTTTCTCCTGTTTCTGGTCCACAAGTCTATTTCACTCATTAGATTAAAAACAGAGATACAGGACTTTCTCATGTCTTTTTTTTTCTCAACAGGAACATTCTTTGAGCAGAAATGGCCAAACACATCGGGTCCTTGATTAAGGTCACCCTCTGTCTTTGTTCAGGCTGGGGCCTTTCTCCTCATTGTAAATAGGACTGTCAGTGCCTTAACCAGTTGGTCACTCAAGCTGAACTGCACAGAGCCAACCCCTGCCTCTGCCCAGGAACGCGCAGCCTGAACTCTGTGTGCCCCCAACTGTGCCATTTCTATTTGGCACCCGAGGAAAAGCTTTGCCAAGTCTTCAACAGTTGCAGCTGATTAGGCACAATCTCCCCAGTATTCACAGCTTCCTTTCTGACCCACTTAATTCATCACAGGCGGTTTCTGACAAGCGTTAGGATCAAGGCCAAACTGTGTTCTGATGTCTGAAGAGTTTCTGAAGATCATGAAGATCTACACACAGTCAAAGGTTGATGTGGCGGGAGACGTTTTCTTCAGTGTTGTAGCTGCTGGTGAGATACCACTGTTCTTATAAGCCAACTCTTTTTTTTATTATTATTTTAAATTCATTTTACATATCAACCACAGATCCCCCTCTCATCTCTCCTCCTGCTCTCCTCCAGCCTCCCCCCAAGCCACCCCCCATCCCCTTCTCCAAAAGGGATCACTCCAAAATGGGGAGTCAGCAAAGCCTAGTACATTCAGTTGAGGCAAGACCAAGCCCCTCCCCCCTGCATCAAGGCTGAGCAAAGCGTCCCACCATAGGGAATGGGCTCCAGAAAGCCAGCCAGCTCATGCACCAGAGATAGACCCTGGTCCCATTGCCAGGGCCCCCTCAAACAGACCAAGCTACAAAACTGTCTCCCATATGCAGAGGGCCTAGTCCAGTCCAAGCTGTCAGTCTAAAGTTTGTGAGTTTCCCCGAGCTTGGTTCAGTTGTCTCTAGATTTCCCCATCATGATCTTCACACACACACACACACACACACACACACACACACACACACACACACACACACACACCCTTGGTCATATAATCCCTTTTCCCTCTCCTCGACTAGACTCCCGGAGCTTGGCCTAGTGCTTGACTGTGGATCTCTGCATCTGCTTCCATCAGGTAGTGGATGAGGGCTCTATGATGACAGGGTATTCACCAATCTGATTACCAGGGTAGGCCAGTTCAGGCACCCTCTCCACTATGGCTAGTAGTCTAAACAGGGGTCATCCCTGTGGATTCCTGGGAATTTCCTTAGCACCAGTTTCTCCCATACCCCATAACGTCTCCCGTCTCCCTCTATCAAGATATCTCTTTCATTGGTAAGCCAACTCTCACTCAGGTTTCTCTAAACAGCCGTAATGAAAATCACGAACACACACACACACACACACACACACACACACACACACACACACACACGCAATGCAGGTGGGGAAGGGGGCTAGTTAGGAGGACGGGAGTCGGTAGGCGTGAGTGGCACAAGAGAGGGATAGAAGGCTGTGACTCGAATACATTATGCACATGTATGAAAATGTCAGAATGAAAGCCATTGTTATGTATAATTAATATGTGCTAATAAAAACGTTCTTAAAAGGGGAGTCTTACAGGGCAGCGGTGGCGAGATCCAGGACAGGCACCACACAGAGAAACCCTGTCTTGATAAACCAAAAAAAGAAGGAGAAGAAGAAGGAGGAGGAGAAGGAGAAGGAGAAGGAGAAAAGGAAGGAGAAGGAGAAGGAAGGAGGAGGAGGAGGAGGAGGAGGAGGAGGAGGAGGAGGAGGAGGAGGAGGAGAAGGAGAAGGAGAAGGAGAAGAAGAAGAAGAAGAAGAAGAAGAAGAAGAAGAAGAAGAAGAAGAAGAAGAAGAAGAAGAAGAAGAAGAAGAAGAAGAAGAAGAAGAAGGAGTCTTGAAGCCTTGCTCCTTCCCCACAGAACAAGGTTCCCCTCGCTCCAGGCGGACCTAAATGCAGGAAGCAGGACCCTGACTTTGAGGCATTTCCTGGTTGGTCACCGTCACTCTTCTCAGCCTTGAGCTGTAGAGTGAGGCTGCCCGGTGCAGCTCAAGGCTCCCTGGAGACAGGCAAACACGGCAGGGAATGGACTTTGCACACTGTGTCAGGTCAATAAAGATGACCGCCAGATGCTTGCAGGCTTACCCTGCCGAGGTGCTGCGTGGAGTGGCAGGAAGGCGGGACATCCGAGGCTCACCCATGCAGCTGCTTCCGTCTTCTTTCTAAACTTATCCCCCTTTCAAAAATATCCCCAGATTTGAACCATTTGGAAATATTTTTAATCTTTATTTCCAAAAGTAAGACCTCCTTTTCCTCCTCTCGCCCCCTTTAATAAGATGTTATTTTTGGACATGGCTGAAAGTCAATATCAAGTCAATAAGAAATAGTCATAAAGTAGAACTTCTTTTGGGGAAAGTGTATAATTTTTTTTCTAAACCATAAAGTAATTGAAATGCTGGAAACTAATGCTATCCTATCCCCAATTCCCCCTGAAGACAGCTTCTTATGTGTATTTCTAGATGGTTTATATAGGAGTGTTTCCTGACATGGTAGCTTGAGTTTCACAAAAATGACAAAATTTGTAGTTCAGAGAAAGTGTCCTACCACTCCCCAGGAGAAGGGGAGGTCATGATGTGTTTTGTATGCCGCTGTGAAGCTCCCAGGCTACGATTCAGATAACCTTCACTACAGAGGGCCTCCCTGGGCTCATAGCCATAGGTCAGGAGACATCTCACTCTTGCTTATGGTAGGCACAGTTCTAAACTGTGGGCCCCAGCTGCTTGCTTTTGGGAACCCTTCTTTATTCTACAAATGTAAATCACGACAGCTTCCATCACCTCAGAGAGATCTGAGAAAATGCTGCAGACTGCGTGGTGTGATTTTTAAAATGACATTCATTTGTTAATTTTCCGCCTGTGTTTGTGTGTGTCTGAGTGCCAGGCATGCCATGAACAAATATGGAAGTCAGAGGACAACCTGCAGGAATGGTTCTTTCCTTTCACCACACAGGTAGGTCCCAGGGGTCAAATTCAGGTCGTTAAGCTCGAACTCCCGTCAGGAGTGGTGACCTTTACCTGTCCTTTGGAGCGGAGCCATCTTGACAGTACTAGACAAGGTCGTTTAAACAGCAGATTTCTTACCTCCCAGGCCTGGACTCTGGAAAGGTCTAAGATCTGGGTGCCGGAAGTTTCTGGTGAGGCTCTCCATTGCTGGCTCACATATGGCCACCTTCTCCTGTGTCCTCATATAACCATGGCCTTTGCTCTGAGCAGGGGAGGAACTACCTGCTATTTCATTTCTTCTTGCCCGTTTTTGGTTGTGATTTATCACTTGGTTTTTGTGACAGGCTTTTACTCTGTAGCCAGCACGGACCTCAAACTTCTAATCGATCCTCCTGCTTCAGTTTCCTGGGAGCTGGTGTATTCTTCCCCTGTCTTTGAGATAGGGTTTTGCTATGCGGTCCAGGCTAGTTTGGAATTTGTGATCCTCCTGATGTAACCAGCATGGCAGGAATGAAGATTCCAAAGAGAGTATCCGGGCTGGAGAGAGGGCTCAGTGGTTAAGAGTATGCTATATGGGTTTGGTTCCCAGCGCCCACAAGTCAGTTTACAATTGTCCTTTTTCTCCAGTTCTGGGGCATCTGGCATTCCTTGTATCTCCTTCATTTGACTGTCAGATTACTGAAACAATGGACACCCCCCCACCCCCCCCACCCCCCCCCCACCCCCCGCCACACACACACACACACACACACACACACACACACACACACACACACACATCAAAATGAGAATTTTCCCAGGAATCTCATGCTGGTTCATTCTGGGAGGAGGTAAGGGATCCAGCCAGAGGGGAACTTGTCCACCTCTCCCAAAAATTTCAAACAGTCCTAACAGTCACCATATGGGTGAGACTGAAAACCGGATAACGAGTCAGTGGTGGGAACACCACACATCCAGACTGGCACTGTGTAGATGGGTTCTCTCTTGGCCCTCCATTTACACTTGGATTTGACTTGAGCATCCTGAAGATGGACTCTAGCGGTTTGCTGGCTCTCTGTGTCCCTCTTCTGAATGTGGCCACATGGAATAAGTTTCCTTTTTCTGCTTTCCATGTTTAATAAGCTTATTGAGGATAGGTGGCCAGACCTGACCTGGGGCACAGGTTATGATCCCCAAGTTGGCAACACTAATACAGCCTCCTACGTGATGGGATTTCAAGTGTGTGTCACCATTTCTGACTTCATGTCTCTTCTTTTGTAAAAATGTATTCTTTCATAATTACACACACACACACACACACACACACACACACACACACACACACACACACGTCGACTTTGATCATCTCCCTCATTACCTCCTCTCATGTTACTGACTACAGGTTTGGATCCAGTTTGTTTTCTCTTCTAATCAAAGAATTCAAATGTAGAGGGTGGGGTGTTTTGATCTCAACAGGTAGCTGCAGGCAAAAATCTCAAACTCAGCAGGCAGAATCAACAGATGGAAAATGCTTTTATTCAAGATGAGGAAACACATGTACACACATACACAGTGAGAGAGAGAGAGGAGAGAGAGGCAGAGAATAAGACAGAGAGACAGAAAGACTCCCCTGTGCAGCAGAAGAAAGACCTAGGAAGGGTTGGGGATTTAGCTCAGTGGTAGAGCACTTGCCTGGCAAGTGCAAGGCCCTGGGTTCAATCCTCAACTCAAAAAAAAAAAAAAAAAAAAAAAAAAAGAAAGAAAGAAAGAAAGAAAAAAGAAAAACCTAGGAAGCTGACTGGCTGGCTCTTCTGGAAAGCCGGGTGGGGTCCCTTTAAGGGTCTTTGTTGAGATGGAGTGGGAGTACCCTTTCTGTAATTTAGAATTGCCTGGTTTAGATGAGGAAAGAGAAGCTGATAAGCTCACAACTTTGGATACACATGTCCCAGTCAGGCCATCAGAACTTATCTGACCAGTCTGGACCAGTTAGCCATCAGGCAGGAGTGGGGATGTACTGGTAATAGAAAATACCTGTCTGATGTTTGTCTCAAGCTTCTGGGTCTTCGTCTCAGTTTAAGAAGAAGCCAGAAGTTTGCCATCTGCATTGTCCATCTATGCCCCCTCTCCTTACGTGTCTGCCCGTCAGGGATCTAAGTAGATATAATAGTGATCAATATTGATGTTGAGGATCTCCAGCTAGGGGGGAGGGGCATTCTAAAACATGCTCTCTTCACGCTAAGCAGCGGCAGCTCCCTGGACCTGCCCTTTCCAAACCCCCCCACACCTCAAAAAGCCCGCCAAGGGTCAGCCTCTCTCCGGGGGCTGTTCAAGACCATGCCTACAGGGTATCTAAGTGTGGGCCCTGGCCCCCCACTGTGATGGGCCACTGCCTTGCTTGCCAACCTTGACCAGATATCTTCCCTGTGCTGATTCCCTGCCGGTTTCCTTCTCACCTAACGATCACCGATCACTGGACGCTCACCGGAGGTTCTTTGTTCATGTACCCTACATTTGATGTAAACAGCTTAGATGCAAAAATGTAGAACATTCGGTAGCGAACTTCTGCCCTCCGGGGACCCTCCACTGTGCTGTAAGCCTGTATTTAAGGTTTCCTCCCTCTTTCAAAAAACGACATTCGGCATTCTGCTGTGGCAAATGACTCGCTATCTCTTGTCTCTTATTTTTTAATCCACAGCCCCTCGCTCGGACATGGTGAACGGGTAGCGGTAGCGCGGGCGTTACCACAACATCTAAGACCTGGTTGTCAGACCTGCCATGTGATTCCTCTCCTGCCTTCTGCAGAGCCACCTGGGAGTTACTTTGTTCTGTTTATTAAACCTGGACTTATTAATTCAGCTTTATTGCATTGGTGGAGGATAACCAATAACTGGGGATCCAATACGTACCACCAATTGATACTGATTTTAATGAAATAGTAATAAAAGTTAATCCGTCATTCCCTCCCATCACACCATTTCTTATTCCCAACATGTCCTCAGCTAATTCCATGTCTTTAAAAAGAGAATGTTGCCTGCTTCATTTTATTAGGTTGCCTGCATGCGCACAGGAGGAGGGTTACTTGAGCAAGAGCAACTTACCAGTGATCAGTGGCTATACCACTAAGGAAGAAGAACCCCACTCTTCCCCAAGGAAGCACCAACAGCCAATAGCTCCTCAGGGAAAGGAGGGGCTTTCTAAGTCCCTCCCCATCCACTGATGGTTTCTGTGCTTTGCAGGAGTTGCGAAGGAAGCCACCGCTCCTGCGAGTTCATGAATGCCTCAGCCACAGCATGTTTAAAAGACAACCTTCCTTCCCATTCTCTGCCTCTTACATTACTTCTTCCCCCACTCCTGTGACATTCTCTGAGCCTTAGAGGAGGTGATATAGACACCTGGCTTAGAGCTGAACACTCAAAAATCACTTATTCTCAACAATTTGACCAGTTAGTTGTTAATAGGTTTTCTGTACCCCGATAATAGGTTCATCAGCCAATGAAGTTAAGCCAGATCAAGCCAAATTAAAAAGGAAAAGACCAGGTTTGTTTTGGGCAAAGCCACTCCCAGGTGAGTCCTCCAGCCCCCAGAGATGCAGGCTGGGGAAGGGGCAGGAGAAAATCACAGGGCAGATCTAAGGCAGGGCACTTATGTACCCTGTAGGGGAGGGGTGACGACTTGTCCTCCATAAGCTGGGTTTGTGCCCACATATGGAATGCTTTTAGGCAGGGAAAGGGGGTCTTTAGGCTTTTGGGTAGCTTTTCTTTGTTGGAGATTCTGAGAGGGCAGGGTTTGGAGAGAGAGGAACGGGGCTTTCGCAGGATCAAGCAGGAGCGAGCTGGAGATTCCAGCCCAACAGTTATGAGTCTCTGTATGAACTGTCACCCACCACAAAGGAAGCTTCTTGGACCAGGGCCGAGAGCAACATTAGTCTATCAGCATCAACATATTTAGAAAACAGTTTATGGTCTTTCTTTTAATAAGGAATCACCATTCTCTGATTAGACCTTATGACCTCATTCTAGCCCCATTGCCTCCTTAAATACAGTTGGGCACAAGGGATTTATCAAGGTGTATGTGTGTTGGGCTAGGGCAGGCATAATGCAGTCCATAACGGTGTGAGAAATCTCTCTCTCTCTCTCTCTCTCTCTCTCTCTCTCTCTCTCTCTCTCTCTCCCTAAGTAGTTAGCCAGCTAAGGGCAAATATTCCATAAATCTCCCCCACCTGGTAAAACTTTTATGTGAATCTTTAAATTTCTCCTAAATAGTAAAAGCCTCCTCCCCTCCCGTTTTCCCAGAACATGGTGGCCTGGAGGGGCTGGCCCCTTGCCCCTTGTCCTCAGCTCCTGTGCATTGGTCCTTCCAAGACCAACACATCACAAAGGCCAGTAGGTTGGGCCCAGCCCAAAGGGGAAAAGACACAGTCATTTAGGGAATTAGAGTAAAAACCAAGTGAATGGCCGGGCATTGGTGGCGCACGCCTTTAATCTCAGCGCTTGGGAGGCACAAGCAGGCAGATCTCTGTGAGTTCAAGGCCAGCCTGGTCTACAAAGCGAGTTCCAGGAGAGCCAGGGCTACACAGAAACTCTGTCTCAAAAAAATCAAAGAAACACAAACAAACAAATAAACAAACAAACAAAAACAAGTGAACTTCCTGTCTCAGCGTGCTTGCTAGCCCAGACGGAACTGCCGCTCCTCCAATCCCACCCCCACCCAACCATTCCCCCTTTTTTTTTTCCAAAAGAAGTGGCCTGGCCGAGTCACTCTCTCTTTACTCCTGTGCTTCTCGCAAGATACTAGGAATATTTGTTTCCACCAACAGTAAGCAATATTAATATCGATTTTAATAAAAAAAGTAATCAAAGCTGCTATTGGTTTATGTGCCTACTGTATGTTAGACAAGGCATACAGCGTGCTTTGTGTGTGTGTGTGTGTGTATGTGTGTGTGTGTGTGTGTGTGTGTGTGTGTGTGTGTGTGATGTTTCTTTCTCTAGTTTGTTTTTCTAAGATGAGTCTATGTAGTGCAGGCTGGACTTGAACTCACCGTGTAGCCCAGGATGGTCTCAAACTCTCCGTAGTCCTCCTGCTCCCACTGAGTACCAGAATGACCTGCGTGAAGTATCAGGCTCCTGTACAGTCTTACAAAACTCCCAGAGAGAAGTGTCATTAGTCCCAGAGTGATACACAAAAAGAAGTTCTTTTCACCACTCAGAGTGAATCCTGGCTAGAAACAAGTGCCTGCTGGTGAGAAGACCTAAGTAATCTCATTACACAGCAAAGTGGGTAACTTGGAGAGAGCTGGCCTTTGAGGGAGCAGAGACAGGAAGACATGCCCCTGACTCAGTACACCGCTGCTCTTTGCCAGGACCTGTCTACTGGAGGTCCCTGTGTTTTTCTGCCTCAGTGAGTCTGTTTAAGTATTTTCCCTCATAATTACAGTGTCTGTCCTGAAAGAGGCTGGCTGGCTATCAAGGTCAATCTAGTTCTGACTCCTCCGAGAGCTGACTCAACCCAGGTAGTGTGCTATCCACGCAGGTTTGCATCTGACGCAGTTTCCAGGGATTCTGTGTCTGGGTTTTTACGCCCGAGGCTTTAGGGTTCTTTGTGTTTGAACTTGACCTCCATGGTACTGGCTGATCCCTGCTCACCCTTGGGATTGCATACAGTCCTTTGCTGCTTTATTTGATCCTATCTTAAGGCTGAGATTTCAGCCTCACCTTCTATCACAATGCACTCAAGTACTAAAACCAATGTGGTGCTCCCTTTCCAGGTCACCCCCTTTTCTGAACTGCTCCTTCCTCAGATGAAGCGTTCCTTCCTCCTCCTCCTCCTCCTCCTCCTCCTTCCTCCTCCTCCTCCTCCTCCTCCTCCTCCTCCTCCTCCTCCTCCTTCTTCTCCCTCTCTCTCTCTCCCTCTCCTTCTCCTTCTTCTTTTTTGGTTTTTCAAGACAGGGTTTCTCTGTGTAGTTTTGGTGCCTGACCTGGATCTTGCTCTGTAGACCAGGCTGGCCTTGAACTCACAGAGATCTACCTGGCTCTGCCTCCCAAGTGCTGGGATTAAAGGCATGAGCCACCGCCACCCAGCTTGGAAACTTTCTTCTTATTCTCAGTGCTTCTTGTACTTCCTTTCCTTGTTCTTATTTTCATGGTCTCCATCTTCTTCTCCCTCTGGTTGATAGCTGTGTGTGCACACATTGAACAGTATCACTTTTCCCATGCAGGGTTTGGCGGTACCCCTGTCTCCTGGACTGCCAGGAACAAGCTGCATCCTTAGCCACAGGGAAGAAGAAATATCCATAGTTAGTGTATTTGCTTTCACATCCAAACCCGAATTGCACCCACCCACCATTGCTTCATCCCTGTCCCATGTGGATGTCTGTAGTAGTCTTTGGTCTTGTGTCCTGTTACACACATTCTTTCTAGAACAAATAATTTAAATCATGCAAAATTTTGTTCTGGAACATAAACCCAAAGGCTACTTAGAACTCTGACAAATACAAAAAGACATTTTTAACTGCTCCCTTCCTTTAAAACAGCTTCTCTATGTAGCTTGGGCTCACTCTAGTTTGGGCTGGTCTTAATCTTGTCTCCCAAGTGCTAGGATCACAGGCACGGAAAGCCATACCTGGTCTTTGATATACATTAAAGTGTGTGTGTGTGTGTGTGTGTGTGTGTGTGTGTGTGTGTGTGTGTTCTGGGTTCTGGGTTCTGCATTTTAGACAGGTACTCCTTGACAATAATAAATTGTGTGATAATAAATTGTCTCACACAAGTGATCAGAGAACCTTCCTCTTCCTGAGCAAAGCCCTTCTAGGCCTCTAAGCCCATCAGTGGAAAGACAAAGTCCTTTCTTTTCTAGACAGTCTCACTGTGTAGCCCTGGCTGTCCTGGAACTCACTATGTAGACCAGGCTAGCCTTGAACTCAGAGAGATCTACTTGTCTTATCCTCTCAATGCTGAGATTAAAGGTGTGCGTGCCTATACTCACCTCTGGCTTCTTTTTCACTATTTATGACATGACAGTGAAGATATTGGCCCTGCCACATAGGAAAATGGCCTAGAATGTTTCCGGGAACCACAGATGGTGAGGGAAGCATGAGGTTTACCTGCTAAAACATCCATGAAGGAGCATGTCTCACATCCTCACGATTGGAATGGAGCGGGACTCATTATCTGCATTCACTTCACAGATGCTGGCTCTCTGAAATCAAGACCCCCTGGGGAAGGTGCTGATCTAAAAGCCTCAGAAGTGGCTCCATGCTGCTTTCCTGTTTGTTCATTACCCAGGGAAGGCATGGAGGGCCACTTCTGTACTGCACTAGGAGTATCCAAAGTGAAAGAGTCAGCAGCATCTCTGGGAGTCCTCCCAGTGGGTGGCCCTGGGCTCCAGGTAGTGGGTCATCACCCTGGGCGGTGATGTGAACATGCTAAGCTGGAGGGCAGGGAGCTGGTCCTGTGAAACCCATTGCTCAGGCCTCAGGGAGCCTCCCCTGCTGGCCCAGAGCACAGCAGGTGACACCTGTTCTGTCACATCAAAGACCTTGACTCTTCTGCTGGGGGAAAGGTTTTTCCTACAGGACAAAGGTGAAGAACAGAATCTCCCCTTCCCCAGCAGTACCTATCACCCACATTAAAGAGACGGTGCCTAGTGCCCACGCTTCAGGAATCACTTTCAAACGTGTTTCATCTCTTTAAGAAGCGTGTTTGGTGGTGGCCAGGGCCTCAGAATCTCTGGTAAATAAATGCAGATGACATTTGCGCAGAAGTTAATGCTGCCTTCAGGGATGGGATCACATCTCTCCCCACAACACTCTCTTCCCGCAAATCTTTCCTGCAGTCTGTCTTCTCTGGCACAGTCTTCCCATTAGGTTTTTATCCTTTTCGATATGAATGCCACCTGCCTCAGCTGAGAACTGTCCTGTTATTGCTTTTGAAAGTAACTATTTGAAAGTTTTAAAACCCAGCAGTTCTTGGGCCCATTGCTGCCCCCCCCACATGCCCCCACCCCTCCCTCCTCCCCTGTGTCCCGTCACCCTCCTACATGCCCCTACACCTCACTCCCCCAACCCCTTGTCCTGTCCCCCCCACATGCCCCTGCCCCCCTGTGTCCCATGACCCCACACATGACCCTACCCTTCACCCCACCCCCACCCCATGCCCTTGTCATTCAGCTGTCCCTTTTCTGTTCCATTTGTTTTTCACTCTAGGGGCTGTTCCTTGGGTGCCCCCCCCCTTGGGTTTATTTGTTCGATGTTTTTATTTATTTATTTTTAGATTTTCATACACTATATTTTGATTCTATCCTTTTCCCTCCCTCAGCTCCTCCCGGGTCCCTTTCCTCCATCCACTAAACTTCATGGTCTTTCTCTCTCTTAAAAATGAAACGAAGCCGGGCGGTGGTGGCGCACACCTTTAATCCCAGCACTGGGGAGGCAGAGCCAGGAGGATCTCTGTGAGTTCGAGGCCAGCCTGGTCTACAGAGCGAGATCCAAGAAAGGCGCAAAGCTACACAGAGAAACCCTGTCTCGAAAAAACAAACAAACAAATAAATAAATACATACATACATACATAAATAAATAAATAAATAAATAAATAAATAAATAAATAAATAAACAAAAGAAACGAAACCAAGACCACACTAGCATGAAAAGAACAATAAAACAGCACCCAGGAGTCAGTCTGATCTGTGACAGCCAACTACTCCAGAGCAGGAGGTGTGCCCAGGTGTGTGGCTGACACACCCACTGTCACTCCATGGAAGAAAACTGATTCAGAGTCCATGACAAGCCGACAGTGGTGGTGCCTGCCTTTAGTTGCCAGCCCTCAGGAGGCAGAAGCAGGTGGATCCCTGAGTTCGAGGTCAGCCTGGGCTACAGAGGAAGTTCCAGGACAGCCTGGACTACACAGAGAATTATCTAAAAAAAAAAAAAAAAGAAAAAAGAAAAAAAAAAGGAAAGAAAAAAGAAAAGAAAGAATGCACAGAGTCCATGACAGCGGGCAAAGGACCGGCACGGGTTCAAGCCGCACAAGACTCCAGTGCTGAGGAAATGAACAAAAATCCCATTTCTCACCAAGCAGCTACGAACCTGGCGTACCTGGCGGGAGAGGGGAAATCCACCCTTTTCTGAGAGAGAGTGCAAGAGCATGTGTTTTCAGTTAGGAGTTGGGGATCCTCGTACCTCTGATTACAAGTGTGTCCCACCCACCACTTTCTTATGTGAGTTCTGGGCCTCAACTCACGGCCCTCAGGCTTGCACAGAAGGTACTCTACCTGCTGAGCTGTCTCCCCCGCCGCCCCCCCCCCCCCAACGATTCATTTTCAACCTGTATTTGCCATCATTATTTATTTGCTATAAATAATTGTAGTTCTTAATGATAGGAAGACTTAAACTCAGCAAGAGGAAGATTATGATTAATGTTCACTCTGGAGTCACAAAGCGGACTTCCTTTCTTTTAAGTGGCACTTAGACAGAAATATGATTCCGCCTGTTCTTTTTTTTTTTTTTTTTAATCATCCCAATTTTCTAGACCATTTTAAAGAATGAGTGGGCTGGTCTGCCAGGTCCCTCAAAAGTCCCAGTCTATTTATTTCCAGGCAAGTCTCCCGAACTGGGTGTGGTGACAGGTGACTCAGAAGTGTTGGCAGGTAGCAGGCACCCCTGCGTGTACCTCCCGGGTATGGGAATGTTAAGATAAACAGCGGCTCTGAAGGAGTAGGTGAGGCCCAGCGGGGCAGCTCACTGGTTCAGATTCCCCCTGAATTGTCAGGCCAGCCTCTTTCAGAGCTGATCTGCTGCTCAGATGGAGAAGGCCTTCAGGGCCAAGCCACTCGGTTCTGTGCGGAACTCTAACAAGTACCCAAATGGGTCCCATCTAAATCCCAACCCCACGGGTCTCAGAGGTGAGGTGGGATCTGGTGTCCAGGAGGACTAATTCTTGGTCCTTAGGCCATCTGCTGGTATTCCTTATGGGGTCCAGAGCTGAGAAGAGCCTTCCATATCCATTTCTGGCAGCACCTGAAAAGAGCCTTGTCTGCAAGTTCTAGCAACAAAAGCTATGCCCATAGCGGGGTTCAGCCTTGTCTGGTTGATCTTGAAGCTGTTGGCAAATTGCTGTCCATAGGAAAAAACGTTCTTTTCTGCCATACACATCGGGGCTTCCCATCTCCAAGTTCAGAGAATCCTGTGCTCGTGCCTTGAAGTTTTTGAGGACTGGTCCATTAAAATGTTACTTCATCTGATGGCCTGGCATTGAAAACCTAATTTGGAACTCATATTACAATGCCAGATGACTAATTTCTTAATAGGGAAGACATTGCTTCGAGGTCTTAGCAATTATTTTCTCATACTGCTTTATGATTCCTTTCCTGGAAGCTCTGAGTGCGTTAATTGAGAGCAGTTAACTTTACTAAACATTTTCTTTTCATTTAAAACAAAATAAAATTCTTTCTTTTTCTTTTCTTTTTTTTTTTCTTTTCTTTTCTTTTTTTTATTTTCTTTTTTTTATTTTTTTTAGACAGGGTTTCTCTGTGTAGCTTTGCGCCTTTCCTGGGATTCACTTGGTAGCCCAGGCTGGGTTTGAACTCACAGAGATCCGCCTGGCTCTGCCTCCCGAGTGTTGGGATTAAAGGCGTGCGCCCACTACCGCCCGGCTAAAATTCTTTCTTTTAAAAACAGGCTTTCAAATAGGGTTTGGAGAGATAGCTCAAAGGTTAAGAGCACTCACTGATCTTTTAGAGGATCTGAGTTCAGTTTCCAGCACCCATGCTGGGCAGCTCACTGTGGGAGCCCACAGAGGTTTCCTAGTCAGAGCAGATCTTGCTTTTACCCAGCCGGGAGGAGGGCTTGACCAGGTGCATGGTAACCAGGTGTTTGGAAGGGTCTGCACTTGGGCTGTGCAGTGCTTTGATCTAGCAAGGGGGAGGTCTTTTGCCTCGCCCTTTGGCATTGTTATAAAAAGCTCTTTTGAAGAGCCAGAAGGGACCTGTGGATTTTGATCCAGGTCCTCCCGAAGCTATCCTGTATTTCTGTCCGTCTCATCTCCACTATCTTCCTATCTACAAATTCCTTATGCCTCTCTCCTCCTCATAGGAACCCTGTAAAAGGTGAGAGCAAGCCTCCCACAGCTCACAACTGCCTTTAACTCCAGTTCAAGGGTTACAATAACTTTTCTAGCCTACACAGGCACCCACATATATGTGGCATGTACTCACAGAGGCATACACACGTATTGATAAATAAATCTTTTAAAAAAAAAAACCAGACCTTTCAGATGCTTAGAAAGTTTGCATAAATACATTGACTACAATGGCAAAATTGGGGGTGGGGGCTAACATTATTTTTTATTTATTTTGAGACAGGGTCTCACTATGTAGTCCTGGTTGTCCTGGAACTTGACATTTGCACCAGGCTGGCCCTGAACTCATATAGAGATCAGCCTGCTTCTGCCTCTGAAATGCTGGGATCAGATGTATATGTGTCATTGTAGCCCACGTGACAACTCCTTTTAAGGGAGAGAAATGGCAAATAAACACACATACAACAACAACAACAACAACAACAACAAAAACTCACCTTGGTTTTGGATGGAGACCATTCATATCAGAAATTCTGTTTCTTTCAGGCTACTTTCTAACTAACAGGGTGAATAGGACAGTCGACACCCCCCCCCAACTTTCTTAGACTTCTCTCTCTCTCTCTCTCTCTCTCTCTCTCTCTCTTTTTTTTTTTTTTGGTTTATCGAGACAGGGTTTCTCTGTGTAGCTTTGGAGCCTACCCTGGAACTCGCTCTATAGACCAGGCTGGCCTCGAACTCACAGAGAACCGCCTGACTCTGCCTCCCGAGTGCTGGGATTCAAGGCGTGTGCCACCCGGCCCAGTGTTCTCCTTAGACTTTTTATCTGCTTCCTAACAGAACATTTTAGGGGTGTTCTTGGTTTCTTTTCCAGTCACGCTGACGTCTACCCTGCGGTGACGGTCACACGGTGTAGCAGTGCCCCTGAAAGTCTATCTTTAGAGCAATCGCATGGTTTTCATTAGGCTGAGACAGGAGGTTTACTTCAAGTTTGAGGCTAGTCTGAACTACATAGGAAGTTCTAGGCCATGCTGAGTTACAAAGGAGAACTTGTTTCAACCATGTCTCCCTTCAAATAAATAAAATAAGTTTACAGTAGACAGATAAATGGAAAAACAAAACAACACAAACAAAAAGACTTCAGCTTAATCCCAGGACTCAGGACAGTAGTAGGCCAGTCTGGTCTACATCAAAAGTTCCAGGCCAGGCAGGGCTACACAGCCAAGGTTACATGAGCTCCTGTCTCAAAAACAAAGCCAGTAAATCCTGCAGTATCAGATGCTGTTGTTACCAAAGATGGAATATGAATAAGCCTGGCAGAGTTCTGGAAATGTTCTAAATTATAAAATAATCTTAGAGATTATGTTGGAAATGGCTGGTAGCTACTACTTGGAACATACAAATCACCTTCCAGCATACATATTGGCTTTTAAAAAATTGTGTGTGTGTAAATATTGCTTTTTTGTTTTGTTGTTTAAAAAAGAGATAAAATAGAATAGCTATTTAAGATTTATTTTTTTAATTTTATTTTATGTGTATAGTTATTCTGCTAACATGTATTTCTATGCACCATGTGCATGCCCAGTGCCCCAAAAAAGCCAGAGAGGGTGTTGGATCCCTTGGAACTGGAGTTACTGATGGTTGTAAGCTACCATGTGGGTGCTGGTTATTGTACCTTGGCCCTCTGGAAGAGCAGCAAGTTCTCTTAACAAAAAAGACATCTCCTCATGCTGTGGGATATCTTTCTGTATGCTGTGAATATGTGTTGTTCTGATTGGTTGATAAATAAAGCTGTTTGGTCTATGGCAAGGCAACTTAGAGGCAGGTAGGAAATCCAGGAGAGAGACAGGAAGAAGAAAGGAGAGGCAGAGGAGACACCATCCAGGGAGCAGCATGTAATGGCACACAGGTAAAGCCACAGAACACGTGGTGACATATAGATTAATAGAAATGGGCTGAGTTTAGTTATAAGAGCTAGCTGGCAAGGAAATTGAGCCATAGGCCATGGCCATGGCATTTGTAATTGATATAAGCCTCTATGTGTTTACTTGGGTCTGAGCAATTTGTGGGACCAGGCAGGACTAGAGAAAACATTCCGACTACATCCCCAGCCCCCAAATATCTTTATTTCTTGAGACTATAGGAAAGAAATGTATTGCCTGTGAAAAACAGAAACAGGTAGAAACCAGATATGTAGCCTATGCCTACAATGGAAGCACTCTAGAGGAGGAAACAGGGGGATAAGAAGCTCACAGTCATACATAGCAAGTTCCAGAATAGCCTAGGCCACATGGATCCTGTCTCAAAAGAAGCATTTTAAGGATCTGGAGGGGCAGCTCAGGGGCTAAGAGTGTGTGCATCCAGAGGATCTAAATTTAGTTCCCAGCACCCATGCTGGGCAACTCACAACCACCTGTAACTCTAGCTCCAGGGTATCTGCTGCCTCTGGCCTATGTAGACACGTGAACTTATGTAAACACACACAGACACACACACATGCACGCACACACAATTTAAAAGAAAAAATTAAAACACGTACAGAAAAAAATCCATACTTTAAAATAAACAATAATGTGTTATAATACTGTTTTACTGTGTTCTTTGTTCATTTCATATTTCTTTTCCACAGCAATCTTGGCTGGAAAAATGTTTCAGCCTGTTATTTTGTAAAGCTCAGATTATGTGTATCTGCGATAAAAATATTTAGGAAACAGTCTAACACAGAAGACAGGAAAGGAGAATTGAGGACTAAGAACGGCACATTTTTCTCAGACCCTGTGGTACAGTTTGGATGAAATAGAACAGATAAATAAGAAATGGTAGCAATGGCGTTGTTTTAGGGTTTCCTAAGACAAATACCTACACATCCCCAGCCACCAAAGAATTAGGTGGGTCACGGCAACTTTTATATAAGGGCTAATCTTATGAATGTAGCGTTCTGGAGCTCTAGATGCATTAAAAAAATAAATAAACAATGATGTAACTTGCACAATTTAACCTCACCCCCAAACATACACTTCCTGTCCATTCATCCGTCACCGCCAATGTTAACATACTCTTCTGCCATTTTTAGAACCAATTTCATTTGAAGTCACGCTTCTGGGATCCTAACAGAGCCAAGTAGCTGAACAACGTTCCTATGAGGAAGGGCCTGCTACGGTACTGAGGGCGGTGTTTTTGAAGGCAGAGAATCCAACAAACCATCTAGGAAACATTCTGAAAATGATTCCTCAGAGCAGAGGTCAAGGGCAGCCGCACTGCGTTGGCTGAGATTGCTCTCTCTAGCTGGCATGTATGAGACAGCATGGTGCCTCCCACCAGCTCTTACACACGACAGGATGCAGTGCCAGGTTTTCATCTGCCTCCACTGTGGTGATAGGTTGGCACTGGTTGGAAAAATGAGGTTGTATCAATATTTTGAAGTCTGTGAATTATAACTTTCTCTTAGATGTGTGCGGGGAGAAAGCTGCATGTGATGGCTGATACTTCGTCTTTCGGGCAGTGTCTGTTGGGAAGGGGCTGTCTGCCTCTCTCGCCTTCATTTCCTCTTCTGATCCCTTCTGTAGGCATGTGGGTGGCAATCTGTGGGTGCTAGGGATCCTACTGTGGTGCTGTGAAGGGCTTCTGCACACAGGCTGGGTCTTCAGAATTAAGCCCCGGGACACACGCTCCTTCTTTTATGGCTGCCTCCACCTGCCCATCAGACCCCCAGCCACGAAGAGTTCAGTGGGGCACATCGACTTACCAATTATAACTGTACACATGGGCACACACGGTCAGGGCAAACCTGATCAATCTATCTGCCTGGAAGAATTATTTATCGTGTTTTATTATTATATGTCTGGATAAGTAAAACATTGCCCCAAGATTGAAATACAGTGTTAAAATGTGTACATTGCCTAAATCAGTCACAGCCAATGACTATCCACGCATACCTTGGCAGCTGAGTTCCTTAATTAGACCCAGGGAGCACCTTAATTAGCATTGTGTCTGTTCCTCTCCCAGGGTCTTTTCAGGAACATGATCATTTTTACTTTCCCTTCCTTCTAAATAAAAGATTGCTTTTTCCTGTTTATTCTATATATTCTTTAGTCTATATCTCTAGGGCTATATTAAAGAGGACAACTTGTGGGGGTCAGTTATTTTCCGTCTACCATGTGGGTCCTGGGGATCGAACTCAGCGGCTCAGGCTTTACAGCAGAAGGCTTTCCCCCACAGAGCCATCTCACCGGCCCCGCATCCTTATTCTGAGAACAGTTTTACCAAAAAATAATTCACACGCTGAAAGTCACACTTGATTCGAACGCACAATGTGATGACTCCTGCCACATCCACAGGGTTGTGCATCCAAATGCAATGATTGATTTTCACCACATTTTCGTTACCTTTAAAAGAAACCTCGAGCCCCTCTGCCATCATTTCCCATCCCCCACTGCGCTCCCACATCTTCGTGCACAGCAACCTCTAATTTACCTTTTGTCTTAATTGGTTGCTTTTGTGAACATCTCAAACAATGGTCTTTTGTGACTGGCTCCTTTCATGTAACATCGTGGTTTCAAGTTTATTTGTGATTACCACTTGTTCCCTTTATAGTCAGTCACATGGTTTTTTTTTTTTTTTTTTGTTATCGTTGGATTGGTTGGTTCTCCGAGCTGTGTGTGTTCCCTTGTTTGTTTTGAGTCATGGTCTCACTATGTATCTCAAACTGGCCTTGAACTTGAAACCTTGTGGCCTCAGCCCTCTTGAACAGTGGGATTACAAGGCTCTACTGGCACACCCAACTGGTATTGTCTTTGATTTGCAGAGATGCTATAGTTTGTTAAGCCATCCAACCCCCTCTAAGGCGCATGGGTTGATTCCAGTCAGCGCTCTTTCGAGTGAGGCTTTAATGGGTAACTCTGAGCATATGTCTTTTCCTGTGTGTGCTGGCACATATGTACAGCCACACTCCAAGAACTGAAGGTTCTAGAGCAGAGCATAAATGCAACTATACTTTTTTTGGATTACAAAATTACTCTGTTGCACTTCCAACAGCCAGGTATGGGAAGCCTATTTTCTCTGAGCTTTCCAGAATTTCATGTTGCCAACCAAAGTCATGCATTTATGCTAATCTATGGGATAGGGCGGGGAGATAGGGAGGGAGAGAGGAAGAGGAGAGGGAGAAAGAGAGAGTGAACCAGATACAGTAGTGCAAACCTGTAATCCCAGGACTTGAAAGATGGGGGTGGGGGCATCAGGAGTTCAAAGCCAACCTAGGTTTCATAGCAAGTTCAAGACCGGCTTGAGTTCGATGAACTTCTGTCTCAAAACGAACAAATATACAAACAAACCACATCTCTGTCATCTCTGCAAGGCTTTCATTTCATTATTGCTTTCTTTTCTTACATAATATGAATATTCCACAAATTTGTGTCATCCTTGTTCAGGGGCCATGCTGATCTTCTCTGTATCATCCCGATTTCTATATGCTGCTGCATGAGCGCGTCTTGGAATATTTTTTTATGGTTGAGACTGATGTCTATGGACAGCTCTGTGTGAGCCCCTTGTTGAAGCCATAGCCCCCTGATTTCATAGAGCGGTAGTGAGGGTTTTCCAGTGCTCGATTTTCACATCTTTGATCTTTTGCACTTTTGCACTAATACACAACAAAGGTATACATTTTAAGTAGGGTTAACTACCTTTGTAATATACATAGTAAGAGGGATATGATTTGTTTCTTCCCAAAAGGTTTTCCTAGATCAGTGGAAAGAGGAATTGTCCTTCACTGGGATGGCCACTTTGTTTGGCGGCATCACTGTTCTTGTGAAACTGAAATTCATATTAAATAAAACAACATATTTCCTTATAGCCAACTGAACTACTTCAATGTATGTTAGATGCCTGCCATCAATTGCACTTGGGTTTCTTAGAAATAATAATCCCTAGGATTTTCTGGAAGAGGAGTACCAGAGCCAAAGTAAACAAACAAAAAGCCCCAAACAAAAAAATTAGAAAGTATTACTTCGAATCGTCTCGTGCGTGTGCGTGTGCGTGTGCGTGCGTGCGTGCGTGCGTGCGTGCGTGCGTGCGTGCGTGCGTGTGTGTGTGTGTGTGTGTGTGTGTGTGTGTGTGTTTGATGTTTGGGTTTCACATAGCTCAGCGTAGCCTCAAACTCAAGGTGATCTTGAACTTCTGATCCTCTTGTTCCCCCCTTCTATGTTGGGATTATAGGCCTGTGTCACTGAAACCTGGCCTTTCCACTTGATATTTTATCAAGTAACCTTATCCTTTTGGAACTAAGACGCTTTTAAAGAAGTAAATGGAGGCCTGGAGTGGTTAAGTGCACTGGTTGCTCTTGCAGAGGACCTGGGTTCGGTTCCCAGTGCTCACATGGCAGTTCACAACTGTCAATAACCCCATTTTCATCAAGTTCCAGGGATCTGGTACCCTCTGCTGGCTTCTATGGCCACTGAAAAGTATGGCCACTGGTACACTTACACACATGCAGGCAAGATACTCATACATATAAATAAAACAAAAATAAATAAATATTTTTGAAAGAAAAAAAGAAGTAAATGGATTTATACATGTTCTGATTTACTTCCATTCACTGAACGAAAATCCTGAGACTTCTGCACAGGGCACAAGTGTTTCCCTTTAAGCAGTACTTCCTGATAGGTGACCATCATCCTCTCCAAGGGCACTGTCCAGCAGAGAGGTCTCACTGCACCCTGACAGACTGGGGTGTCAAGGCAGGGCAGCAGGAATTCTCCTGTGTGTTATCCACACCTCATCAAAGGCACAGTGAAGCAGGCAGGCCCTCCAGACTCTGACATAAACACTCCTCAAACAGAAGCCTGCCCTGACTTGTAGATGCCCTGATGCTCTCCCACAGACTAGGGCATGTGACTAAGGAACCACAGATAACAGGTGCCAGGGGTCAGAGCCGGTGATTCATTGCTGTGCTGGGAGCGTGACCGAAGCGCTCTCAGGTGTGGTTCTGGTTGGGGCGGGAGCAGGGGTGGTGGTGGGATGGGGGGGAAGGGAGGGTGTCTTTAATGAGCTAGGGTGGTGGCCAGGAAATGCCTAAGCTAGTGGACCAGCCCTGGCGGCAGAAGGATGTCCAGACCCTCCTGCAAAAGCTGAAGTCTCCAGCCTCAACTTCACCACTGTTAGATAAGTTTGCTTTTGTTTACTTATTTACTTAGTTGTTTTTTGAGACCAGGTTTCACCCTAGCCCAAGCTGACCTGAAACTCTGTAGTCCAGGCTACCCTCAACTTCACAGCAATCTTCACTCTTCTTCCTGAGGGCGGAGATTACGGGGTGTATGCCACCACACCCCCTCCCCCAAATTCTCGAAAAGAAAAAGCAGTCAGATATTCTGACACATGCATGCCATCTCAGCCCTTGGGCAACAAAGGCAGGTTGATCACCCCGAGTTCAACACCAGGCTGGACTACACAGAGAGTTTCAGGATAGCATAAGCTACAAGACTCCATTTCAATCAAACCAAAGATAAGGCGCCCCTTTTCCCCAACAACATAAATATATGTGAAGCTGCTTTGAGGGAAAAAAAAATGTAAAGATGAGAAGGTATTCCTTTTCCAAGATAAACTGACATAAACCCACGAGTAAACGAAGATGAAATTCCGACCTACTCTGTCATGAAGGGGAGGACAGTCCCACCTGGCTTCTGCTGCTGATCTTGTTGAAGCGCTTTCTATGGAGCCTGCTTTCTCGTCACGTGATAAGTTCCGCCCTGGGCTTTGTGTTTGGACTTCATTTGTCGCCAAAGGAAAACCGGAGAGAAAGGCTAAGTCACTCTCACCCCCCCCCACCCCCGCCCCCTTCAATAGCAGCGTGCACCACAGTACCAGTCCAGAGGAGGCAAGGAGTCTAGGAAGGCGGATGTGGCAACTCACCTAAAAGAAGACTGTTTTGGGGATGCACGTGCTCCCCCTTGGTTCTGTGATTTTTAAGGACGTAGGCTCCTGGCACTTTCTAGTTCCAGGAACTAAATCAACTGTTTCTGATGCTAGTTTCTTGGGCACGTTTGAAGAAAGAGCAGGCTCACCTGATTCAAGAGGAACCGGCCTTCTGCAAACAGACTTGCTGCCCTGTTTCTCACCATTGGTTCAATTGGACAAGGGATTCTTTTATTTATTTATTTATTTTTTAAATAATTTGCTTGTATTTTACGTACATTGGTGTCTTGCCTGAATGTATGTCTGTGTGAAGGTGTCAGATCCCCTGGAACAGGAGTTACAGATGTTGTGAGCTGCCAGGTGGGTGTTGGGAATTGAACTTCCTAAGGTTCCAGCCAATTCAACAGCTGGGATGTTTTGTGATAGGGATGTTTGGTTCTCCTCATTCAGTAATGTGGAGATCCTAAAATAGATTAAAAAAGAAAAGCTTAAAGCCTTTTTGGCTTTCCTGCCTGGCTTACCAGCAGCATAAACCTGGTTAAAATACTTATATGATTGTTTTTAAAGCAATCAAGTCCCTTGCAAAAGTCATCAAAAGCATCACTGGGTAAAGATTTTAAAATGCCTGGAAAAAAAGTTCTCTGTAGACTTAATAAGGAGCTACCTATGCGGTGTTGTTTTTTTTGTTTTTTTTTTTACTATAAAAATGTAAGGCCATGGGTAGCAGAGTGGAAATCCTTTTAATGTTAATTCCAGGATACAACAAGCATCCTGTGAGCACTGGACTTGGAATGCTAGCTCTCCCTGCTCTGTGGGAACTTTATAGAAAACCTTGCAAAAGTTCACTTCAAAGGAACTAGAAATGCTACCTGAGTTGGAGGGGGGGTGGGGGGACAGAGAAACAGCAGGAATTAAGAACAGCCTGGGCTGCTGGAGGGAATAAGAGACCCTTTGTGGCACCTCAGGGCCCATTGCGTCAGAGATCCCCAGGGAAAGGGCTGACAGCTGGCGAGTTGATGTGAATCCTATGGAACTATTAATTAAAAAGTCACAGCCATGTGGGTGGAACTCAAATTGAAAAGGCTTTTTGAGTGGTTATGAATATGTGAAACATCCATTAGTATCATGACGACACTATTCCAAGGCCCAGTAACATATGTCTCTGCACCCTTTAGATGGTTGTTACTTAAGATTTTTCTCAATTAAATTGGCTCAGATTACTAACAGGGGACAGGGGACAGCAGCTGTCAGGGCCTCACTCAATGTTATGAGCCCAAAACTCTTCTAAAAAAGAAAGTCTGTGGCTGGGGAGACAGTTCAGTCACTAGAGAGTTTGCCTTCTACGTGTGAAGACCTGAGTTCAAGCTTCAGAACCCACACTAAAAATGCTGACTTTGCCGGGCAGTGGTGCTACACGCCTTTAATCCCAGCACTCAGGAGGCAGAGGCAAGAGGATCTCTGCGAGTTCGAGGCCAGCCTGGTCTACAGAGTGAGTTCCAGGACAGCCAGAGCTGTTACACAGAGAAACCCTGTCTTGAAACAAAACAAAAACAAAATGCCAATTTTAATGGCACATGTTTATAAACCTAGCGCTGGGCTGGGGAAATAGGCAGAATCTTGGGGCTTGCTGGCTAGCCATCTAGCAGACTTGGTGATCTCTAGGCCAGTAAAAGACCTGCCTCAAAGAAAGAAAATAGCCATGTGCCACCTTAGGCTATCCACTGCCCTCCATGCACTGCTGTGCGCACATAAACATGCACACACGTATAAGTACTGAAAGGTAGTAAGTCTCTCCGCCAAGGCAATAAGCCAATACAAGCCGAATTAGAAATAAAAGACCAGGTTTATTGGGCAAAACGTTTTCAGGCAACCTTTCCAGCCCCTAGAAATCAGATAGGGAGAGCAGACCAGGAAAAAAACCACATGGCTGCTCTCTAGGAGGCAGTTTAAATACCCTGTAGGCATGGTCTTTAACATGGGGGGGGGATGGGGGTTGTTTGGCAGGCTTTCTGAGAGGGACAGGGTTCGGAATGTGGAGCACGGGACTGAGACCAACTGAACACATACAAAATAAAGGTGTGTGCGTGTGCGTGTGCGTGCGCGTACGTGCGTGCGTGCGTGTGTGTGTGTGTGTGTGTGTGTGTGTGTGTGTGTGTGTGTGTACTGGGAAGCCCAAGGTTAACATCTGGTGTTTTCCTCAGTTGGTTTCTATGTTACATATTGTTGAGGCAAGGTGTTGTTCAGCACCACCCTCTGAGCCAAACAGCCATCCTTATCACATCAGCTGTGCCTGCTTTTAAGAATCTACCAGGATCTAATGGGTAGACCATTGTCATTCCGTCTTAGAAGGAGGGGGTATGTAGAGTCATTGAAGCCTTCGCCCGCACCTCTGGCTACTCTTCCAGCCATTTGTATGCAGGTCTGTCCCGTCTCTGGGAGGGGCTAAGGCAAGTAGGGACTCCATTTGCTTGTCTATCTGGAAGCCATCATCCACGCTGGGTGAAGACTTACTGGTGTCAATACCCTCTCATATTATAATTAAGCCCAGTAAACTCACTTGTTTCCTCAGGATAAACCATGGTAGAACTGTACTTTGGTTTATTATCAGAACCTTACAAAGAGTGGGTTGACATTATTCTCTTCTCCCATAGAGAAGGAATTTTAGTAATACAGTGTGTCCTAGTTACTTGTTGACTGTTGTGCTGTTTGAATTTTAAAAGGTCTTTTAGTAAAAAATCCCAGTACCAGATATTGGGGTAAATGCTGAAAGATCAGAGAGACAAAGGAACAAACCACTGCCACATCTTACCTCTAGGACTCCTCAGCCTGAAAAGCCTCTGCCGACAAACTTCTATCCGAAAAGGGTTCCTCAGACGAAAAGGCTTCAGTTCCTGTCTCTTCACTTATAGACCTTTCTCCGTCCACCACATCACTTTCTTTTTAGTGCTGGGATTAAAGGCATGTGGCTTCCCAAGCAAAAGCCTGAGGTCTCAAATGCCTCCACTGCCTGCCTGGCTCTGTTTCTCTCCTAGACTGAGTCAATCTCATGTAGTCCAGGGTGGCTTTGAACTGACAGAGAACCAGATGGATCTCTGCCTCCTGAGTGCTAGGATTAAAGGTGTGTACCACCACTGCCTGACCTCTATGTTTGATCTAGTGGCTTGTTCTGTCCTCTGATATTTTAGGCAAATTTTATTAGGGTACACAATATATCACCACACTGTTGTGACAAAATACCATGACCAAAGCAACTTATTAAAATAAATAAAGCCAGCTGGTGGTGGGTCACACCTTTAATCCCAGCACTCAGAAGGCCAAGGCAGGCAAATCTCTATGAGTTCAAAGCCAACTAACCTGGTCTACAGAGTGAGTTCTAGGACAGCCAGGACTAAACAGAGAAACCTTGTCTCGAAAAACAAAAATAAAGAAGTCAATAAATAAAACAGTTCCAGAGAATTAGAGTGTTGTGAATTGTGCACACGTGGGAAGCCCCGCAATGGCCGAGCTAGGGTATCTCACTTGTGCAGGAAACCATGCTGGCATGCTGGGCAGATGCACGGCATGGGGGCATGGTGGTGAAGACAACAGCCAATAATTTACAACCCAGACACTGTATCCATGTGGAGAGTTTATTGTTATAATAGAGATGAAGGGAAAGACAGGAAAGAGAGAGACAGAGAAAGAGAGAGAGGGGGTTCGAGAGGTGCGCACCTCGCGGGAGGAAAAGCGAAAGAAAGAGAGAGAGGAAGGGGTGGAATTTTCTCTTAAAAAGAGGCTTTTACATCAGGATGCAGGTTGGCCCCAAGGGGCGGGCTGTCAAGGAGGCAGATCGGAATATTAATTAACATAGAGCCCATTGCTATCATGGCGGGAAGCATGGCAGCCTTGGCGCTGGAGCAGTAGCTGAGAGTTCACACTGATCCACAAGCATGAGACAGAGCAGAGCAGAGCTAACTGTGAATGGCAAGAGGCTTTCGCAACCTCAAAGCCCACCCCCGTGACACACCTCCTCCAACACACTGAGTGTGGCACACTCAGATTCAAAGTAGCTTTGCGGCCTGTGTGAAGCATGCCTTACTTTCAGACCATTGGAAGCAGATACAAAAGGAGAAAAAAACAACAACAACAACAACACAAGAGGAAGCCGGAATCTTGTATTGGCAGAGCTCAAGCAAGTCATCCCTTCCAGGCAAATCATCTCCGTAGCTTAGCCATTTGACACAGCATCACCAAGAAGCTCCTGACCTTGAGCAGCTGCGCCCGCCCCACCCCCATGCCCAGCTCCTCTTGACTGGAAACACTCTGACAGGAAGAGCTGCTTCTGCTACCAGAGGAAGAAAGAAGGGAAGAGAAGAGGGATCGAAGGAGATCCTCGTTCAAGAACAAAATCAGTCTTCCCCAAGCCTCAGCAAAACCACCTTAAAAGAAGACTTTCTTTTTGTTTTTTTTTTTTTGAGATCAGGTCTCAAGTTTTCTTCATCTTTCAGCCTGCCTCTTCACTTCCTATCTGGCTCCCAATTATCTACTGAGAGTCTGTGCCCAATTAAAAATGAAATGGAGTTGAGTGAATTAACGGTCGTGGTGTGCCCCAAATAATGGAATACCACTTAATACTGAAAAGAAAAGAGCTGGGACAGAGACAAAATGAAATGCATTTTGCTAAGTGTAAGACATCGTCTGGCCAGGCAGTGGTGGTGCACAATTTTGATCCCAGCACTTGGGGGGCGGTGGGTGGGGCAGAGGCCGGCGGATCTCTGAGTTTGAGGCCAGCTTGGTCTACAGAGCGAGTTCCAAAACAGTCAGGGCTACACAGAGAGACTGGGTCTTGAAAAATGAAATAAACAAACAAAAAAAAGAAGTCATCTGAAAAGACAGAATTACCGCACAATTCAATAACATTCTAAAAATGCTCTACAAAGATCAGGGGGTGCCAATGATTAGAAGGGACAGATGAACAGGCAGAGCACAGATTTGGGGATAGTGACAATATTCAGTATCACACTGTGCTGGTGGTGGTGGGTGGGTGGGTCTATGCCATTACACTTCTACGCAAACTCTTAGAATTTACAGCGTGAGAATGAGCTGTTTGTTACCTGTCGACCATAAGATGTGTCAGTGTGAATCATCTAGTACAAGGTGGCTCCTCCTCTTGTGGGGCTGTTGACAGTGGAGGATGCTGTGTACCGTGGGGGTGGAGGAGCCCAGGAGGAATCTGGACCTTCCTCTGCACGATCCTGCGAATCTAGAACAGCTCAAGAAGAAGAAGAAGAAGAAGAAGAAGAAGAAGAAGAAGAAGAAGAAGAAGAAGAAGAAGAAGAAGAAGAAGAAGAAGAAGAAGAAGAAGAAGAAGAAGAATGTTTTTTTAAAAAGGAAGAAATGACCAGGCAGTGGTGGCCCACACCTTTAGTCCCAGCACTGGGGAGGCAGAGGCAGGTGGACCTGTGTGAATTCGAGGCCAGCGTAAAGAACCAATCAGCTAGAGCTACAGTGGTGGCTCAGTGGTTAAAAACACTGGCTGCTCTTCCAGAGGACCTGGATTTAGTTCACAGCATCTACATGGCAGCTCATAGCTGGCTGTAAGTCCGGTGCCAGGGGACCTGACACCCTCTTCTGGACTCTGAGGGCATTAGGCATGCACACAATGCAAGACACACATGCAGACAGAAACCTGTACACATTAAGTTAATTAACTAATTTAAAGAACCAAACCAACCCATGGCTCCTGGTTGACTCATATTGAAGGAGTTGGCTTTTTATGTTTTGTTTTTGTTTGAGACATGATCTCACTCTGTAGCCTTGACTGGGCTAGAACTTGCTATGTAGACGAGGCTAGCCTCAAACTCACTGAGAAAGATCCATCTGTCTCTGCCTCCTGAGTACTGGAATTAAAAGCATGCACTGCCAGGTCCCATGGTGTTTTACATTTTCATTTTAATCTCAACAAGCTTAGTTTACTACCAAGAAAAGTTCTTCTAAGATATATAGATGCTAGTTAGCACGTGATGCTCCAAGACCTGAATGTCCGAAATATTAATTCACAGGGTAGATGCCTTCAAGCTTGAAAGACTTAGAAATCTTGCTTTTAAAAAAAATCATTTTTTAATAGCATTAGAACTGACTATACTTTAATCACAGCTTCTCAGTTCATAGGAAGGTTAATAAAAGTAACCACTAAAGGTAACTTGAAACAAGTGCTCCCATGACTAATGAGTTGATGATGCTGATGCACCCCTGAGATGAAACACAGGGTATAAAAAAATGCAATGCCACTGTTGTAATTACTGTGATTGCTCACACACCAGAAGCAAATGCAAGGGCTGTACTAGTTTCTTGTTTTCTTCTTCTTGATAATATAATGAAATAACTGAGGCAGGCTAGCTCCATAAAGACAAGAGAGTTGCTCATAATAATTTCACAGTTTGGGAGGTTGAAAGAGTCAACAGCCTAATACAGACTCTGGCAAGGGCCCCATTTGCCTACCTCACCTCTGGCCGAGGGCCACAGTAGAAGGAAGAAATCACATCTTAAAACAAGAAAGCAGTTGGGTGTGGTGGCACATGCCTATAATCATTTGGGAAGCAGAGGCCGGGAGCTGAAGAGTTAAAGACCAGCCTTGGCTACATAGTGAGTTCAAAGCCAGACAGTGCCCTGTGAGACCTTGCCTCAGTAAAACAGCAGACTAGCAGGAAGCAGAGAGATGTGGGACTTCTTAATCCTTTCTGAGGACAGTCCCCAAGCTCTCAGAACCGCCAAGTGGGTCCCACCTTGCACACACGTAGAGACACGTATACACAAATTAAAATAAATATTTTTGTAAAAAGTGAGTTCCTGCAGGCCTGACTTCTAATTTAGGAGAAAACAAGACCAGAGACGCCGTGAAGAAGCCACTGCAGGCATGATGGATGTCACCAATAATGCTCCTCAGGGTGCTGCCTTCATTTGTTCTAGGGTGGGAGATATTTGGGTCGTCTTTTGTTCCTGCCTTATATAACAGCCTTGCTTTGGGGGGCTGAATGGGGCTCATAGTGGTTCTTAATTCCATTATTCCCTTTCAGTAAAAAGCTGTGACTCACTTTGTATGTTTCACTGGCGCTAAGGGGAGCCAGGGAGATGGAGGAAACGGACCTATGAGCACAAGTCTAAAGAATAATGAAGTAGATGGTAGACTGGCAAGGAAGTCAAGTCTAAAGTCCTTTGTCCCCATCTGCATCTGAAGGTTACAAAGATAATATGTTTGTTTTGCTCACAATGGATGTTGCCAAGAAATTGCATGGTGCCGGGTTCATAGTGAAATTTCAATAAACGTGTCTGAGTGAGTGAATTACATCTCTTTTGATATCATGGAAACTGAGGTTCAAATTGGATTTTTTTGGTACTCAGCAAAATAACCACTTGAAAGTTTGCCTCTATTACCGTTATTAGTTGGCTTTAAAAATATATACATACAGATGTGTGTGTGTGTGTGTGTGTGTGTGTGTGTGTGTGTGTGTGTGTGTGTGTGTGTTATGTATAGGGTAAGGGTTTTGAACATATAAATGCAGCTGCCTTTAAAAGAGGATTTCACTAGGCTGGAGAGATGGCCCAGTGGTTAAGAGCACTTGTTGCTCTTGAAGAGGACCCTAGTTCAATTCCCAGTACCCACAGGGTGGCTCACAGCCATCTGTAACTCCAGTTCTAGGGGACCTGATGCCCTCTTCTTACTTCTGTGGGCACTAAACATGCCCATGGCACACACACATGCAGGTGAAACATTCATACACATAAAATAAAATACGTCTGAAATACAAGAGAAGAAGGGATCAGATCCCCTGGAGCTGGGGCCACAGGCCTGTGTGAGCCACCCAACATGGGTGCTAGGAACTGAAGGTCCTCGGCAAGTCGTGTAAACACTCTTAACCACTGAGCCATCTCTTCAGCACCCCTTTTTGAGATGGGGGGGGGTCTCATAAATAGCCCAGGCTGAGCTTGAGCTCACCCTTAAGCTTCCGATTGTCCTGCCTGCTCTTCAAGGGTGCTAGACCGACAGCCAGGCACCACCACACCCTCCTCAGTTGTGTTTTCCCCTCACCCATACACACTTCCGCCTTGGCTTAGGATGCACTGTTTGCCTTGTACATCTGGCCGAAGGACTTGGATCCTTTCACTGTCTCAGTATCGTCCCAGCCAAACATGATTCTCCGTGGAACCAAGCAAGAACTTGGTTGTTAAGTTCCTTGGACTACTGGCCATACATTTTATAAATTAGGTACGAATATCACCAATACTGAGTGAGTTCAATAGTACAGCTGTCAGTCACTGCGCAGGATGCTACCTCTCCATAATCAGAATTGTCTCTTTGTCTTCTCAAGAAAAGTAGTGGTTTGATTACTATCAGTAATTGTGGAGGGAAAAGTCTTAAATTACAACAAAAAAGCCCAAATAGCACCCCGAGCAGATTTGTCACCAGAGCATTTACAAGACTCGAGTGACATATCATCTTCACAAAATATTTTAAATTGAAGGGAAATTGTGTGGGGCAACGTTCCTTGAAGTATTAATTAAATGTGATCATTCAGCTAGCTGAGTAGGTCGGCTCACTGCTATTTTCCCGGGCATTCTGGAGGCCAAATAGAAGGCTCTCCCAGAGTTCAGGGCCAGCCTGGGCTACATAGTGAGTTCCAAAATTTTTTGACATCCTGTCTGAGAGTGAAAGGGAGAGAAGAGAAAGAAGTAAAGAAAGATCACCCAGTAAGATTTTTTTTTAAAAAAAATTAATAATATTTTTTAGCCAGGTATGGTAGTACATATCTGCAGTCCAAGTTAGAAGCTGAGGCTGGAGGATCGACCTCAAATTGGAGGCCAGCCTGGGCTACACAGTGAGACCCTTTTACAAACAAAAGTATAAGTAATAATATAAAGACAGTGTGTTTGCATGATGTATGATGTTGTACACTTATAATCCTAGCACTTGGGAGAGACAAAGAAAGACCTGGGGTTGCTGGGTGTTGGTGGCACACACCTTTGATCTCAGCACTCAGGAGGCAGAGGCAGGTGGATCTCTATGAGTTCAAGGCCACCCTGGTCTACAGAGTGAGTTCTAGGACAGGCTCCAAAGCTACACAGAGAAACCCTGTTTGGGGGGGTGGGGGTGGAGAAAGACCTGGAGTTCAAGGCCATCCATCCTGGCTACAGACATCCTATCTGGATAATATACATGTCATACCATCTTTGGAATTTCATAAAGAAAAAGTATGGTATATTAAATTGGACCAAGTCTAAGAGTAGGACTTAAAAGGTACATGAATACCACTGTAATCTGGCCATGAATCTACAGGAGACTGTTGTATTGAAGCAAACATGCCCATCTGGCTGTTTATAGATCTAGTTTAATGAAAGCTACCGAGTATCTAGCACCTGCTGAAATCATGCCATGGTATTATTTTTAATTAGCACAACCTGCTCTATCATGGTCAAGGTTCAAATGAGTCCACATTTTCCATTAATAGTTAATCATTGAGACTCTAATGGCTCATATATATATACAAGAAATCTCTTTTCTCTCTCCAGGGTTCTCCCCTCACTATCAAGGGGTCCCACAGTCCAGTCCAACTTAGAGCTGCTTCCAAACATCTTGTGAAAGAGCCTGGGGAATCTGATTCATCCCTCGGCGTCACAGTTTCTGAGGTTGCAGCTTCTCAAATGTGGCTGTTTCTCATGGCTGTGCCATAATCCTCAAAAGAACCACTAGAACTGTTAATCACAAAGATAGGAAGAGAAAGACCACCGACCCAAATCATCATGGCCAAATTAATTAAAGCAAGCAATTCATTAAAGGAAGTTTTTTAATTCATGTACATGGACTGCCTCCCCCTAAGGCGGAGTTCAAGAGATCAGCATTAGATGTGAAGAAGATAAGGCTTTTATATCAGGGGGAAGGGGTTTCTAAATGGGGGAGAATAGGTGGGGTTACAACAGCAGAACATAAACAGGTAACCCAAACGACGTAATCATAGGGAATCATTTAACCTTCTGAAACAAAGGTCGGATTGCAAGATGGTTATAAATAATATTTTGAAACAAAGACATGATTGCCATTCCTGGAACAGGCAGTACAGATCCATTTGTACTTAAGGTCACAGGTAGGGCATAGCCCAATCCTTGAGAAACCGAGGTTTAATCGTAAACAGGAATGAACCTAGTTTGTCTTTACTATAGGATGACTTCTAAGCCTAAGACAGAGGGAGGCTAATTCTTCAGAACCAGCTCTCTGAAGACTAGATCCTCGACGCCAGGCCTAGGAGAGTCTGGGCCAGTCTGCTCTTTCCTCCCTAGCCAGATTTTCCTGAAGACCATTTTAGTCCCGTAAAGAGAATTTAAACTCTCTAAGAACAGGGATTCTAGTTACTTTTGGGGGGTGAACAGTACTCATCTGAACCTTGACCATAATAAAGCAGATCATGCTAATTAAAATAATACCGTGCCATGAGAACTAGATAAACATACATGCAGATGAAACACTCTTATACATAACATAATTGAATTTTAAAATATTTTAAGTGTATGTAACAGCCAAGAAGTAACTCTTAAATTTCTACTTTTTGTCATTTAACTTTCTGGACATTTTCAAAAATTTATTTAAAATACTTTCTATTTATGTGTACATGTAAATACATCTTTGTGAATGTATGCCAGATGTGTTCAGGTGCCTGTAGAGGCCAAACGGTGGTACCAAATCCCCTGGAATTGGAGTCACAGATGGTTGTGAGCTGCCGGATGTGTGATCTGGAAACTGAACTTGAATCCTGTGCAAAGGCCCCAGGAATTCCATCCTTCCAACTCAATCTCCTATACACTTTTAATAACCACTCCACTTCAGAGGCCCTGTTCTTGGAACAAAATTATGAATGAAATATGCGTTATGACTAAAATACAGTGGCAAGTCATGGAATCTTGTTGCAGATGGGCTACAGTTAGATTTCTGTCATTCATGCTTGGTGAATCTTGTTAGCTTGACTGTGTTCAGATACATGAATATATGAATTAAGAATGAAACTAACCAAATAAGCCCTTTCGCAATCTTTCTACCAACTTTTAAAGATAATGCTTTTAGATTCTGCATCTTCACAGTAATTTTTTTTTTTTTTTTTTTTTTTTTTTTGGACAGGGTTTCTCTGTGTAGCTTTGCGCCTTTCCTGGAACTCACTTGGTAGCCCAGGCTGGCCTTGAACTCACAGATATCCTCCTGGCTCTGCCTCCCGAGTGCTGGGATTAAAGGCATGCACCACCACCGCCCAGCCACAGTAATGTTTTAAAACGATGTGATCATAAAGAGGGGATCTGGTTTTTATTCTTCTCTTCCATTCCCATGCCTGTATTCCTCAACCTCCAGGAGTCCAAGTTGATTCTTCTTCTTCTTCTTCTTCTTCTTCTTCTTCTTCTTCTTCTTCTTCTTCTTCTTCTTCTTCTTCTTCTTCTTCTTCTTCTCCTTCTCCTTCTCCTTCTTCTCCTTCTTCTCCTTCTTCTCCTTCTTCTCCTTCTTCTCCTTCTTCTCCTTCTTCTCCTTCTTCTCCTTCTTCTCCTTCTTCTCCTTCTTCTCCTTCTTCTCCTTCTTCTCCTTCTTCTCCTTCTTCTCCTTCTTCTCCTTCTTCTCCTTCTTCTCCTTCTTCTCCTTCTTCTCCTTCTTCTCCTTCTTCTCCTTCTTCTCCTTCTTCTCCTTCTTCTCCTTCTTCTCCTTCTTCTCCTTCTTCTTCTTCTTCTTCTTCTTCTTCTTCTTCTTCTTTTTAACTTAAAATATTATTCATGGGAGCAGAGTCTTCTTTTGGATTCCAAGAATTAAACACTGGTGTTTGGAATGGGCATTTATCTTTTCCTTTTCAAAAAAATTTATTGGTCAAATTCAACAACTCTCTCTTTCAAAGCAGTGTGAAAGACTGTGGAACCCCATGTTCGTACTTCTAAATAGTTTGTATACAGTTTCCAATGGTTTGTTAAGCAGTATTTGTTAAGCAAGAAGCCATGCAAACTCAAAAAGTTTCTGTAGGGGTCTACAGAAAACCCTTCAGAGTGGACTCTCTGCCATGGTATCTACATCCATTCCAGGTAAGTCTTTAAAAACATTGTAGAAGGCTGGCAAGACGGCTCATCAAGTAAAGACATCAACTGCGAAGCCAGACAACCTGAGTTCTGTCCTTGGGACCCAGACAGCAGAAGGAGATAATCGACCCCAGAAATTGACCTTCTCTGATGTCCACCTTCATGCTGTGGTACTCCTGAGTCCCCATTTATACACACACAGAGAGAATAAATCAGTGGGTTTTTTTTTTTTTTTTTTTTTTTTTTAAATTAAGAGGCTGGAGAGATGACTCCGTGGTTAAGAATACTTACTGTTCTTCCAGACAGAGTTGGAAGTCAGGCAGCTCACACCTACCGTTATTCAAGCATCAGGGGATGGACACCTCTAGCCCCCATGAGCACCTGCACTCACATGCATATGCCCTCAAACACACCCACAGAGATACACATCATTAAAATAATACAAAGTAAATCTTTGTGTGTGTGTGGGGGGAAGGTTTTAAAATATTTTAGAAGTTTATTTTTGCCAGGATGGTGGTTCACACCTGTAATCCCAGCACTTGGAAGGCCAAGGCAGGATTGTAGGCAAGGCAGAAATAACATTCATTGTATTAATTAGGACTTTTTACAATGATGAACAACCCTAATTTAGACAGTGAAAGGGATCTATTGGCCCATATAATTAAAAGTGAACAAAATATAGCCTTTAGACAAGGTCTAAACTCACAGTCTGTCCATCATAGAGGAAATCTGTCTTCTTCTGGCCATTGTTTCTGCTGGGCACCTCACCAGCCCCCAAGCCTCTGAGTAGCTCTGGGTAGCAAAATAACTGCCAGCTTCTTAGACCTCCTGCCTCCACGCCATACTTCCAGAGTGTAGTGGCCCATACCTGTAATCTCAGCTCTCAGAAGTCTAGGGCAGAATGATAGCTTTTTATTTAAGACTCGCTTGGGCTACAGAGGAAGACCCTATCTCAAAAATGAAAATAAAATAGGTAAGCCGGGTGGTGGTGGGGGGGTGGGGGTGGTGCACAGCTTTCATTCCAGCACTCGGGAGGCAGAGGTAGGTGGATCTCTGAGTTCGAGGACAGCCTAGTGTACAAAGTGAGTTCCAGGACAGCCGGGGATACACAGAGAAACCATGTCTTGAAAAACAAAAAACAAAATGAACAAAAAACAAAAAAGAAAGAAAGAAAACAAAGTAAACAAAATAAAAAGTGTAACTTTCCCATCCCTGAAACCATCCTGGCAGGAATGCTTTTGTCCCTCCCTTTGGCTATTAAAATACTGAAACAATGGACCCATGGAATTGGCCTTTGCCCAGGAATCTCCTGGAAGGGAAAGCAAAGGCTGAACCTGCTATCAGTCAGAGGAGGAACCCATCTAGTGGAAAGGGGTTTCCTGCAGTGCTGACCACTTACCTGAGGACCTTCCAGGTGAGACCAGAGCTGAGACAATGATGGGCGAGGCCACAACTCGACCAGGACTGCTCAGTTATGCATAGCTCCTGTTTTGTATTTAAACCTACACCTCATGCCTGAATCAGGGAGATGGACTTGTGATCACTGGCCCTCCATTACTTGTCTGTTTAATTAGCCTATCCAGAACAAGGTGCGCAAGCCTAGCTTGCTAGGACTTTCACGGGTGAGGCTCTGACCCTAACAATTTCAGTAACATCTTTCCTGAAGCATTCTTTGTAGGAATCTTAGATCAACCACATCAAATCCCTTCCCAGAATGAGGATGATCCCTTGGTAGAGCTCCAATCCCCACCCTCCCCCAAAGACAGAAGATGGGATAAAGGAGTGATCGCCTTTCTCTTCCCCTATATTCTTTTCTTTTCTGTTACCTTTCTCCTGAAGGCTTGAGGATGTAGAAAATAGCTGCCCAGGCAGGGCATGGTAGATCACACCCATGTCCTAACATTCTGAAGGCTAAGGCAGGTGAGTTTCTGGGAGTTCAAGGCTATCTTGACTACAGGATGAGGCTATGAAGATGTTGGAAGTCTGTTTACTCTTTGGTCTGTGCCTTTAGAGTAAGTAGTATGTTGTCTCAGTTTCCATAAAGTAAGACAAGGTTGGTAACTGTGTTGGTTGGAAGGAGAATGGCAACCTTGGGTTAAATTTTTGAATGCTTGGGCCACTGTTGGTGAACTGTTTAGGAAGGATTAAGGGGCGTGTCCTTGTTGGAGGAGGTGTGTCCCTGGGGGTGAACTTGGAAATTCTAAAAGCCCAGTCACTATCTCTGCCTCTGGGCCTCTGGATCAGATGTAGACTCTCAGCTACTGCTCCAGCAGCATGCCTACCAGCCTGCTGCCATGGTCCATGTCACGGTGATGATCGTGAACTAACCTGTTGAAACTGTAAGCAAGCTGACAATCAAATGCTTTATTTTATAAGTTACCTTAGTCATGGTTTCTCTTCACAGCAATGGAACAATAACTAAAGACAGTGCCCTTCTGTTACTATGACTCATTCAACTATGATTTATATTATTTCACGTGCATGTTCAATATACATCTATGTGCCTGGTGTTGTGTTTTGCTTCCTATCTTCTCTTAGGACTGGGTGTGCTGTTCTTGGCAGAAGGAGCTGGACTCAGGCAGAACCGGTATTCGGAGAGGGGATGGGCTCAGAAGAGATGTTCCAGGAAAAATTTTCTGTGCTAGTAGGCAGGCCTGCAAGAGCTTTTCTTTATAGATATGTAACTACCTACACCCACTTTTACCTAGAAATGCCTAGAGATTTTTCAAGGTTGTTAATTAGCTATTCAAGGATCCATTTTAAGAGGCTCCTATTTTCAAACCAGGTATCTTATAATGATATTTTAAAATTCTCTTCTTCACTAACAAAGGTAATCACTGCCATTTAGTGAACGCCTCCTAGGCACACCATTATTCACTTGACTTACACTGTTGTTAATTCTTCACAACAAACCTCCAAAGTAGGAATTATAATTTTGCCACCCTCGACTGAAAGCATAGTCTAGGGTGGAGTTCAGTTGGTAAGGATCATGTGTATTCCAGGCTGGCTTCAAATCCCTATGCTGGTAAGATGACCATGACCTGTTCTTTCTGCCTCTACCTCCCCAACACTGAGAGTTGGGCTCCCACACCCAGCTTCTTCAGTGGTAGCGAATCAAACTTTGTGCCTGCAAGGGATGCAGACATTCTATCACCTGAGCTACATCTCCAGTCCAAGTGTACCTTTTTAAAACCTGGGACTGCTGTTCCCATGATCCTTCGTGGCTTCAGCTGAGGTTCCTACCGCTCTCCCGTCTGAGGCCTGCCACAACTTAAGGCAAACCCCACTTAACCCTCCTCCTGCAGATGCCTGTTCATCCCCCTCCCTTACCCTCAGGCTGGGGTGGGAAGATGCCCAGCCAGACTCTAAGCAACACTGCCTGAAACTGTGAGGAGCTGAGCCTTCCGGGACAGCCTTAGGGCAAGAGCCCAAAAGGAGTACTCCAGGCTTCTGTCTTGAGGGTTGCTGGCTCAGGGAAACATTCTGAACGCTTCTCAGGAAGGCCTTTTTAATTAGTGTTTTCTTTCATATTTTTCTATCATCTTCTGGTTACTCCAATGTTCCCTGTTGGCCTACCCTAGCCTCCCTCCCTCCCTCCCTCCCTCCCTCCCTCCCTCCCTCCCTCCCTCCCTCCCTATCTATCCATCCATCCATCCATCCATCCATCCATCCATCCATCCATCTATCTATCTATCTATTTATGGTTTTTCGAGACAGGGTTTCTCTGTGTAGCTCTGGCTATCCTGAAACTCTCTCTGTAGACCAGGCTGGACTTGAACTCAGAGATCTGCCTGCCTCTGCCTCCCTAGTGCTGGGATTAATATGGATTAAAGGCATATTTTACTGCTGCCCCCAGCTTGGCTTACCCTAACTTTAAGTCATTCAACAATATCACCTCCCAATTAAACTACCTACACTCAAATCCTACTTCTTTTTAGGGGATATCCAAACCAAACCAATGACAATTAGGACATAATACACCCAGGAGGAGGAATAGACTCTTCCCAATTTCAGCACACACACACACACACACACACACACACACACACACACACACACACACACACACAGAGAGAGAGAGAGAGAGAGAGAGGAGGGAGAGAGAGTGTGTATGAGTTCTGATAATCAGCTAAGGATAAAAATTAAGACTAGCTTTCTATCAAAATTATGTTCCTTGATTCTGACCTTTTCTCCCAGTCTTGGGCTGTATGCTACAGATTTATTCTAAATGTGCTCTCACCACAGTCAGTCAACGGTTTCTAGTTCAAAAACAGTCTCCTAGAACAGTATGATAAATACCAAGCTCTTGAACTAAAACAAGTATAGATTCAGTTCTCTCTGTTACTGAGTGGGACATGGTAGCCCCCTTGGAAGGTGAGGTTTAAGAAGACCAGGAGTTCAAGGCCAGTCTTGGCTACATAAGCAATGTGGACTATAAACAAAGCAAGCCAGCAAACAACCATAACAACCAATGTCCCCCATTGGCTCAGGCCAGCTTCAAGTCATTAGATAGTATTTCTTTATAGTTACAACTACCTGTCCACATTCTAGAGAGCAAGCTTTTTCTTAAACAATCCTGACCTTGAGTTTTTCCCCAGTTCACCCTTTCCTTTGATTTTTTGTTTGGGTTTGTGGGTTTGTGGAGGACCAGGCTCCTTGGATGCTGGCAGAAATAACAGCCTTGGAAACCATGTCCCATCTGGTGGTTTCCCATCATCTTGCTATGGACCCATTTTCTTCTCATGGCTGCCCCTTTCTCTTTTCATGTCCTTGTTTGGAGTCCTGCTACAGGTTGGGTCCTCTGCAAGTCTACTCGGAGTTCATTCTTCAGTAATTCTGGGTGGGGGGTGAGAGAGAGAAGGGCAAGTCTGGCCAGAGGGCGGGAACAGACACAGTCAGATGCAGGAAGAACTTGTTCCACACTCTGCCCAGAGTTGACAGGGTTCTTTACAGTCATTCTATGACAGGGCCAAAACTCAGCCTTGATGACCCCCTTGTAGACTGCTCTAAGATATAGTGGCCTTGGGCCTGGGGACTCAAGTCAGCTCAGACATTCCTATAAAGGACCACAGAGGGTGAACAGCTGAGAGCTACTGGCCGAGTCATTCCCGCAGCTGAGGAGATACACTCTTCAGCCTGAGGAGAGGCAGGGAATCTGAGAAGTGTGTCATCCACCCATCTTCTCTTCTATTGCTTTATCTCCTACCATTCATCCTCTCACACCTTCATCCTAAGTGAACTATCTACAGAGCTTTGAGATAAAGACCAAATACCTAGCAGCATCCTTCAAAAGCCAAACAAATTGGAAAACATAAAATAATCATGCTATAAGATGGTCCTATTTTTTTTTTACAATGTTTTATTTTTCCTTCAGTTTTTAAAAATATTTCTCTTTTTTACAAATTTTTGTCTTGGGAGAATAGAGTGAGGCTTGATGGGGGTAAAACCCGGGAATCTGAGACAGGAGGATTGTGAGTTTTAGGTCATCCTGAGAAACCTAGTAAGGCCTGCCACAGACAAACAAAAAACATTGATTACTGTGGGATGGTCTGTGTGTCAAATTGCTCTGAGTGGTCAATAAATAAAACACTGATTGGCCAGTGGCTAGGCAGGAAGTATAGGCGGGACTAACAGACAGGAAAAAAGAAAGAACAGGAAGGCGGAAGGAGTTACTGCCAGCCACTGCCATGACAAGCGGCATGTGAAGATGCCGGTAAGCCACGAGCCACATGGCAAGGTATAGATTTATGAAAATGGATTAATTTAAGCTATAAGAACAGTTAGCAAGAAGCCTGCCATGGCCATACAGTTTGTAAGCAATATAAGTCTCTGTGTTTACTTGGTTTGGGTCTGAGCGGCTGTGGGACTGGCAGGTGACAGAGATTTGTCCTGACTGTGGGCAAGGCAGGAAAACTCTAGCTACAATTGATACTTTTTTTTTTTTTTTTTTTTTTTTTGTGCTCCCAAGTACACTTTGGAAACCTAAGGCATTCTTTTCTAGATACACTAAACTTAGTAAATTTATAAGAAATGGAAACTACTTTAAAAATAAACCTCGAAGCAAACTGAAAATAAAGAGGATTTTCCTTCTGAACCAATTCTAAAGGTCAAGGGAGCCCAGAGGCACTGTCCGTGAAAGGTCTCAAGACTTCTTAAGAACCAGAAGATTGGAATGACAGATGTTGTCATGTGTGACAAGGTTGTTAAGTAGCTGAGGGCATACTGGACAGGCTTCTGGTTAGAAACCTAGGTATTACTTTTTCTGAACTCTAAGTGTGTTCTAAGGTCCTTCAGACTGTTTGTATTGGTGCATGGCCAGCCTGTGCAGAGGAAGAACACAATTTTAAGTCACCATTACAGGCTGAGTTGTGTTCTGTCCCCCAGTCCCCGCCTCAGAAAAGGACAGGAAAAATATACTGGAGTAGTAGTTACCTTTATTACGGAATGCATCTTTATTTGGACATGGGTCTTTTAAAAGGATATATATGGTCACATGTAACCCAGGTTGGCCTTGAGCACCCTAGGCAGCTGCAGATGACTTTGAACTTCTGATCTGCCTCCACCTCCTAAATGGTGGGATTACAGGTGTGTTAGATCACCACTCTTGGTTTTATACAGTGCTAAGGTTCAAACCCAGGGCTTTGTGCATGCCAGGTTAGCCCTCTAATCAACTGAGCTAAATCACCAGCCTCTTTCCATGTATTTAACAAGGCATATGTGGTGTGTGTATACTTGTGTGTACTTGTGTGTGTCTGTGTGTGTTTCTCAGAATTGAACCCAGAGCCTTATGTATGCTAGGCAAGAACTCTACCACTAAGCTATATACTTAATCTTTAAGTAAGATAGGCTTTTTTTTCTTATTATTTTATTTGTGTGTGTGTGTGTGTGTGTGTGTGTGTGTCTGTGCATGGGCACATGCTTGTTAGAGTGTCTCAGTGCATACATACCCATGAGTAGCAGTCAGAAGACAACTGTGAGAATCTGCTCTTTCCCTCTGCCATGTGGGTCCTTAGGTTGTCAAATTTGTTGTAACCCCTGACCCATCTTGCCAGCTGTAGACAGACTCTTTATAGAAGGTAATCAAGTTCAAATGTATAACTGGTGTCCTTTAAAAAGGAAACTTTTGAGCCTATAATAGAGCCTCATACCTAAAATCCAGCACTTCGGCACCTGAGGCAGGAAGATGGTCAGTTTGAGGCCAGCCAGAGCTACATGATGAGAAACACTCTCAAAAACGAACTACTTAGAAGCTAGAGAGATGGCTCAGTGGTTGACCTGGGTTCGATTCCCAGCACCCACATGGTGGCTCACAACCATCTATAACTCCAGTCCAGGGAGCCCAATACCTTCTTCTAGCCTCTGCAAGTACCAGACATAGACGCAGGCAAAACATCCATGCACATATAGTTAAAAAAAAATTAAAAACAACATATATAAATAAAAAAACCTGGGTTTTTATAAAAATTTAATTGAGTGAAATAAAAAGTAAACTTGGACACAAAGACAGCTCTAGAGAGACACCATTGTAAGGGACACCGGGAGAGTTTCGTCTACGATCCAGGAAACATGGAGGAGAGGAGAAAGGACACAAAACACGTTTTCTCTGGATTCTTCGAAAGGAGCCAATTGCGTTGTCGCCTTTATTTTGAACTTGTAGCTTACCTCCCGTTGTACAGTCACCTGCCTGGTAGTGCTCTGCTAAGGCAGCCGCCGGGAGTGAAGATCACTGCTCCAATAGCACCTTGTCAGGCAAGCCTCGGACAGCTGTGAAGGCACCTGGGCTGTGGAATGGACATGACTGCGGAGCTGTCTTTGGGCAACTTCATTTCTCCAGTCTGTTTTCTCTTGTGTGAAATAAGAAGCTTAGCAGTATCTACCAAAGAGGCCTTTGGAATGTGAAAGGACCCAATAAAATCCTTCCTTTCCAGCCACTTTTCAACTCAAAAGTATCACCCGAGGCCCCTTGGCCACACTCCAGCAGACACTCACCGTGCAGCAAGCCATCAGTACCAATTATTAATGCTGCTGTCACTTCTGCTCAGCTCTCAGTGACAAAGGCAGTTCCATCTCCTGAAACAAAGCTACTGATTATCTTATGTGTCGAGGAAGTCAGAAGCCAGAAATCTAACCGTAGAGAAAGTACCCAGCTTGTTTGTTAAGACAAGCCATTGTGCACAAGCCTTCTGAGGATGTTAACCATTAGTTAGCCGTATGGGTCAGGTTTACAGAGTCATCCAGTGGAGTACCAGCCTCTTTTGAGTAAGATATTACTATAATTATTAAGAGATTTAGCCGGGCAGTGGTGGCACACACCTTTAATCCCAGCACTCGAGAGGCAGAGCCAGGCAGATCTCTTTGAGTTTGAGGCCAGCCTGGGCTACCAAGTGAGTTCCAGGAAAGGTGCAGAGCTACGCAGAGAAACCCTGTCTCGAAGAGAGAGAGAGAGAGAGAGAGAGAGAGAGAGAGAGAGAGAGAGAGAGAGAGAGAGAGAGAGAGAGATTTATCTATCATCATTTTATGTATATGAGTGTTAGCCTGTATGTATGTATTGGCACTACATGCATGGTTGGTGCCCATAGAGGATGTCAGATGCCCAGATCTGGACTTACAGATGGTGGATGGTTTCGAGCCACTGTGGGTTCTGGGAACTGAACCTAGGTCCTTTGCCAAAGCAAGTAAGTGCTCTTAACTGCTGAGCCATCTCTCCAGCACCTGGATATTATTGTTTTAAGTGGATATTTTAGGCCATTTAATCATCCTTGGTTTATATGGCACAGAAACTTTCAAATAATACCCAAGCATTACAAAATTAAGTATAGGTGGTAATGGGGGATTTATGAAGGCAACTCCATGTAGTTAAAAGGGAGGTTTATTTTGGGGTGACTTACAACAAGTGAAGGGATAGGTTACAGGATCCAGGAGAAGTGAAGTGCAGTCCAGCGGTGTTCTCTGGAGAACTCTGCTCCATCTACCATCCAGGATCACCAGGAACCAAGAGAGCCTGCACATCCAGATCTCGGGTCTTAAGGTCTCCTGTCTCAGCCATGCCTCAGGGGCAGGTCATAAGTAGGCGACAGTTACCGGAAGTCTCACTGGGGAGTAGTTCTTCCAGATCAAAGCTGGAACAGCTACCCACTACAAGGTGGGCTTTAGATGATTGGAGTAATCCATTCCTCTTGGATAAATGGAGAAATCAAAAGCCACTTAAGTCACAATGAGATATTACCTCTCCCCTAGGACGGATTAAATTAAAAAAAGACACGTGGAATGTCGAGAAAGTCAAAGCCTTGAGTTTGCTGGTGAAAATTTAAGCCGTACAGTGCCAAGGAACACGGTTGAGTGATTCCTCAAAAGACTTCAGTAAAGAATTGGGGTATGACCTGGGAACTCCTGGGTACGCTCCTGGAAGAACTGTAACAAGGACTAAAGCAGAGGCTGCTACAGGTCAGAACTTCCGGCAGCTTCACTCACCGTCCGGTAAAGGCAGAGGCAACGCAGGCGGCCATCAGCAGATGATAGGGGCCGAGAAAGGTGAAGTAGCTGCCCGCGGCGTCACACGTGGCCGTAGAAAGGGAGGAGGTCCTGATGCAGGCTCCACCCAGGTGCCACGCCAAGTGACATAAAGCAGGTGTAAGAGTGACATGGTTGACTTCATTTATACGTTAGCACCCAGGGCTGGTGTCCTAGTCGGGATTATCATGCCTGCGACGAAACACCATCGACCAGAAGCAAGCCGGAGAGGAAAGGGTCTATTTTGCTTTTACTTCCAGATTGTAGTCCATCATTGAAGGAAGTCAGGGTAGGAACTCAAGCCGGGCAGGAACCTGGAGGCAGAAGCCGATGCAGAGACCATGGAGGGGTGCTGCTTACTGGCTTGCTCCCCACCGTCACCGCCCCCCCCCCCCCAGTTTGTTCAGCCTGCTTTCTTATAGAACTCAGGACCACCATCCCAGGGGTGGCCCCATGCACAATGGGCTGCCCACTCCACCCGCCCCCCCATCAATCACTAATTAAGAAAACGCCCCACAGGTTTGCCTGCAGACCAAGCTATGGAGGCGTTTTCTCAATTGAGACTCCTTCCTCTTGGGTGGTTGTAGCTTGGGTAAAGTTGGCCTAAAAACTATTCAGCAGAGCTGGAGAGACGGCTCAGCTCTTAAGAGCCCTTGTTGCTCTGGCAGACGACCCAGGTTCGATGCCCAGAACCAACATCGTGAGAGGAGAGAACCAACTGCAACTGGTCCTCTGACTTCTACACGCAAGTTATGTTACTCACCTCCCCTACCCTCAGAATAAATAAGTAAATGAAAACGTAAAAATAAAACAGGACAGATGCTTGCAACTTGTGAGATGGCTCCGTGGTTCTGAGAGCTTACTGCTCTTGCAGGGAACTTGAGTTCAGTTCCTGGCACCTATGGTAGGTGTGGGGTGGGTAACGACTTTCTGCGACTCCAGCTTCAAGGGATCCAATGTCTCTGGACTCCACGCTTACACATATGTGCATGTGCCTACACACATGCATACATGATTAAAAATGACACGAATAAAAAAATATTTTTAAGAGTTCAAATAAAAAAAACAGACGTTTGTACGGCTGCATCAAACTTGTTTGGAGTTTCCCAGGGATTCAAACTCAGGCCATGAGGTTTGCATGGCCTGTTACCCCCTGAGCCATCTCCGAAGCCTCAAACACGTTTTGAAGACAGTAGCAAAGTTGCACAATATTGCATGTCATTAACGACAATCAAATATCTACTTTTAAAAGACCAATTTTGGAGCTGGGATGGTAGAGCGCTTGCCTAGCATGGATGAAGCCTTGAGTGCCATCCCCATTACAGCACAGATGGGTGTTGTAGTGTGCATCTGCCATCTTTGTGTTCAGGAGGCAGAGGCAGGGGGACTGCTTTAAGTTTGTCTGGTCTACATAGTAAGTTTCAAGCTGGCCAGGGTTATATAGAGAAACCTTTTTGTTGTTGTTTTGTTTTGCTTTGTTTAAAACAACAACAACAAAAAGGAAATTGAGTTTTCCCAGGAAGTCCATCTGAATATTTATGAAGAACAGATTCTTGTGACCAATGTATAGAATGTGTATATAATGACATCCAATATCTGGAAGAGAGCCAATATGCAGAAATGAGCCCAAAGCCCTTGGTAACAATGCATAGGGGAATAGAGAAAACACATTACATCAATGAACCACAGCTGGCTATTCTATTGGAGCCAGAGCAGAGAAAGGAATCAGACCATGTTTCAAAAGAAAAAAATTCTTTTTTCTTTTCTTTTCTTTTCTTTTTTTTTCTTCAAGACAGGGTTTCTCTGTATAACAGCCCTGGCTGTCCTAGAACTCACTCTGTAGACCAGGCTGGCCTTGAACTCAGTGAGATCTGCCTGCCTCTGCCTCCCAAGTGCTGGGATTAAAGGCGTGTGCCACTACCCCCAGCAAGAAGACATTCTTAGCTTCCTGGTAAGATGGAATTTCTCACTGCATGCTTGTAGGTCTGGCCCTGTGCTGGCTGGTTTTTTGACACAATCTAGAGCCATCTGAAAGGAGGAGACCTCAATTGAGAAAAATGCCCCCATATCATCAAGCTATAGGGCATTTTATTAGTTATTAATGGGGCACTCAACCCATTGTGCAGGGAGCCACCCCGGCGATGATGGTCATGGGTTCTATAAGAAAGCAGACTGAAAAAGCCATGGGGAGCAACTTGTCCACAGCCTCCGCATCAGCTCCTGCTTTCAGGTTCCTGCCTTGAGTACCTGTCCTGACTTCCTTTGATGATAAGCAGTGATATGGACATGTAAGCCAAATAAACCCTTTCCTTCCCAACTTTCTTTTTGGTCATGGTGTTTCATCGAAGCAATAGACACACTAACTAAGACAGAGGGGGTCTCCTAGCCTTGAATTTGGTATGTAATCCAGGATAACCTTGAACTCATGAACATCCTATCCATACTTCCCAAGCAACAGGATTATGGCTATACACCACCATGCCCAAATCCTTGTATATCTCAGACATATGTTTGATACAATTCCCTTTTGTTCTAGTTAGCTTTCTGTCACTGTGATAAACACTGTGACTTAAAGCATCTCAGGGCGGGGGAAGGGAGTTTGCTTTATTTGGCATGCTGATCAGCCCTGATCACAGATTAGCACTGTGAAGTCAGGCCAAGAACTCAAGTAGGACCCTAGAGTCAGGAAGTAAAGCAGAGAGAGAGGCTGTGGAGGAATACTCCTTACTGACTTGCTCCCCGTGTCTTGCTCAGATTTCTTATACAAACCAATATCATCTACCCAGAGGGGGCACCATCAAAAGTGGGCTGGGCCCTCCTTCATCAATCATTAATCAAGAAAATGCCCCCGCAGAACTGCCTACCGGCCAACCTGAAGGCAGCGTTTTCTCAATTGCGATTCCCTCTTTTCCAGATGACTCTAGCTTGTGTCAAGCTGACCACAAACAAACCCGCACACCTTTACAATATCTAACCTAGAAAGGGTACTTACTGTACAGGAAAATTAGTATGAGAAGAAGAAGAGTTTAGCATAGGCTGAGAAAAGAGGGTTACGAAGGAGAAGAGTGGGAATCAGATCTGAGTGCTGAGGGTGTATTTCTAAGAGATGATATTTGAGCCAAGTCCCTAAGGGCATGCAGGAGTAGAAGACAAGGAAGTGAACTGACTAGTTTGAGCCCACAGTAAGGGCCAAGGCACAGAAGCCAGGGCGCATGTCTGAAATGTCAAGTCAATCAATGTAACTATTTCTCTTCTGTCTGCATAACTTACTTGGCTCACACTTCAGCAAGTCAAGACAGGAACTCAAACAGGGCAGGATCCTGGAGGCAGAAGCTGATGCAGAGGCTATGGAGGGAAGCAGCTTACTGGCTTGCTTCCCATGATGTGCTCAACCCACCTTTCTTATAGAACGAACCTAGGACCAGCTGCCCAGGGATGGCACCACCCATCATGGGCTAGGCCCTCTCGCATTGATCGCTAAATGAGAAAATGCCTTACAGCTGGATCTCAAGGAGGCATTTCCTCAACGGAGGCTCCTTCCTCTGATGACTCTGTTATAGCTTGTGTCAAGATGACACACAAAACCACCCAGTACAACTGACCTCGTGTCAGCATGACACAGAAACACATCACTCCCAAGCCACAACCCTTCCTTTCTTACTCACCTCCATGATCCTAAATAACTGTCAAAGTCCCACAGTCTTTACAAATTCAAACACATTACAATTTCAGTTCTTTTAAAATAGTCAATCTCTTTAAAAAATCCAAAGTCTTTCAAAATTCAAGTCACTCAACTGCGGGCTCCAGTAAAATACGTTATTTCAAGAGGGAAGAATCAGGGCACAGTCACAATCAATGCAAAGCAGAAGAAAATTCCAGTCGTCGGAAATCTGGGATCCACTCACGGGCTTCTAGATTCCTCCAAAGGACTCGAGTCACTTCTCCAGTTCTGCCCTCTACAGTACACATAGCTTGCCTCCTAGGCGCTGATTGGCTCCACCCCATCACTGCTGCTGTTCTTGGTGGTCTGCCCATGGCACTGGCATCTCCAAACTTTGGGGTCTTCTGCTACAATTGGGCTGTACTTTCACCAATAGCCTCTCATAGGCTCTCCACATTTTACCAAATCTCAACTTCTTTGCATGGCCCCCACAGTTCTGGGCCTTTAGCTGCCACTGAGGCTGTACCTTCACCAATGGCCTTTCCTGGCCTCTCACAGTGCCAAGCCTCAGCTGCTCTCCATGACCCCTTCATGCTTTCAAAACCAGTACCACTTAGGTGACTCTTAAACATTACCAAGTCTAGCTGCCAGCACAAGGAACAACCTTGGCCATCTCTGGAGCACAGCTTCTCTTTGCTCTCAGGAAACGCTTCACAGAAGATTTCACTTCAGTACTGCTGGTTTCTTCTTAATCACTGGTAATTTCTTAGCTCCAGCTGACCAGCATCAGATGTCCCCTTAACATAAAGGTTTCACTTCAGAATTCTGTTATCTTGTTAATCACAGCAGATTCTTCAGCCTCAGCTAACCACAACCACAAGATCTTAAATCAAGATAACAAATGGCCCTGATTGTTGATTTTCTTCTGTCCCACACCAGGCAGCTCTTCTGATATGAGACAGAATCTCTTAATGTTTTTTCTTTTAGCAGCATGCTTGGGTTTAGAGGAGGAGAGAGCCATATTCCAACTCCAAAGCCAGCTTGATTTATAATTGGATCGGGACCATAACTTTTCTAGAGTTAAAGAGATATAGATGTTAGGCAGTGAGATATTACCCTGTGTATATTGGTTCCAATAGGTTCTTCCTTTCTGCTGTAGACATTTGGGTATCTAAGGCCTTATGATTTCTGGAAGATGGGTATTTCTATTATCCGATAAAGGCCGAAAACAGAACCCTGTTCCCATCCTTGTTTGTCGAGTTTTTCTTACAATTTGTAGAGTTGACACATGGGTGGATGAGCTGTTACTTCTCCTCATGGAGGTTTCTCCTGTTTGAATGGAATTTTTATTAATTTTATAGGTATCCATAGCTTTTCTTCTCCTGCAGAAACAAAAGCAAAACCGCTTCCCCAACGTAGGATACATCCTGGTTTCCATTCCGAGCTCAACACATCTTTGAAGTAAACCGGTTGGTTTAGCTCAGGAGTGTTTTCTGTTGTCCAGTGTCCTTCTGCAGCTGTTGTTACTTTCTTATCAGCACTGAGAAAATTCAAAGTTAATAAAGCATTATGCAATCTATTTCTAGGGGTCATTGTTACCTCTTTCTGTTTATTTAGCATATCCTTTAAAGTTCAATTAGATCTTTCTATGACTGCTTGGCCTGTGGGATTATGTGGTATATCTGTAATATGCTTTATATTGTAATACACAAAAACTGTCTCATTTTATTTGAGATATATGCTGCAGTCTTAATTTGTACAGGTATTCCCATGATGACCATAACTTCTAATAAATGTGTAATCACAGAATCAGCCTTTTCAGAACTTATAGGAGTCGCTCATTGAAATCTTGAATAGGTGTCAGTGGTATGATGTACATAATTTAATCTTCCAAATTCTGCAAAATGAAAACACATCCATCTGCCAAATTTCATTTCTTTGTATACCTTTTGGATTGCTTCCTACAGGTCATGGAGTTTGGTTATAGAAGAAAGAAGTAGAACTTTTTTTTTTAAATAATTTCCTTGGCTTGTTGCTAATTGATGGAGAAATCCTTCAAACCCTTGTTATTTACATGGTGTTTCTTATGAAATTCTGAGGCTTCTAGCATATTACCTACTAATAACTGATCAACCTCACCATTACTTGTGCTAGAGGACCTGGCAGAACTGTATGGGATCTGATGTGTGTTATATGTATAAGATGTTCCCTATTTCTGATAATTTCCTGTAATTGTATAAATAGTTAATTCTGTATTATTAAGAATAAATTCAGCAGTTTTAATAAGTAAAACAACCTTCTCTGTATGTTGAGAGTCAGTGACAATATTGAGGGGTTCTGTGAAATCCATTAGGACCAAAAGAATGGCTTACAGTTCTGCCTTTTGTACAGAATTATATAGGCTTTGAACTATTTTACTTAAGTGTCCTGATTTATATCCTGCCTTTCCTGATTTATTTGCTTCAGTATAGAATGTGGGAACTCCAGAAATTGGTTTTTGCTGTACAATGTGAGGGAAGACCCATTCATTTCTTTTTATGAATTCTATTCTCTTGTTTTGGGGATAACAATTGTTAATCTCTCCCAAAAAAATTACTGCAGGTTCTTTGCCAGTATTCATTATCTTTCCATAAAGAGGAAATCTACTCATTAGTTAAAGGTGCTACAATTTCTACCATTAGTTAAAGGTACTACAATTCTGTCCATTCTTATTAGTTGACAAAGTCTTAATTTTCCTTTTAGAACAAATCAGAGATCTTTTCCACAAATGTTTTTAATTTCTTACTCAGGGACATGGTAGAAATATCCACTCCAATATAATATCTTTCCTCTGCATCAAAATCCCTGTGGTGGATTGTCTAGAAGGGAATATAACCAAAATGCATTTAATTCTGGACTCACGTGATCCACATGTGCTTCTTGTATTTTTTTTTTTTCTACTAGAGCCAATTCCTTCTCAGTTTCTGCTGATAATTCTCTTGGACTATTTAAGTTCTGTCCCATTTTAGGGTATTAGCCAAATTTACTAGTCCATCTTTAGGTATTCCAATGATAGCCTGTAAGCTGGAAATGCTTCCTAACAATTTTTGAAAATCATGAAGAGTCTGCGAATGATTTCTCCTGAATTGTATCTTTTGGGGTCTAATTTTTTGGAGAACTACCTCATATCCTAAGTAATTAATAGCACTTCCTTTTTGTATCTTTTTAGAAGCATTTTGTAGTCTCCAGCAAGGCAAAACTTTTTTTTTTTTACTTCTTCAAACTTGCTTTCTAATATACCTAATTTTAGATCAGCTAATAAGATATCATTCATATAATAATAAATTAGATTGTGGAAAATTTGCACGAATTATTTCCAGTGGTTTTTGCACAAAATATTGGCACAGGGCAGGGCTATTTAACATTCTCTGTGGGAGGACCTTCCATTGACATCTCTTGACTGGCTTGGAATTATTATAGTTAGGTATTGTAAAGGCAAATTTTTCTCTATCCTTTCTTGTAAAGGTATGTAAAGAAACAGTCTTTTAAGTCAATAACTATAATAGGCCATTCTTTGGGTAACAGAGAGGGCAAGAGCATCCCATTCTGTAGGGTAGCCACAGATTGAATTATTGAATTACTTTATTAATGGCTCTCAGATCAGTCAGCATTCTCCAATTACCAGACTTCTTTCTAATAGAAAATACAGGAGAATTCCAAGGGCTGGTAGATTCTTCAATGTGTTGAGCATTTAACTGCTCTTGAACCAGCTGTTCTAAAGTTTGTAGTTTCTCTTTTGTCAAAGGCCATTGTCCAATCAATATAGGTTTATCAGTCAGACATTTTAAAGGTAGTGCTGTTGGTACTTCTGATAGTTCAACAGTAGTTGCACTCTATTTATGTACAGCCTAAACAGTTGGTGGTTGTTTTTTATAGTACCTTATAATGTTATTCCTAGAAACATGAATTAGTTTGTATTCCATTTCTGAGATTGTAGGAATTTTTTTTTTTTTTTTTTTTTTTTGGTTTTTCGAGACAGGGTTTCTCTGTGTAGCTTTGCACCTTTTCCTGGAACTCACTTGGTAGCCCAGGCTGGCCTCGAACTCACAGAGATCCGCCTGCCTCTGCCTCCCGAGTGCTAGGATTAAAGGCGTGCGCCACCACCGCCCGGCCGATTGTAGGAATTTTAATCTAGGTATTCCACTGCTGTAATGTGGAGGCCCACAAAGGTTTCCTAGTGAGATCTGAGCTTCCTTTACCCAGCAGAGCTGTATTATAGGATTGCTTGACCATGCACATGGTTTCTAGGTAATTGGAAGGGTCTATACTTGGTTGAGCTAGGGTCTTTTGCTTCACTCCTCAGCACTTCTATAAATAGCCTTTTAGAAGAGAGAGTAGGGGCTGGTGGGTTAGGATCCAGGTCCTCCTGAGGCTATCCTGTGTTTCTATCTGTTTCTCTCCCCTCTGTCTTTCTATCTAAATCTCTTATTCCTCTCGCCTCAAGAATACCCTGGGGTAAAATGTGGGATTTGGACGCCCAGCTGGGCTCCCTCACTGCAACAGATCTCAGCCCCAAAGATTAATCACTACATTTGCCACATATGGATTCAACCTTCTTCCCTGTCCTTCTGGCCCTGTGCATTCAACCAATCTTGAGCTTTGTTTTACCTGAGATAGGGTTCCAATGCCTAGAAATTGGACATCTTGAAGATTGGCCTCTTGAAGAGGCCAATTCAGATGCCATGGTTTTGGTGTAATCATAGTCACATCTGCACCTGTGTCTACCAGAAACTCCAGAACAATGCCATTAAGTCTTACCCTAAGCTTTGGTCTTTGTTCATTTATGGAAGTCTGCCAAAATATTTGTTTTATGGTGTGTTTTAGAATTTTTGATCCATCTATCAGAGCTGTTCTATCATCCAGTGCAGTCTCATTTTTTTTTTTTTTTTACATGAGACATCGGGTTATTTAATTGTTCTGGAGAGGAATTTCCTCCACAGTTGCAAGAAATGTTTGGACCATGTTTGGGTTGGGAGCCTGCAAGAGGCCCCCTGAGGCATTTCTTGCTGGTAAAGGGTTACCTTGTATATCTATTGTTGATCTACATTCATTGGTCCAATATCGGCTTTTGCCACATCTTCTACATAGTCTAGAAGGTTGGGGTCTCCCTTTGTGTTATTTCTAGAAGAAGTATTGCTTCTAGGAGCACCCTGTGTACAATTTCTTCTCATATGACCTGGTGTAACAAAGTTAAAACATTTGGTACCTTGAGGCCTCCTTCCACCTCTGGGAATTGCCTCTCCTATCCAAGCTTCATTACCATGGTTGAGAGACTCAACACCATTTGTATATTGAATCTATTCCTCCAAAGATGCTGACCTGCCCTTCAAAGGTGTAAATGTTTTTGCATTCTGTATTAGCATTATCAAAAGCCAAAGATTGAGTTAATACTTGTCTTCATTGTGGGTCTGATAGCCATGGTCAGCCTTTGTAAGAAATCAGTAAATGATTCTTGTGGCCCTTGGAAAAATTTTTGTATATAGCTCACTTGGTTTCCCTGGTTCTGGAAGTTTTTTCCAAGCATTTTAAGGGGATGTATGGCATAGGGATATTGTATATTCATCAAAAGTAGATTGCACATTTCTATCAGTGAAACACCCAGCTAGCTCAGTCAGTAGAGCACGAGACTCTTTTTTTTTTTTCTCGAGACAGCATTTCTCTGTGTAGTTTTGCACCTTTCCTGGAACTCGCTTTGGAGACCAGGCTGGTCTCAAACTCACAGAGATCCACCTGTCTCTACCTCCCGAGTGCTGGGATTAATGGTGTGCGCCACCACCGCCCGGCCTGAGCATGAGACTCTTAACCTCAGGGTTGTGGGTTTGAGCCCCATGTTGGGTGCCAGATAATGGGATTAATCTATGGAGTCTATTTAATGATCAAAGGAATTTAATTTTTTTTAAAGATTTATGTATTATGTATACAGTATTCTTCCTGTATGCCAGAGATGGCACCAGGTCTCATTACAGATGGTTGTGAGCAACCATGTGGTTGCTGCGAATTGAACTCAGGACCCCTGAAAGAGCAGCCAGTGCTCTTAACCTCTGAGCCATCCCTCCAGCCCCAGTCAAAGGAACTTATTTAGGGGGTAAACTCACAACCACAGGAGATTTATCATAGGGGCCTGGAAAGCTGAGCTATGTCCCACACTGAACAGCTTGGTCCAAGATCTCAGCATCCAAAACCATGAGATAGCCAAGAGAGAGGGTGGACGTGCATCCCCTGTCTTAAGTGTCCCAGTGCCCCCCCCCAAGGGGCAGGTATCTCAAGGTCATAGGCAGGTGTAACAGCTACAGCTACCTCACTAGGGGTGGTGCTTCAGGGCACTGCTCACACAGCTACCCACTACAGACAACACAATAACATAAGCCCACACACATTTTTAAACACATTGTAACCGTTTAGAGGTTTTTCCCATCTAATCCTGTTATACTGCATATCTGTAAACTTTTCTGACTGCACAGCAAAATCTTAAACCACTGTGCATCTAACCTCATGATATGATGGTGGTTCAAGCCCACAAGCAGTGGCTGGGAGACGTGTCTTTGTACTGCAGCCAGTATAAGAGACTGCAGAACTAGGAACCCACATCTGGCTCCATTTTTTTTTTTTTTTTTTTTGTGTGTGTGTGTGTATGTTTGAAGCCTTTTCTAAAGCTTTCTCAGGTCTTATGTGGAAATGAATCCTTCATGTGGGTACCATTTATAGGCAGACTTTTCTTTGGGCCATCAGCTCACAAATAATGACACGGAGACTTATTATTAATTATGAAATCTTGGCAGATAGATTGGGCTTGTTCCTAACTAGTTCTTATAACTTAAATTAGCCCATATCTTTTAATCTATGTTTTTAATGTGGCTCAGTTACCTTTACTGTGTACCTACTCATGCTGCTTCCTCTTTACCTGGCTGACAACTGTGCCTTCTTCTTCCCAGCGTTCTCTCTACCCCAAAAATCCTGCCTAGCTATTGGCCATTTACCTTTTTATTAAACCAATCCCAGTGATATATCTTCACTCAGTGTAAAAGGAATATTCCACAACACACACACACACACACACACACACACACACACACACAATTTCCTTTCAACTTTTCCTTCCTGAGGTCCATCCTGTATTCAATAAGCATCCTTACAGCCATTAAATTTTACTACATGCACACATAAGAATATAGAAGGTGTTTAAACAGTGGCCCTTTGAGGAACATTGACTGAGATTGTGTAGGTTCTGCCCATATCCACACTGAAAGAAGTCCCAGCCACCAAGCATGGCAGCACATGACTGTTTGCTGTGGATGTCTTTCTGTATGCTGTGAAAATGTGTTGCTATGATTGACTGATACATAAAACGCTGATTGGCCAGTAGCCAGGCAGGAAGTATAATATAGGCGGGATAAGCAGAGAGGAGAATGCTGGGAAATGGAAGGTTGAGTGAGGAGATGCTGCCAGCCGCCGCCATGAGAAGCAAGGTGTAAAGTACTGGTAAGCCACGAGCCATATAGCAACTTACAGATTAATAGAAATGGGTTAATTTAAGATTAAGATCTAGCTAGCAAGAAGCCTGCCATGGCCATACAGTTTATAAGTAATATAAGTCTCTATGTGTTTACTCGGTTGGGTCTGAGTGGGACTAGAGAAAACTCCAGCTACAACTGTTAGCTCTGGCTGGGCTCAAACTTGATGCCTTGAAGGCCAGTCTGACCTGACTTTTAAATCCTTCCTGGATATTTAAAAACCTTCTCTAAATTCCTGCCTCCCCACCCCACCCAGGGAAGAGAGGGTTAGCAAACACATTTTTTTTTCATTTTCCTTGTTCATTTAGAAATTTCATAAGCAATATGAACGTGTGCTTAATGTAACAACAGATTTAAAAAACACAGAAATGCACGGAACAAAGGGGGAAACCTACCTTTCTTTCAGAGTCTCACTTTGCCTTTCCTGCTTCTTCTCATTATATGGTGGATTGGTCCAGTTCTTTCGCCATGCCTTTTTACAGACATTGCAGCGATCTACTTTAATGACTTTTTCCATGTTGGTATTACATGACTAAGAGGTTAAGAGTCAAGTCTGGTGGTGCACACCTGCAATCACAGCTGTCAGAAGACTGACTGAGCCACATAGTAAGACCTTGTCTCGAAACAAACGAATGAAGATGGCGTTATAAAGTGCAGAGGATCTGCCTTTAGGTCACAAGATACAGGATGGGCAAGTTTTGAAGGGTGGAGAAGGGCCAGGAAAGTTTTGTCCACAAGGTTGTGCTGGGTGGAGTGTTGTGTCTGCATGGGTATGGTGCCCTGAAGCATTGTCAAATGCAAACCTCCCTGAGCTTCCAATTGTGTTAGCTCTGTTTTTCAAACCCCAAGTCTAGTAGGATATTGTATAAGTGGTAATAATGAGATGCTTGTATTTTATTCCTAATTTCTATTTAAATTTAACATTTTTTTAATCACAGTGGTTTTTTTTCTCAAATAAATTTAAACTATATATAGTTTCCCTTTCTCATTCATAATTTGATTCTCTCCTTCCTCTGTTATGTGGGTTCTGGGTATCAAATTCCCGCCATCAGGTTTGCATCATTGAGTACCCGTGTCTTTACCTGCGGAGTCATCTTGCTGGGGCCCTCTTAGTCATGATTTGAGATGCACAGTCTTTGAAGAATGGTTCTTGTTTTGAGTTCCTTTTACCTAGCAGAAGTTTCTTCTTTTTCCTCTCCTCTGCTTTTCTTCTGTTTATCTTTTCTCATTGGTTTTTGTCCCCCCCACCCACCCTACTGCTCCCCCCAGTCAAGTTTTGGGGAAGGGGAAGACAGGAAGTGCATTTTCTCTCCGTTTTTGGATTCTCATTTAATTGCTTATTGGTATGATACTTGACACTGAGACTTAATCAAAGACGAATCCGTGCTGTAGAATTGGAGCACGTGGGCTTTGCGGTGGTGAGGGAGGTACTAGGATCGCCGACAGTACCAACCTGTCCCCCGGACACACAGAACCCAGAAAACAGGGACCCGCTTCAGGGAGTCAGAGAGGCCTGGAGGCATGTCTAGGTTCGAGTCCCCACTACCTTCAGGATCTCAAGACGGTACTGGGTAAGCTGGGGATGTCACTTAGTTGCTAGACTGCTTGCCCACCCTGCGCAGAGCCCTCGGTTGGGTCCCCAGCATCATAGAAAACTGGGTGAAGTGGAGCACGCCTGTGATTTCAACTCTTTGGGGCAGAGGCGGGAGGATCAGAAGGTTAAGGTTACTCTCCCATATGTGCAAATTCAAGGCCAGTCTGAATCTGCAGGAGACCCCTTCTGGGGAAAGAAAAATAGTAACCCAGCAAAGGTTCAGGGAAATGCTTTATGAAGATGATTAAATTAAAAAAAACATATATAGTGGCATTCATGTGACATTGATTTAATAAATGAATGCCATTTTTCCCATTTTACCCCTTTGATTTTTGAGAATGATTGATGGAAATTGTATAACTCCTCCCAGTCCACCAGGATCCAGCAAGCTGGACTTAGAGAGAAGATCTGTCTGCTTCCCACTTCCTTCTTCTCTGCTGCATTTGCTTAGAAACCTGATCTTGTGTGGCCTAGAGAAGGAAGCGAGAAACCCTTGAAATATAATTCCTGCTTGCAGAGATGGGATGATAGAATACAGCCCATTCAGGAACCAGCAGAGGGCCTGGCTAAATGTTTGTTTAGTAAGCCGAGTCTCTGTTTCACCATAGCAACAAGCCATCTTCTTAAGCGGCAGTGAATTTCAATTTGAAATCCCTTTTCCATCTTTCTGTTTGTGTGTGAGGAAGCTTGAGTTGTGAAGGAGTCAAAAGTAGCCTAAGCAAGTGTGCATACTTTACTATATTGACTTATTTTATGTGAAACTAGGGGCAGGTGTTGACCCCAATACTTTAGGTAGGGATCCCCACTCTCACCTCTTTCCTAGGCTCTCATCTGTGTGTGTTGGCCCGATGGTTGACTTCTGAGAAACTCTGCTATGGACTTCAGGCCCTTACGCTTTCAAGCCTGTGTCCTTGTCAAGATACAGAAGACCACACTAGGGATGGACTCTGGGTGGTCCTCCCTGGATGGAGGAGACACCCTTTGAAATGATACTCCTGGCAAAAGTTGGAAAGGAATGAGTTGATTGTCATTTGGAGTCTGTTTTTATGTCTATCATCAGTGTGGTCAACAAGATTGATGACTTAAAAATTCTTTCAGAAAGTCAGAATGAGGAGGGGCTCTTCTACAAAAGGGAACACACATACAATAAGCAAACAAACAAATAAATAAACAAATGAAAAGGAAAAAAAAACCAAGCCAAAACAACAACAAAACATTAGTCATTTGAATCTGAAATGTCCTCCCAAACTTGCGTTTTGGTGTCTTTTCCCCCTTGGCACTGTTTAATAGGTTTTTAAATTGTTTTCAAAATGTTAGAATATTTTGGATTTATTAGGTTATACAAAATAAATTGCTTGAAATTAATTTGATTTTTTTCTTTTTGTGTTTTAGTGGATCAGAACATCTGAGACGACGTATTTGGCCTCTCTTGAATCTCTAGTGAAGGGTGTTGATCTAGATAAGTGGTTATCTATGGATTGATCAATCTATCACATGAACATTTTGCAGATCTCATTTGAGTAGGTCTGGAGGGCCCAAGATTCTGCATTTCTTACTCCCAGGCTGGGTTGATGTGGCTGTGCACAGAACACACTGTGAGTCCTAGGGGCTGGAGGACTTCGGAGGTAACCAATTGATATGGGCTATGATCCAAAGCTCATAAAAAATGTGCATGAGAGCTGGGCAGTGGTGGCACAATGCCTTTAATCCCAGCACTCGGGAGGCAGAGCCAGGAGGATCTCTGTGAATTCCAGGCCAGCTTGGTCTACAGAGCGAGTTTCAGGACAGGCTCCAAAGCTACACAGAGAAACCCTGTCTCAAAAGACAAAACAAAAATGAAAATGAGAATGAACTTCTTGTGCAAAAAATGATAAATATCACAGAAGAAATAACTGAAGCTAGGCCATACAAGGACTGTTTTCCCATGAAACATTGAATAAACACTTTAATCCAAAATATGTTTAAATGTGAGTTATCCAAGTACATGTGTGTATTTTCAGTATCCATAGTTGAATTCAGTAGATCTGTGCTGAGATGACTGGATGTTGACATTGTACCTATAGCACCTTGGCAGACCCTGGGGATTAGGAAATGAAGGCTACGTGACCCTGGGTCTCAAAAAGCTAATTGTAGAATCACGGAGAACTATAACTGAGCATACTACAAGGTAAACTGTATGAAGCTCATGGGAGCGTATCTGATAATTTGTTCTCTCTCTCATCTTTTTGCGAATAGTGTACTCTGAGTTTCGTGTAGCAAATTTTATCACCTCCCCAAACACATTCCTTCAGTATTTTAGGATTCTATACTGCAGAACCTCACCCTAGGAGCCAAACTGGAGTGTGTGAATCAGCCCTGGACGGACAGAAAGATTGGGTACAGAGACACACGACCCTACAAAAACAAGTCAGATTTCTGGGAAGAGACTTGAATTTCCAGTGGGATGAGAGACAGGAGGGGCCTCTTGCCATCTCACCGTCATGGGAACCTGAGAGCGGAGCAAAAAACCAGCAGGAAGGAAGCCGACCTGTGCAGTGATGACATCAATCACCTGGGTGTCTCTTTTGTTTGTTCGTTTCTTTGTTTTTCATGCGCTGTATCAAGCGGTCCTGGAACTCATTATACAGCAGAGGAACTCCTAAGCCACCTGCCTCCGCCTTCATAGTGCTGGAATCATATGTGCCGCCACACCTGGCTTTTGATATCTTTATCAAGATGACTCTGAGGGTGGATATACTCCTGGGGCCTTTAATTTTAGAAGCTAATAAATTCCATTTGCCGTAGCAAGTGTAATTTGCATTTCTCTTCCCTTTAGCCTAAAGAGGCCTAACCCATAAATCAACAACAGGAACAACAGCATGGAGAATTGTTATTTTGCATGAATGTAGTAGAATATTATTTTAAGGTGTGTTACTTTTGTTTATGTTGCCTTTGTTTAACTCTGTGAAGCTGTGTTACTGTGCCTGTCTAAAACACCTGATGGTCTAATAAAGATTATGTCCTTAGCGGTTTTTGGTCTTTTGTCTTTTGGGGGGCCCACCACCCAGCTCCCAAATAAATCACACACAGAGGCTTATTCTTACGTATGAATGCGCGGCCTTAGATTGGCTTAGTTTCTAGCCAGCTTGCCTTATTTTAAATTATCCCGTCTACCTTTTGCCTCTTGCCTTTTCCTGGTCTCTTACTTCCATAAATCTTACTCTTAACTCTGTGACTTGCTGGTTGTGTAGCTGGGTGGCTGGCCCCTGGAGTCCTCCTCCTTCTCTGGCCCCTAGCCTTAGATCCCTCCTCCCAGTTTTCTCCTATATATACTCTCTGCTTGCCAGCCCTGCCTATCCTTTCTCCTGCTTTGCTATTGGCCAGTTCTTTATTAGACCATCAGACAGGCACAGTAATAGCTTCACAGAATTAAACAAATGCAACATAAACAAAAGTAACACACTTTAAAATATTCTACTACACCTGAAGGTTTCTCTTGGCATGTTCAAGTTCATTGCCTTAAAAGCTGAAATTTAGATCACAGAACTGTGGTTTTTTTTTTTTTTTTTTTTTTTTTTTTCTTGTTGTTTGTTTTGAAACAGGGTCTCACTCTGTATCCTTGGCTGGCCTTGGACTCACCATGCAGACTGGGCTGGAACTCACAGAGATTCGTGGGTCTTGGCTTCCAGAATTGTGGGATTAAAAGTCACGTGTTTCTTGTTGCTTGTATGAATTTTGCAAATTGGTCAGGATTCCCCAAAATACCTGTGTCCACGGGTGACAAGAAGTGATTGTAGTTTCAGCAAGGCTCTCTAATGTGCAGGAACATTGGGGGTATTTTGTTGTTGTTGTGTTTTATGCCGTAAATACCGGTCAGGTTCTCGTTAGGTGTCAATTATCATTATCTCTTAAAACTGTCTTTTCTGACCTGTCCATCTAAACTGTCTCTATGCCCTCTTCCCAGTTGCCTGATTCACATTTCAGTGACCACTGTCATTATCTTTAATGGTCTTATTTTGTGACAGGGTCTCACATAGTAATCTAGTTGAGCCTTCGGGCGATCGTGTGGCCTCACAGCCTCTGACATGCTGAGATGTGTGTGCCACCACATCCAGATTATTTATTGTTTACTATTTTCCTATATTTTGAAATAAGATCTCCTGTATCCCAGGCTGGTCTCAAACTCACTGGACATCCTTGGTTTTGATCTTTTTTCCCTGCATTTCCTGAATGCTGGGATTTCAGGTATGATACCATCACACCAGGTTTATGCTTTGCTGGGGATTGGACCTAGAATTTTGTGCATACAAGGATGGCAAGCAATCTACTGAGTTACCACCTCAGCCTTTATTTACTTTTACCCTCTTTTGTTTTCCAAGACAGGATTTCAGGCTGTCCTCCTGTCCTGGAATTTGTTCTGTAGACCAGGTTGGCCTCGAACTCACAGAGATCAGACTGCCTCTGCCTCTCAAACGCTGGGATCAAAGTTGTGTGCCACCACTGCCCAGGCCAGTGTGATGGTTTTGGTTGATCGTCATGGTTTTGGTTGATCGTCAGCTCGACAGGATCTAGAATCATCTAGAAGACAAATCTTTGGGCTGAACTGGGAGGGAGTTTCTAGATTAGGTTGAATGAGTTGAGAAAGACAGGCCCTAGATGTGGGCAACACCATTCCTTGGGCTGTCATCTGGACTGAATAAAACAGAGAGACCAAGCAGAACCAACCAGATCTGTTTCTCTGTATTTCCTGGCTTTGTATGCATCAGGACCAGTTCTTGCCACTGTGCTGTCCATGAATCCATGCCATGATGGACTCCATTCCCTGGAATTGTAAGTCTGAAGTTGCTTCTTGTCAGGGATTTTTGTTACAGCAGTTAGTAAGGCAACTAAGATAATTATGTAAGAGTGTTTTTTATTAGAAAAATAAGGAAAAGTTGTTAGCTAGTGTCACAATTTCTAAATCACAGGGAGAAAAAGATAGTGTTCTGAGTGAAGAACTTGACTATTGCCACACTAAGCATTTCAGAAGTCAGCAGAGACTGTTGGTTCCTTGCCCAATGGATACTTCCTCCTCTGTGGGTAGGAGCAGACCTTGACTTTTGTTTGAGTTGGCATTGTGTGTTTGTACTTCCCAGTTTCCCTAGATGTGATGGCATTCTAGTCAATGAGACCTAAGGTAAAGCCTGTGGAGAAAAATCTGAGTTTCTACTAGATATCAAATCCCTTTTTTATCTTTCTTTCTTTCTTTTTTTTTTTTTCTGATGCAGATATATTGGCTGGCACTCCAGCACTTGTATTATAACTTTGAGTATGATAGTTGTACACTGGGAATGAAAAAAAATAGGAAGGAAATGCATCTTGGGTTTCTTTTTTTTAAAAAAAATAATTCATTTAACTTTATTTTATGTGCATTGGTATGAAGGCATCAGAACCCCTGAAATTGGAGTTACAGACTGGTCCTCTGGAAGAGCAGCCAGTGCTCTTAACTGCTGAGCCATCTCTCCAGCTCCATATCTTGGGTCTCTGATGATTTTGTCAAGTCATGAGTTATGAATCTGGGACTCCTTTTATGTGGAAGCCCCCACTTCCCCCCTTTTTTTAAACCACTAGTATTTCTAAACTTAGTTACATGCAGTAAGACTTAATTGGCCATACTTATGTCTTCTCTTCTTTAATCAAATATATCAAATCCACCCAAGGGAAGTTTTATTTATTTATTTATTTATTTATTTATTTATTTATTTATTTATTTATTTTTGAGATAGGGTCTCTTGTGGACCAGGCTGTCCTTTAACTTCTTACGATGTGGTTGAGGCTGACCTTGAACTTCTACTCTTCCTCCTTCCACGTCCCAAGTGCTAGAATTACAGATGTGCACTGCCATGCCCATCTCAGAAAATCTTTAATAAGAAAATCAACTACTTTGGAGAGTTTACCGTAACAGCCTGAATACTGGGTTCCTTACATGTATGAAACAGACCGTAGAGTAAGAAGTTCCAGAGAAGATAGGAAACATCCAGGTTCTTCGGGACTCACAGGATCTCTGACGACTCCAAGTTGCAGTCCATTACTGGGGATAGTCAAGGCAGGAACTTGATAGTCAAGGCCGGGCTGCTTACTGTTGCACACAGCATTACCTTCAACCAAGGAACTCACTTCACAGCCAAGAAGCACAGCAGGAATCGTGGAGAATGTTGTTTGCTGGCTGCCTCACATGCTGGTTCATGCTCTGCTAGCTTTCTTGTACAGACTGGGACCGCAAGCCTAGGTTTGGTGCTGCCCACAGTGGGCTGAGTCCTGCTATATGGGTTAACGACGGAAGCAATCCCCCATAGCTACGTCCACAAGTGGAGGCAGTTTCTCAATTGAGATTCACTTCTCAGGTGATGTTAGGTTGTGTCAAACTGACAGTTAAAGCCACCCGGGATAGCCTTGTGTGTAGAACAAATTGACTTGAACTTACAGCAGATCCTCCTTCCTCTGCATCCGAAGTGTGCCATTCGGCTATACTTGCCCTGCCTTTTGAGGTCTCTTTATGTGAAACAGTAAGTGATTTATTTATTTATTTATTTATTTATTTATTTATTTATTTATTTATTTATTTATTTATGAGACAGGGTTTCTCTACACATAGCCCTGGCTGGCCTTGAACTCAAAGAGATTCACCTGCCTCTATCTCCCAAGTTGGGATTAAAGGCTTGTGTCACCCTGCCAGGCTGTACTCCGACATTTTAAAGTTGCTTTTGTTGATTATTCTGCTCCTTGGAATAAGCCGGCTTCATTCAAACAGTATCGTGTGCTGTATTTACACCCACCCATTTGCTGGACGCGAAACAACAAAACCATTCCTGGTGAAACAGTGACTATCAGCTGGTCCTGCTGCTGGGTCAGAATGGAAAATGTAGTTTTTGTGATATAATCACAGAGTCTTTCTATGAGTCTTCGCAGGAAACAGGCCATTACATGTTTTTGCCAATTGTAGACAAGTCCCCTCAATGTCCCCTTAAGTTGGAAATATATCAAAATGGCAAAAGGGACTGCCTTGTTCCTATTCATGATTTCATTTGGTTGGCCATTAACAGTTTCTGACTTGAAATTTTACAAAAGGAAGAAAAAATGTAATCAAAATTCAATACCCTGAAAAGCTCTGAATGCACGCACACTGAAAACCTTTGTAAGAGAAAAGCATGTGTGTGTGTGTGTGCTGTTCTGAGACAAGGTTCACTCTGGAGGTTCGATCACTCAGGAACTGCTCCTGCAGTTCTCTTCAGCCCCAGCTGGGGTCCCTGTCATGGCAGCCCTCGGCCTGCCTCAGTGTCCCCAGTGCTGGGACTGCAGATGTGAGTCACTACACCCAGCGTGTTTTCGTTTTCCCCTTTTCTTTGTCATTTTTTTTTTTTTTTTGTATTTGCGTACATGCATCCCGTGGTGCTTCAGGGGAGGTCAAGGGACCACTTTTGAGAGCCAATTCTCTTCTTCCAAAATATGGTTCACGGATTGAATTCAGGCCACAAATTGGCAACAGGAACCTTTACCCTATGAACCACCTTGCCAGCCTTTATTTTTATTTTTTTTTTTGAGACAGGATTTCCAAAAAAAAAGTCTTCTAGCTGGCCTGGAACTTGCTAAGAAGACCAGACAGGCCTCAAATTCAGAGATCCACCTGCCTCTGCTGATACTGAGATTAAAGGTGTGTGTCATCATACCCTGCTGTCCTCCCACCCCCACCCCGGCTGCCCTCATACAAGGTTTCTCTGGCTGTCCTGGAACTCATTCTGTAGACTAGGCTGGCCTTGAACTCACAGAGATTCACCTGCCTCTGCCTCCGGAATGCTGGGATTAAAGACATGGCCCCTGCCGTTTTTAAAGCAACAATAACAATAACAAATAAATAAACCTAGGCGAGGCAATAGGCCAGGCTTCTTGCTCAGTGTAAGTCCCGATACCTGACATAAACAAAGCCTAACAAGGTGGATCACACCTGTAATTCTAGAACCACTTAGGATCACCAGGAATTCTAGGCCACCCTGGTCTATATAGTAAAAATCCAGGCCTGTCTGAGCTACCCAAGGAGATCTTAGTTTCCATTCTCCCACAAGTAACAAAACAACCATACAAAGAGGCCTAGCCAACAGAAATACAATAATTTCTGTTTAGCCTTACACAGCGAACAGTATTTGAATTTCAAGAGTATTTTCTGTTAAACGTAAATACAAGTCCATAAAACATTGTCTAACATATATAGAGATAAGGAAGAAAAGACATCCCTGGAATCCTACACATGTGTTTTGTGTTTATTAAATGTGGGAGGAAGGTTCAATCTTCGTTTTTTCCTGTCTCGAAGTCGCTTAGTTTTTCTAGAGTTTTCTTGTGGTTCTAGGATTATTTACCACGTCTACAGAGCAGAAATTCTGCATTCCATTTGTTGGCAGGGTTTCCTTGGACAAGATGAAAAGCGACAGATATGTCGATTTCCTAGTCGGAACAGGTTGCTTGAGTCAAGCCCTGTCTGTTCTTAGACTGGCCAGGGGCCCAAGGTGCGTGAGCTGTCTTTGTGGAGTGCATCGTGGCTCCACCTAGCTCAGGTTCTGGCAGCTTCCTGCCTTTTTTTTTTTTTTTTTTAAAGCTTGTCCTGGGAAGCGAGCCTTTGCTTGAGGCTACCTCAGCAACTCAACCTTTCACCTACTTCAAGAAAAGTTCACAGACCAACTAAATAATACGCTGGGTTAAGGAAAAAAAAAAAAAACCAAACAATCCTGCCATGAACAATCTTCTAACATTATACCGGAGTGGTTGTTTCAGTCATTTGTGCTGCGCTCTGTGTGTGTTTTGTTTGAATGGGGGGGACGGACGGACGGACGGGGGGGGGGGGGACGGGCGGGGGCGGGGGCGGGGGAGGCTTAATAAAGGCCTTTCCCTGATGCGGTGTCCAAAACGATATACAATGGCTAGCTTAAACACACACACACACACACACACACACACACACACACACACACACATTTCCCGTTCATAAACAATAATTTGGAGTAAATTTTCGCCCTTTGAAAACAAACATGAAACCTGGGGTATGCGAAGATTTGGGGGGTGGGGAGGTAAAGTGGTTACACACTGCGTTAAATGAAGCCCATGCAAGAGAAATAACACTACCGGGCGTGCTTTGAGCTTTAGCGCCTTTTCCCTCCACAGGCATTTCCAGACGTCATCTTCCCCCCCCCACCCCACACTCCTTGCAAGATTTTGCTAGAAATTCCTGCTCCAACTAGGCTAAGGAATGCATTCCAGAGAAAAATGGAAAAAAAAAAAACCAAAAACAAAAAAACGCAAGCATGCTTTTTTGCTCACTCGCTCTACATTGACATTTTTCTGCATCAAGGCAGTGAAAGCGGGTTTTGCGGTTCTCTGCGGGGGGGTGGGGTGGGGGGAACCCTCGTCGCCGCCTCTCCTCTTCCCTCGTACCGCCCCCCTCCCGGGTCCTGCTCGCCTCTGCAGCAGCAAAAGCACCAGCAGCAACCCGAGCAGCCGGTCGGTCCCGCCGCTCCCCTCCCGGAGGGTTCCATCCCCCGCCCCCTCCGCCCCCCGCCCCCTCCGCCCCCCGCCCACCCCAGCCCCAGCCCCGTCCAGCCGGCGGCGGGCGGCTGGGCAGAATGACCTATAGTAACCTCGCCCCGCCCCCGGCCGCCAGCGCCGCGGCTCCTCCCCCCACCCCCCGGCCCGGCATCTGATAGGCCCAGCCCCGCACGCGCCACCGCCCGCGGGCCAATGGGCGGCGGCCTCTTTGCATATGCAACGAGCGCCGGCCGGGGCTGCGCGTCCTGGACTGCGGCTCAACAGACGCTGTTCAGCCGGCGCCCGGGGAGCGTCGCTGCGGTTGTGGCCGGGGCTGCTGCGGGCTGGGACGGAGAGGAGGCGGCGGCGGCGGCGGCGGCCGCGGCGGCGGAGCAGCGGGAGGCGGAGCAGGCGGCGGCGGCCGTTCGTCCTCCCGAACCTCGCAGTGCGGCCCCGGTCGCTCCGCCAGGGTCCTAAGGAGGTGGCGCTGGGGCGGGAACCGCTCCGGGGACCCCAAGCCAGGCCTGCCTGCCTGCGTGCGTGGGTCGGAGCCCACGGTGAGTGTGCGCAGCGCCCGTTGTGAGGAGACGGAGGGGCGGCGGGATGGCGGTGAGGCCTCCCCCCCTCGGCATGCACGCGGCCCGCCGGTGCCTGAGGAGGGGAGGGGGGGAACGGCCGGGCCGCGGCGGGGTCGGGCTCGGGTGGGGAAAGGGGTGGGTGGAGGAGGGTGAGGAGTAGTCGTGGGGCGCCCGCGCGGGGTCGGTCGGGGGAAACCGCCGGCGTGGAGCCCCCCGGCCGGGGGGCGCGGGAGGAAGGATGCACCGCGGCCTCCGCTGCGGGCGCCGGCGCGGGCGCGGGGGTGGGGTCGCCCCGCTCCACGCGGCCGCGCGGCGTCCGTGGGAGGAACCCGCGCCCAGCGGTCTCCCGACATCCAGGCCGGGGCTTGCTGCGGGCGGGGAGGCGGGGGAAAGCAGAAACTGCGGGTACGGGGAGGTGGGACATGCGTGGGGACCCCGCCTCTCTCTGGTTTACCCTCTGAAGTGGGTTTTAGTCTCCCACGAGTCAGTCATGCGATGCACACACCAGCAGCAGCACCTCCCCCCCGCCCCCCAGCAGCAGGGTCAGGTGTGATCGGGTGAAGGGGTTTCACAGATGAAGATCCCGCGGCAGTGCCCCGTCTGGTTCTAGAACAGGCAGGCAGGCACTCTGATCCTCTTCTCCGTAGATCCCCTCCGAGATAGGAAGGGCAGGATAATTCTTGGGAATTATCTAGAAGCTAGAGAGGGGGCCGGCTTTGTGGAAGTGGTGATAAAACTGATCAGAATGACAGAGCTGAGATTATTGATGAGCCTTAGCTAAACGCCCCACACCGAGTACTTGATGCACAGGTATGTTTACATTGTTAGTCCACCAGGACGGATGCCACTTCCCATTTTACAGCGAGTTCTCTCGCACCGTGTGGACACATTGACTTACTCCCCCAGATCTGAGCCAGCAGGAGAAACTGGAGCCTCAGGAGGGCCCGTCAGAATCCAGAGCACTTACTCTGATGATGGCTTCAGTAGCTTGCAGCTGTTGGCAGCACGAATGAACAGTTTTTCCACCGTGGCTTTGGGTCTGGGGGGGTGGGGTGGGGTTCTGCTGGGCTCTGCAGAGTTCGGCGTTGTTTTTCTTGGTGGCGGTAGCCAGTTTTGTATGTCCACGTTGGTTCTGGGAGTTGTTGAAGAAAGTGCTACTGAGTTGCCTGCCTCTAAAAGCACCACAGGAGAAGCGTATTTCAGAGAGGAAGTGTTGGGACGCTGGAGTCCGTTGCACAGACTTTGTGCTTTCTGGCTATCTTTCTGTGCAGTCCTCGTATGTAGAGATGAAGGCTGATTGTATTTTAAGTTCTGATTCGTCTGCCTGGATTGCAGTGACGTTAGCCATAGGAGAGAGTCACCAGGTGTCTTTGGAGCCCAGTTACTGGATTTGTAGGACATTTGTGCGGTGTGACTTAAAGCACAAGTATTCGGAGTCCAAGATGTCGTCCTCAAAGAAAGAAGGGCAAAGTGAAGGACATCAGGGGGAACACCACTGGCTCATTCCTGATTCAGTTAATTGCTCACCTGGAGCCTTCCCGGTTCTGTTAAGTCAGACACCTTGTCAGGTGCAGGGAAATACAACAGGGACAGAATTGATGTGATCCTGTGCCCTTAGGCAGGAATTAGACTCCAAGCCAATGATCTTGTAGATTTGGTGATTGCAAAGTTACATGCAATAAAGGTGAGGTATTGAGTGAGTGGAGATTATAACGAGGATTTTGATTTAGATAGAAGTCTGGGGAGCTGCCTTTTTAAAACTGATAGTGTGAGATTTTCCTAGATTTCAGCCTTGTGTTCTGAGGCTGTAATTAAATGTACATAGCACAATGGCTTGAACACTCTTTTGAGCAACTATAATTCTTTTTCTTTAAATATCTGTTTCCAACGGATTGTCATTTCGGCTCACGTTGCAAGATACCTGAGTGAGATAGGGAATGTTTCCAAGCATTTATTCTGCCTGCCTTTAGGGTGCTTAAAGTTTAAACATTTCTGTCGTACTTCAATTTTTCTCCTGATGAATAGTTCAGAAGCAAGAATCTTCTTTATGAGCTTTGGATCTGAAGGTATGATTTAGACAATTCTCCCAATGCCCATGCTAGGCCCAAAGTGACAGGCTTTTCTAATTTTCAATAAGCAGCATCATAACTTTCAAAAGTATTCACTGTAGTTTATATTCTGGGTAATTTAACATAATTTCAACTCCTAGCTAGATGTGGTGCCACACACCTTTTATCCCAGCACTTGGGAGGCAGAGGCATGTAGATCTGAGTTCAGTGCTAACCTGGTTTTACGTAGTCCACATAGTGAAACCCTATCTCCAAAAACCAACCAACCAAACACATATCAATTCTTAGGAAGCAAGAAAAACCAGGCATGAAGTGGGAAATATAAACTGTTAACTATATAAATATTTCAGTCAAGCATTTAAAACTGTCATGTGTTAGATTAGTTGAGCCTTTAAAGAGGTTATTTTGGTAAGTGGAAATTTCAAGAACGCAGAGGGAGATGTTAGATGTAAAGTTGTCATGGAATGGTAATAAATATATGAACTGCAAGGAGAAGGCACTGGTTCAGACTCAGGCAGCTGGAGGTCAGTGCCTGCGCTCTTCTTCTCTGAGCTGAGGCTTATTGGGAAAAAACTAGGTTTGGGATGTGAGAGAACATGTTTCTAGGTATAGAATTGTTCTGTTGGAGTTGCCTTTTCTTTAGGGTGCTGGGTTAGTATTCAGAAGTAGAATGGATTTAAGCCATTTGGGGACCTTCCGTTGGAGAGGTGATAGTTTCTGAAGCCATGTGCATGTCGGGCTGCCTGTGGAGCTCCCAGAAGAGCAGAAAGAGGCTTGTGTTAGTACTGACCAGAAGAGGCAGTTTGCAAAAGAGCTAGCAAGAGTGGCGGTACTGTGTGTTACTGTGACAAAAAAATATCTGCTCAAAGAAGGCAGGAAAGATTGCTTTTGGCTCATAGTTTCCAAGATGTCATTGTGTTTTAGTGGGAGCAGAGGGCTTGTTGAAAGAGCATTTCATATCAAGGTGGCCAGGGAATAGAGAAAGGGGGATAGAGGAAGGTTCTAGGGGAAGATAAACCCCCAAGGGTGTCCCCCCAATGATGCATGTCCTTCAAAGACACCTCCTAGTCATGTTGTGCTATGAATCCATCAAGGGTTAGTGGGTCAGTTAGGCTAGAGCTCTGTGATTTGATTATCTCTGGAAATGCCTTCTAGACCCTCTCCCTAACCAGAGGTATGCTTTACTAATCCTCTAGGTATTTATTAATCCAGATTAACCATCTCAATGCTGTGAGAAAATTGCCAGAAGTAATTTACCACTGCAGGGAGGCAGTTAGTACTGAGGAGTCTTCTCTCCTGGGAGAAGTTCTTGGTGACCCTTGTCACTGTGGCAGGATGGGTCAAGCCATAGGTGAGGAAACCAGACAAGTAGATAGTAAGTGTTTCCCAGAGTTTTTTTTTTTCCCCCTTCTGTTTTGAGACAGGTGGTTTGTTGGACAGCGTCTCTCTATGTAGTCCTGGCTGTCTTCCAGGCTGGTCTTGCTCCAGTGCACAGAGATCCTCCTGCCTCTGCCGAGCTGGGATTAAAAGCATGCACCACCATGCCCCACTACTAACAGTTTTATTTTTTTATTAAAAAAAAAAAAAAAAAAACCCTCGAGACAGGGTTTTTCTGTGTAGCCCTAGCTCTTCTGGAGCTCACTATGTAGACCCAGGCTAGCCCCAAACTTGGAGATCTCCCTGCCTCTGTCTCCTACGTGTATTAAAGGAATGCACCACCACTGCTTGGCCTGTTAATAGAGGTTTTGATCTTATACTTTAAAGGGAGGCTTGGTGGAGAGGGTGCTGTTGGATTATAGATGGTTACCTTATTTGAGTAAGTTGCCGGGGCATGGGAAGAATTGGTACCTTTGTCCTTATAATCAAGAGTACAAAAACTCTAGTAAATACTTTTCCTTTAAGGCTATCTTTTTGGTAATTTTTATTTTAATCAGTCTAGCTTTACTTTCTTTGTTTCTAGTTTTCAAAATGTTCTTAGTATTTTTCCATTTGTGCATATCTTAATTATTTCACAAAAGACTGTAGGAAAAATTCACAAAGAAACAACCTGTTTCTGCTGGCGGCGGTTGTGCGCACACCTTTAATCCTAGCACTCAGGAGGCAGAGGCAGGGGGATCTCTGAGATTTCCAGGCCAGCCTGGTCTACAGGATGAGTTCCAGGACACACTCCAAAGCTATAGAGAAACCCTATTTGGAAAAGCCAAAAAACAAACAAACAAACAAACAAAGAGAAACCGTTTCCCTTGAATGTTTCTTCTTTGTAAGTACTAGTCATTCTGCCAATTCTTGGCATTAGTACTTGCTTCTCGCAAGAATTTCCCTGTAAAGTGTAGTACTCCTTTCTTCCCCAGTGGTGGTTTGGTGGACAGAAGCATGAGTCTGGAATTGTGGATGCTTGGGTTTGAATCCTCTCACTTACTGGATGACTGTCCTGACAGCTTAGTTAACTTTTCTGGGCCTTGGTTTCTTTACTGAATGGTGATGATAATCGAACCTATTGTTGACTATTGTGAGAATGAGAATTTAAGTGTGTTTGCGGTATTGTTGACAATAAATATGAACCAATTTTATTTGTTTTTAGAGAATTCAGTTTACTGCTCAGCTCCGTCACCTTTTTGGTGTTTTGAGACAGTTTCTCTGTGTTGTCTTGGCTGTCATGGATCTCGCTCTGTAGACCAGGCTGGCCTTGAACAGAGATCCACCTGCCTCTGCCTCCCCAGTGCTGGGATTAAAGGTGTGTGCCACTGCCACCTGGCTTTGCCTTCTCTCTTGAAGTAGCATTAGCTTTTGTATCACAGTCACACCATAAGGAAGTGTCTTATTTTAGTGGAGTTTGAGATATTGTATGTAAGCAGAAAAGCATAAGTTGAGGAATATTGACTAGTTCTATTATTTAAAAAATTAATAACGTGTATGTTGTAGAATATTATTTTAAGATGTGTTACTTTTGTTTTTGTTGCATTTGTTTAACTCTGTGAAGCTGTGTTATTGTGCCTGTCTAAAACACATGATGGTCTAATAAAGAGCTGAATGGCCAATGGTGAGGCAGGAGAGAGAAATAAATAGGCTGGCAGAGAGAGAGAGAGAGAGAGAGAGAGAGAGAGAGAGAGAGAGAGAGAGAGAGAGAGAGAGAGAGAGAGAGAATAGAGGGAGAGAGAAAATAGAGGGAGAGAGAAAATAGAGGGAGAGAGAATAAATAGAGGGAGAAATCTGGGAGAAGGAGATGGAGGAGCAAGAGAAGAAGGAGGACGCCAGGGGCCAGCCACCCAGCTACACAGCAAGCCATGGAGTAAGAGTAAGATTTACAGAAGTGAACAGGAAAAGCCCAGAGCAAAAGGTAGATGGGATAATTTAAAGTTAAGAAAAGGTGGCTAGAAACTAAGCCAAACTAAGGCCAGACATTCATAATTAAGAACAAGCCTCCATGTGTGATTTACTTGGGAGGTGGGTGGCAAGCTCCCCCAAAAGACCAGAAAACAAACGGCGTGTGTATACATGATTATGCGTGCCTGTGTGCATGCCACAATACACACGTGAAGGTCAGAGGACAGCTTTGGCGTTGATTCTCTCCTGCCTTTGTGTGGGTTCTAGACAGCGAACTCTGGTTCCCCAGGCTTGGGTGGCAGGCAAGCCTTATTGGCTGAGCTGAATCACTGACTCCATGATTTTGTTCTCTTTTATTTAGCATTAGTTATTTTGGACTTGTGCTTTAATTTTCTTGGGAAAATTAAATTTTTGTGTGTAACACATTGCAAGCAGGCTGACATTGTGACATTCTCATTTCCTCAGGTAACAGGCATCTACTTTGATTAATTATAAGGCTTATGTCATATGACTGATAATAATTCAGGTGGCATTTCTCTCTTTTTATTTTGAAACAGGGTCTCACTGGTAACTCCAAGGTGACCTTGAACTTGCTGTGAGGCTCAGGTTGGCCTTGAATGTGAGATCCTTCTGCCTCAGCTTCTGAATGCCATATCATCAACTTTGAGTTGCTGAGTGGAGAAGGCACCATTGCCATCCCTGTATATAAAACTTGGTATGTAAATTGGAACTAGTCACTTCTTTCTCAGACTTTTGTTTTCTTTCTGAAAAAATGTTTGTTTTGTTTTGTTTTTGGTAGGGTGGGGGCAGGGGTTGTTTTTTTTTTTTTTTTTTTTTTGCTTTTATTTTCTTCTAAATGAAACCCCATACTATCAGCCTTGACCTTAAAGTCTCAGTCTCCCAGGTGCTAGGATTACAGACATGTAATACCGTGTCTCTTAGCTTTCCATTTCAGGTTTTTTTTTTTTTTTTTAAAGATTCATTCATTTATTATGTATAGTATTATGCATGTTTGCCTGCAGGCCAGAAGATGGCACCAGATCTCATTATGGATGGTTGTGAGCCACCATGTGGTTGCTGGGAATTGAACTCAGGACCTCTGGAAGAGCAGTCAGTGCTCTTAACCTCTGAGCCATCTCTCCAGCCCCCTTTCAGTTTTTGTAATATGACAGTTTAAATTCTTTTTTTTTTTTTTAAATGCATCACTGAATGAAATTTTTTTTTTAAGATTTATTTATTTATTATGTATACAGAAGAGGGTGCCAAATCTCATTACAGATGTTTGTGAGCCACCATGTGGTTGCTGGGACTTGAACTCAGGACCTCTGGAGGAGCAGTCGGCGCTCTTAACCTCTGAGCCATCTCTCCAGCCCGACAGTTTAAATTCTTACTTCACAGGGTTATGCGGGTCGGGGAAGAAAACAGTAGTTGAGGAGACACAGCTGAGTGCTTGCTGCTTCCCTTACCTCTGCCTTTCTCCTGTTTTAATTTGCTTTTTCCTTTCTTCTTCTCCTGTCTCCGTGTTTTTGTGTTTTTTTTTTTTTTTTTTTTTTTTTTTTTTTTTTTTTTAATTACATAGTAACAAGCATTCTGAATCTTGCAGGTTAACAAACTTATATAAAGTACTTTTTTTTTTAAGATTTATTTATTTATTATGTATACAGTGTTCTGTCTGCATGTATGCCTGCAGGCCAGAAGAGGGCACCGGATCTCATTACAGATGGCTGTGAGCCACCATGTGGTTGCTGGGAATTGAACGCAGGACCTTTGGAAGAGCAGCCAGTGCCCTTAACCACTGAGCCATCTCTCCAGCCCAAAGTCTACATTTTAAAGGGGATTGATTGGAAGTGTTCCTTAAGTTTTTGCAAGCTCCATGAAGGTAATATAAGGCATGGTAAAGGCCAAGTGAGAAGAATGTGGACAAGGAGCTCCTGTTTGGTCAGAGTAGCCAGGGAAGGGTCAGCTAAGGAAATGAAGTGAGCCTTGAGGTGGGTTGGAAGTAGACAGAAGTTTAAGGAAGGTGCTCACAGTGGATGTTGAGGGGTAGTGGGGTTTGGAAGAGCGCATTGTCAGCCAACATTGAGGGTCAGCTGTTGAGGACTAAGGAGAGGAGAGTACATCCTTTGGGGGAGGCGTGGAGCAGAGGTTTGAGAGACAGATCCAGTTAAGATCCTGCATGCATTTCATTCAGTGAATCCACTCAGAGTAATTGTCAGATGAACTAAAGTTGGATGAATTCTGGGTATAGCAAGTGAAGAAGGTGGGGTGGTCTTTTCACTTGTTCTGTCCAGGAAGTGTCTTGAGAAGCTGGTCTTGAGTTGGTTGCCATGGTGCCACTAGGACTGGAGATGGAGCTTTGTCCACAACCTTTGGCCTTCCCATTGGACTTCGTTTCCTGTCTGATCTTCTCTTGCCATAAAGTCTTTTTCCATCATGGCTCTTTATCTTCACTTCCCCTTTCCTTTTCCTTGGCTTGAGATTTTTCTTATCTGTGCCATAATTTTTAGGTGTCCATGTACACACACACACACGCACACACACACACACACACACACACACACACACACACACACACACACTCATGAGAGAGACAGACACAGAGACTGAGTCTTTTTTTTTTTTTTTTTTTTCTTTTCCTGAGACAAAGTTTGGTTATATAGAGACAAGGTTTCTCTATATAACAGTCCTGGCTGTCCTGGAACTCATTTTGTAGACCAGGCTAGCCTCGAACTCCCGAGGGCTGGGATCAAAGGCGTGTGCTGCTGCCGCCGCCACCACCACCACCACCACCTGGAGAGACTGAGTCGTATGTAGCCTAGGCTGTCCTTGTATGTCACCATCCTGGCTGGCCTGTAAATTTTATGTTGACTACATGGAAATTGCTGGGGTATTTATATGGGTCTTTTCTTCTTTAGACATCTCAGTAACTAAGATTCTCAGAACACATCTGTATCAGAGACAGTGGGCAGTAAATAGATGGAGCCAAAGAGGAGTCAGACCGGACGCTTCTTCAAGAGCTCCCAGCCTGCTAAGAGAAAGCAGGCTGCTACCATGAACGTGACCAAGAAGGTGGCAGAGCTCCTGCCTTTGAGCCACCAGGACGAACTAGTGGAGTTGCCAGACCACTACCCATTGAGTACAAGTGAAGATGAGGGGGGCAGTGATGGAGAGAGAAAATGTCAAAAGCTTCTGGAAGCAGTCAGTTCCCTTGGCGGAAAGAAGAGTTGGAAATTGGCAGAGAGATCGGAGGCTAGTCTGATGGTGTCCGAGTTCAATGTCACTTCTGAAGGGTCAGGTGAAAAGCTGGTTCTTTCAGATTTGCTGGAGTCTGCTACAGCATTATCTCCGTTGGCTGCTGTGAAAAAGCAATTGCTTAGGGCCAGGTCAAAGACTCTTGCAGTACCCCTTGACAAAAAAGAGGCTGACCAGATCCTCAGGGAAGCAGCATTCAGCAAAACCTCACAGATGCTCTCCAAGTGGGATCCCGTTGTTCTGAAGAACCGGCAAGCAGAACAGCTGGTTTTTCCTATGGAGAAGGAGCCGCCAGCTGTTGCTCCCATTGAACATGTATTCACTGACTGGAAAACAAGAACTCCCCTGGAGCAAGAAGTTTTCAACCTCCTTCACAAGAACAAGCAGCCAGTGACAGACCCTTTATTGACTCCCATGGAAAAAGCCTCCCTTAAAGCCATGAGCCTGGAAGAAGCGAAAATACACCGAGCAGAGCTCCAGAGGACGCGGGCTCTGCAGTCCTACTATGAGGCCCGAGCTCGAAGAGAGAAGAAAATCAAAAGTAAGAAGTATCACAAGTTTATAAAGAAAGGCAAAACCAAGAAAGCCTTGAAAGAGTTTGAGCAGCTATGGAAGGACTGCCCAAGTGCTGCATTGCAAGAACTGGGAAAAATGGAAGAGGCCAGAATGATGGAGCGCATGAGTCTGAAGCACCAGGGCGGTGGGAAATGGGCCAGGTCAAAGGCAATTAGGGCCAGATATGACCTGGAGTCCCGCAAAGCTATGCAGGAACAATTGGCGAAGAACAGAGAACTGACACAGAAACTCCAGGTAGTTTCGGAGAGGGAGGAGAAGGAGGAGGAAGAGGAGGAGGAATGCACCAAAGAGGGAGTAATCCCTGCCTCTGATGGAATGAACGACCTACAGATAGATGCAGCTGGTCGAAATCCCTGGATGCTCAGGAGTTGCAACAGCCATGCAACAAGGGGTGAGATCAAGACCGACCCTGGACAGCTGCCCGAACTGGTGGCCGATGGGGCTTCTGAAAGTGAGAGAGATGAGAAACCAGTGGCTGAAGAGCTTCTGGTGAAGGAAAAAGTCTTTCAAGAAAGAGTTGAGCCCAACAACGCTAAGCCAGTGGGTGGCCAGGAAACGGAAGACTCTGATGGCCAGGAGGTATTATCTGAATCGAGGGTATTGCTTCAGAAACTCCACAAGGAAAACCATCAATCTGAGCAGCAAAAAGGGAGTTCAGTGGGAACTGCTCTCCAGACCCAGAGAGAGGAACTTGCTCTGGAGGAGAGCCTGATGCTTCAAAGGCTAGAGAGAGCACCTGTTCTGGAAGAACAAGGAGAGTTGAGCAAAGAGGGACATTATCCAAAAAAGGGGCTTCCCAGACCTATGGTAAAAGGAGAGGGGAAGGAGAGGAACCCACCCAGTATACCTGATGCCTCCAGAAAGAAGAGAAAAAAGGAACCAATGATTGATCTACAGAATCTCCTAACTACTAGACCTTCTGTGAAGTCTTTGGCAGTGCCCACAGTAGAGGAGTTAGAAGATGAAGTGGAGACAGACCACAAGCAGATAATAAAGGAAGCATTTGCTGGGGATGATGTCATCAGAGAATTCTTAAAAGAGAAAAGGGAAGCTGTAGAGGCGAGTAAACCAAAGGATGTGGACCTGACATTGCCTGGATGGGGTGAGTGGGTTGGTATAGGTCTGAAGCCCAGTGCCAAGAAAAGACGCCGTTTTCTCATTAAAGCTCCTGAAAGTGCTCCAAGAAAAGACAAGAATTTGCCAAATGTGATTATCAATGAGAAGCGCAACATCCATGCAGCAGCTCATCAGGTGCGGGCTGTTCCGCACCCATTCACCCATCACCAGCAATTTGAAAGGACCATCCAGAACCCTATTGGGTGCACATGGAACACCCAGAGGGCCTTTCAAAAGCTGACAGTTCCCAAGGTTAGCACCAAACTAGGCCATATTATTAAGCCCCTAAAGGCAGAAAATGTGGGCTACTGCTCCTCCTCAAGGTCCGACCTTTCTGTCCTACAGAGCAATCGGAAGCAGCTCTCCAAAAGGCAGCAAAAACAGCTGAAGAAAAGCTCTGCAGATTGAGCTGCCGGGAGACTAGAATCTTTGTTCCTGGGACTAGGAACCTTGAGTGTTTCTCTTGGTTGCTTCATGGTGCTTCAGGGGTATTTCCTAAATTGACAGAACACTTTGTAGTTAAACCACATTATAGAAATAAGACATTTTGTCTAGTAAAGAGCTTCCATCCCATTTTGAGATAAGTGATAAAGACAGAAATGATTCATTCATGGGAAAAATGACTACCATAAGTTAGAGTACCTATGTGTAGTACCTATCCTAGGATTAAAGAGGGATCACTGAGTGGACAGAGAAATTCAGGCTGGGATAAGGGAGAGGAAGTATGAGCAGCAAAGAGTGCTCAATTAGTTCAGATATTAAGTTAATAGCTTCTAATGTGGCTTATACATGTAATCCAGCATTCTGAGAGGCTGAGGCAGAAGAATTATTTACTTGAGTGAGAACTTGGCTTACAAAACAACCCCGAAAGTATTTTAGGAAGAGTTAATAGACAAAAATTAACACATTTAGAGATTTGGAGAACACAATGAGAATAGATAGAGGTGACTAGAGTTTATTTAAGAATAAAGTGTAACAGAATTGGGAGGATTGAAAAGTCAGTTGTGGAGGGCCTTAAATGCTTTGCAGAGGAATTTGGGATTACATTTTATTTCTTTTCTCTTAGGCAATGTAGAGCAAGTAGGATTTGTATAGGGGATAGATGTGGTGACCTTTATGTTAAAGGAATGTGGGTGCCAAGCTGGCAGTGTGCATGCAGGATTTACTGATGGGGATGAGAGTTAAAGACCTCAGCTGTAGAAGTTAGAGTGAGCATGGGCAGGAGGGTGGATGATAGGAAGTGGAACAATCACTTGGCAAGAGATCTGGAGAATAAAGGGCAAAGGGAATTTTACTACATGCTTTGAAGTTTTGAGAGGGTTTTGGACCTGGGAGGATTTAGCTTTCCATTTATTTATTTTTGGAAAGATGAAAGGTGGAGTGATAAGTGTGAAGTGAAGCTGAGCATAATGGGATAGTCCTTTCAATCCCAGCACTTGGGAGCAGGCAGAAGCAGAAATGGATAGCTGCAAGTTCAAGGCCGGGAGGGTCTACATAGTTCCAGGTAAGGATCTCATCGTTAGGGATCTTTTAGTAAGTGATGGCTAGAGTGGGCAGTGAGGGAGTGGCAAAGCTGGGTTTAGAGCTTTATAGACTGGCAAGAACCACTCAGTAAGACACATGAAATGACTTCCTCTAGTTAGCCCCCACTAAGGCATTGTCTGGAGAGGCTTCAGCTAAATTAGGTCCCAAAATGTGTGACATTGACCAGGGTTAACTACAGCTATCTCCTTGAGGATAGGAATAGAGACTCTTGAGGGGGAGGTCATGTTTTGGCACTTGGTGCTCAAGACTTTTTCCCTCAAGAACATGGCTGCCAAGAATCCATCTGTGAGTCTTTGGGACCAGATCAATGGGACAAGTGAGGCTAGAAAGGGATGGTGTTCAGAGTGGGGGTCGTGGAGAGCAGATCAATGGATGAAGGGCTTTGAGGTATTCAGCCCATTGTAACTATTCATTTTTAAAATATTGAATTAGTTTTCTGTTGATGGGGATCTTGTTCTTGGGATCCACAAATCAAACTCTTTTGGGTCCCTGCTTTTTACTTCTTTAATTTGAGTCACTTCAATAAGGCAGTGCTCTGTAGGGTATTTATATATTTTATATTTTATATATTATATATATTTATTATATTTTATAATTATATATATAAAAATAAAAGGATTATAGGAAAAGTCATTTAAATTACTAAATTTTGTTTTTTCTTCTCCCACTAATTGGGCCTCAAACCTTGGCCTCAGCCAGTCTAGGCAAGTGCTCTACCACTGAGCTACATCCTCAGTTTTGTTTCTTTTTCTTTTTTGGAGAGGGTCTTAATCTGCATCTTAGACTGGCTTTGACCTTGATGTGTAGCCCAGGCTGGCAGGCTGGCCTTGAGCTCTATCCTGCCTCCCCAGGAAACCTCTGGGATTAATAATCTATTTCTATGATACTGGGATTGAACTCATGGCCTATGTATGCTATTTATGAGCTCTGTTGATGAGCTATATCTGCAGCTGCCTCCCTACATTTAGAACTAGATCTCCCCGACCCCCCACCCAGGGAACCCCCCCTCTCCCTTTTTTCTGTTTTTGGTTTTTCGAGACAGGGTTTCTCTGTGTAACAGTAGTGACTGGCCTGGAACTCACTCTGTAAACCAGGCTGGCCTCAAACTCTCAGAGATCCGCCTGCCTCTGCCTCCCAAGTGCTGGGATTAAAGTCGTGGTTCACTACTGCCTGGCTCCTTTATTTTTAAGACAGGGTCTCATTAAGATACCCAGGCCAGGATTGAGCTCATTATGTAGTTGAGGTAGTCCTTGAATTTAGAATCTTACAGCCTAAGCTTCCTGAGTAGCCAGGCTTATAGGCATGTATCACTGTGCCCAGTAACTCATTATTCAACATCTCTAATTCACCCATGTGTTTGTTTTTCCATGCCTGCCTGCCTGCCCATCTATCCATTCGTTCATCCACCCACCCACTCACTCATCCATGTGATTTGTGTTTCACCAGGTTCTGTGATGGTGGCCACTAGGGATGGAATAATGAGTAAGAGACATTGTTCCTTCATGCATAGAGAAGAAGATGGATATTAAACAGTTTTATAAACAATCATTTAATTATATAGCATAACAGGTACTGCTAAGGCAAATGTAGAAGGTGGTGAGAGTGGAAAACTCGGATGAAGTGGTGTTGCCCAAATCCAGTAGGAGAGGGAGGGATAGTAGTGGGGAGGTAGGGCAGAGTGGGCAGTATACTAGGCCAGAGACTTGGCACTGGGGATAGTACCCAAGGCCCCCAGAGGGTGAGTATTTTGTGGAGACTCTCTAAGATAAAACTGGGCCTGAAGTATAAGGCATCAGATAAGAGAAATATGAACTGAGAGTAGGCTGGGAAAGTTAGGGAACGTGGAGATTGTTCTGCGCCAACTGACCAGCAATGTCTGTCTCAAGTCAGTTTACTCTTTTGATCTCACTACAAAAAGGTTAGTTTTATTACTACAAGACATGGAAGGAAGGGTTGGGGACTTAGCTCAGTAGTAGAGCGCTTCTGGGTTCGGTCCTCAGCTCTGGGGGAAAAAAAAAGATACGGAAGGAGCTAACATTTTTCTTCCTGTGGTTCACATATGATTAGAAATGTTAGAATTTACCAGTCTTTTTTTTTTTTTTAAAGTAAAAGTATCTATAAAAGCTTAACTGTTATGCCTAATTATAATTTATTATGTTAGTTTTGGGATTACTCACTTATTGAGGCCATTGGGAAACTTTCAGCCAGACTACATAAAATTAAAAATTCTATAGAATTGTATGTTTTGCTTTTTTTTTTTTAAATGTATTCAGGCTGTCTTCAAACTCAGTCTCAAAATCTGCCTGCTTGTGCTACCATACCTGGTTCGAGTTGTTTGTTTTAAGCAAGGTCCCACTATGTAGCCCTGGTTGGACTAAAACTCGTTATGAACACCAGGCTGGATTTGAACTTAATAGCTATTCTTCTGCTTCAGTCTCTCCCTCCCCTTTTCCTTCCTTATTACAAGGTCTCTCTGTGTAACCCTGGCTGTCCTGGAACTTGCTTTATCAACCAGACTAGCCTAGAGCTCACAGAGATCCTCTTGCCTCTGCCTCTTAAATGCTGGGATCATTATGAGCCACATTTCAAGTTGTATGTTTAGAACAAAAATATTTCAAGTTAGTGTTAGATTTTCCAGGTTCTATTTAGTTTCTTGTTTAAAAAAAGTCGTAAATTGGCTTAATGTTGTGATTTTTAGTATATAAAATTTGTTCCTGTCTGAATGTGTAGAAATCATTATGTATGTATTTCTTTAGGATTTTCCTTGGTTATAACAATATATGTTCTATATGAAAAACAAAATATATAAAAGCATAAAGATAAAATGTTAACTAACAGTCAGTATTAATTTTGCATCTTAAATATAGCCACTGCTGATATTTTGGTGTTTTTTGTTAACAAGTGATACTATATTGTGTATATTTAGTATTCAGCCTACTTTTCCTTGTCATTATATCACAAGCAATTACTGTGTTAATAGATGTTTGAAATATATTTTAGTGGCTATATAATAATCTAGTGAATGTACATGTCATAGTGTGTTTGACAATTCCCAGTTATTGTGTGTTTGCTTATTTCTTTTTGAATGCCTGTTACAAATGACTAATGGAAAGCTTGAAATGTTTTCTTTATTAAAGATTTCTAGAAGTGAAAATACTGGGTAAAGGATATGAAAAACTCGAGTGCTCTTAATAAAAATCACAAACTTGCTTCCAAGTGGTGGTGCTTCATTCTTGTGGCCTCATCATGAGGGTGACTTAGTTTTATTGGTGCTTGCATTTGAGTACCCAAAGCCAGAAGAAAGACTTTTTTTTTTTTTGAGACAGGGTCTCTATTATGTAACTATCCACAAACAACTTGGCCTCTTGAGTATTTGGTTAAACTAGATGTTCTGATTTAAATAGTCACCATACTTAACCATTATCTGTATTCTACTGAAAGATTTGAAGAACAGTACTACTCAGGTGACAACATAAACCCTTTAACGATTTACTGGTTGTTGAGTGAGTTGATAGAGAATCCAGGTAACCAGATTTTTTATCCCCTTGCTTTTCTTTGAAATTTCTAACCTGTTTTTCGGAAGCAAAGACATAAGATTCCTTACTGTGTTTTCTGTGATGTTTCTTGTTTTTCCTCTTTTGGAAATAAGTTCATAAAGTGACAAAAACAAAAAAGTAAAACTAAAAACAGACAGCTGGAAGCCTGGACAGTCATCAAAAGTTCCTTTGTAAAGTTGGGCATCTGTCTTCAGCCCACAGGCCTAGAGTCTCAGTCACTTCTCTCTGTGTCCTGTGCCTGGCAGTTTCCTCTGCAAAGCAGGAACCTCTGAAGGACCATTTCGCCAAGCAAAGTTCAGTGGTCAGCTTCCTATGAGTCCTGCATGTCCAGTCAATACATCATTTGTCAAGCAGTCCAGGCAAGAACAGTTTTTTGCCCAAATGTCTGTTTTTTCCAAGAAGAAGATAAACTCCATATAGAGTGTCTTTGATGTCCATCTTCTCTGAAGTAAATCGGTGCTACAGACATGTCTCAATGTCCAGAAAGTCTAAATTTTTAAATGCCATATTCTGTAGGTCTTTGAAGTGTTTGAAGATTACCTACCTAATTGAATTATATCTATGTATACCTAGAAAAATTATCAGGACTATAAGTTTGACTATTGTAGAAGACTCATTAATCTGTATTTTTAATTATCCATTATAATCTAAATGAGTTATATAAACATAATACCTCAAACTAGAGTAGAAATATATATATATATATATATGTATGTAGTGTAACAAAATTAAGTTTAAACTTGTATCAATAAACTAAAATCCATAGCAATGTAAAACATTTCTAAACAAGTTATTGCTCTTTAAAAGGTTCATTAACCTGTCCTTTTATCCTATCATATCTATACTATCTCCTTTTTTTCTTTAGAAAGAGATCGTATTTATAATCAACCTGTTTTAAATAAAAATATTGGTTTTCCTCTGTCCCACACCAGAGGGCTCTTGATATGGGACAGAAGAATATCTCAACCTTTTGTTTTTACCAGTATGCTTGGATTTAGAGAAGGAGTGAGCCAGTTCCATCTCCAAAGCCAGCTTGGTATATTTGGGAATTTGGGTGTGGCTTCTCATACTACTTCCTGCTGGATGAGGGCACTATATTCTTATGGGGACACAGAAAATTTTAGGATTATGGAGTAGTCGGTGAGGCTGTATTGTCTGAGCCATTTGCCTTGAAACGGTTCTGGATGTTGGATCATCTGGGCCATGGTGTCATTGGAGACCTTTCACTCGGTCTTGGCTGGTCAAACCTGATGTATCTTAATCTGGAACAAATCTGTGGAAACAGGCAGAGCCTCCTTTCCAAAGCAACATATCCTTAGATCTGAATTTTGAAGTCAAAATACCATATATACTGATTTAACTGAACAGCCTTTACAAATCAAATGTCTTTCTGCAGTTAAAACTCCCAAAGACAACACAATCCAGATTCTCTGTTTGATATCCATTTTATGTGGCTTTTAAAAAATACTTTACATTCTCTTTAAAGACTTTATTTTTTAAAACTATTTGTTTATATAACTGCATATATTACTTTTTTTTCTCTCTTCCAAGCCTATGTACATTTTTACACACACTAAACCGTTTAGAGGTTTATCCCATCTGAATCTGTCTTATTGTGAATCTGTTGCTTTGAACTGCATCATTCTCTGTCCACCTCAGCTTGTCAACATGGTGGAACTACGTTTACTGCCAGCTCTGGGTCTGGGAGCCATGTTTACCATCAACTCTCAGGAGCAGTGGGTCTCTGTTTCTATCAAAGCAGTGTGTAGCCCAGAAACCTTTTTTTTTGGGGGGGGAGGGGGGCTCTGTACTAGCAAAGCCTAAATCTGCCATGCATTCCCGCCATGCTGTAGGTCAAGCCCTCATACCACAAACCCGACATAGATTAGCTCAAGCCTGCAGGCTGTGGCTAACTTAGAGAACTAGGAAGCTGTTTTTAGCTCCGTTTAAAAACTTCTTCCTGCCTGGGCTCACAGCTGCTCAGACCCAAATAAACATATAGAGGCTTATATTAATTATGAACTGTATGGCCTAATGGCTCAGGCTTCTTGCTAGCTTGTGGGAGCCTGTTCTCAGGCTCCTCGTGGCTTTACCCAGTAGGTCCCCATAGAGAGGATGATTGGACCATGGGGCCTGAGTGCAGGTATCTGAGATGGTCACTTGGCTGTGCTGGGGGGAGGTCTTTAGTTCCACCCCTTGGCATCTCTATAAATACCATGGGGCAGAGACAGTCAGGGCCCTCTCAAGGCTATCCTTTATTTTCTGTTTATCTCCATAATCTAAATCCTTCTGTCTAATACTTCTGTTGCTCGCATTCAAAAAAACTCTGGGGAACTGTGGAGTTGGTGGGTAAATGCCCTGCACTAGCTAGATCTTACATCTTAAATTAACCCATTTCTATAAATCTATACCTTGCCACGGGGCTTGTGGCTTATCAGTATCTTTACATCTTGCTTCTCATGGCAGCTGCTGGCAGCGTCTCCTGACTCAGCCTTCCTGTTCCCAGAATTCTCCTCTCTGCTTGTCCCTCCTATACTTTCTGCCTGGCTACTGACTAATCAGCACTTAATCAATCAGAGCAACACATTTACAGCATACAGAGCGATGTCCACAGCAGCACTGGGATTCATGTGTCAGGGGAGGAGAAAAGTAGGATTTGTAAATTCTCAGTATCAATGACTGTACCCTGTCCATTTGTGTGTGAGAGGGAGCCTTCAGCAGCCCTCTCCAGTGCTGGACCTCACAAGGGCTCAGGTGTGCACTCACCACAGAGTAGCGTGTCTAGTCCTCAGCAGATGTGTCAACATTAGCTAATGATTACTTTATGGCTAAAATATTTTCTCTTTTGTTTCAAATTGGAACTAAACGAGTAGAGAAGATAGCTCTTTGAAGGGGATGGAGTGAATACAAGTGACCCAGTGGTGTTAAAGTGATGCTGATGTTAAGTCATGAGGTCTACCCTCCAGGATGTTCTGGCAGTAGAAGTGGGTGGAAGAGACCCAGGAAAGGGTTAGGGAGGAATCCACTGAAGGATGCAGAAGAGGGACGAGTACAGACTAGAGAGGCACAGCGGTACCATGGCGGTGGAACGATCACACGTAGGGAGTTGGGAATTTGAGAAGGGAGCACTTGGGCTACAGAGATGAACTGAGTCAGGCCAGGAGAGGACCTGGAGAGGTCAAAGGAAATGCAGGAACTGATGACATCAGGGAAGGATGGAGGAGACTGCTGGAATTGGGCTGCTTACGAGTAAAAAACCGGTTTTGAAAATTTGTGTTTAAGCAATTCTAATATTAAATAATTTTTTTTAAAAAAATAACAAACATTAAAGTCTTGTGTGTGTGTGTGTGTGTTTGTGTGTGTGTGTGCGCGCGTGCATACTCGTGTGGGTGTGTATGCCATCGCCCTCTTGTGGAAGTCACAGGGCAGTTTATCGGGGTTGGTTCTTCCCTCTGCCCTGCTAGTCCCGAGTTAGAGCTTGGGTTGACAGGTACTTAGTAGCAAGTACTTTTACCACTAAGCCATCTCTGGCCTAAATGTGTGTGTATATATATATATTTGGTTTTGTTTGTTGAGACAGGGTTTCCTCTGTGTAGCTCTGGCTGTCCTGGAACTCACTTTGTAGACCAGGCTGGCCTTGAACTCACGGGGAGATCCATCTTCCTCTGCCTGCTGGGATTAAAGGCCTGCACCACTCCCCCACTCCCCAACCCCCAGCTTGGCCTAAACATTTCTCACGTCTAAGGAAAGTGCTTAACAGCCTTAACAGGTATCAGTGTACATGTCAGGCCTGTGTAGAGTTTTCTTTTCCTGAAGGTCAGGTTTGTAGTTTTCCTTAGAATTTGAAAGGTTAAACAGGTGACAGCCCAGATGGGCAGGCCTGTCTAATGCTCTGGGCTTATTATGTAGATCTGATCTTTCAAGTATCGAGATAAAAAGAAAAACATACTTGCTATTTTCCTAAGGTGTTTTTTTTTTTTTTTAGTGAGAAATGTTTGTATTGACATTTGTTGTTTTAATTATGAGTATTCACTACACAGCTACCTATTGCCCTTTAAAAATTATCTTGGTTCTAAAATGATTTTATAGGCATAGGACATGTGGGCCAGCTTCCTTTCTTCCTCTTTCTCTCCCCAATTCGCACCCTAGCTTTGCATACAGCAAATTTTAATTATCTGTATTAATGTTTCGAAGGATGTTTATTTTTTGGCTAAATTATGAAATTTCCTTTTTTCTTTTTCTTTTTTCTCTGAGACAGGGTTTCTCTGTCATAGCAGTTCTGGCTGTCCTGGAACTCCGTCGACTAGGCTGGCCTGGAACTTGGAGATCTGTGCGCCACCACTTCCTGGCTTGAAATCTTCCTTTCAAGCACAAGGTTCATTATTTGTTTTTTATTTTACACAGTTTGCTTTTATTCAGACTGTATTACCACAATGCTGGCTTTGTTACCATAAAACTAAACATAAGACTAGAAAGTCCTCTTGTTCCTGTGGACTTGATCGCTGGGCTGGGTTTCCACTGTTTGAGGCAGGAGAGTGTGGCCAAGTTTCTTCTAAAATGAAGCAGGAAGTTTTAGTTTAACAGAAAACCAGAATGATCCAGGGTGAATTAATCTAGCATTACATGTACACGCACATCAAAACAGGATCTCACCATGTAACCCAGGTTGGTCCCTCTTGCCACAGTCATCATACCTGGTTCCTAGAGGTGTTTTAGAGGTGTTTTTGATGTCTTTCTTTCTTTCTTTCTTTCTTTCTTTCTTTCTTTCTTTCTTTCTTTCTTTCTTTCTTTCTTTCTTTCTTTCTTTCTTTCTCTCTCTCTCTCTCTCTCTCTCTCTCTCTCTCTCTCTTCTTTCTTTCTATCCTTTCTTTTTTGGTTTTTCGAGACAGGGTTTCTCTGCGTAGCTTTGCGCCTTTCCTGGAGCTCACTCTGTAGCCCAGGCTGGCCTTGAACTCACAGAGATCCGCCTGGCTCTGTCTCCCCAGTGCTGGGATTAAAGGCGTGGGCCACCACTGCCCGGCTTGATTTCTTTTTTCTTTTCTTTTTTCTTTTGTCATTCTGAAATAGTCTCATGCATTTGAGTAAGAACTCAGTCACTGAGCTACTGTAACCCGAGTCTGAAGTGTAGGTAATTTTAATGTAAACAGATGAAATTGTCTTACTGATAGGGACAATAATATGTGGAATATTTATTTTTTATGTGGTCACCGTTAGTATTTCCCTAAGTCTTTTTTTTTTTTTTTAACTATATCATATAACATTGTATATTGGGAGACTGTTGTAGAATTTGTATTCATCATTCATTCAAAGTAACCATGACATGAGCATTGAAGCCTGAGGCTTTTAGACACTTACACAGTAAAGCTGTTTAGTTTGTATATTATTTTCTAGGCATGGAAACAAAACCAATATGCTGGGATGGGGATATGGGGGAGGGAGTGACTGCTGGGGCTGAGATAAGGTCTGGGATGTAGACCAGAGCAGTCCAAGTGTAAGTAGAAGGAGATTAGAGTGGTAGATGGATACAGACGAGCTTGAACTCTGAGGCCGCAGCGGGGTTCAATCTGCAAACCTGGTTCCTCGTCATTCTAGTTTTATGACCATTACAATTTACACAGTGACCCAGCTGTTGCTGCTGCTTCCTTTTTGAGACAAGAGTTTGCTCTGTAGTGTAGGCTGCGGCTGGAATGTGCACCTGGCTCTCCTGTGGCTTCCTGAGTGCTGGGATTATGGGCATGTGCCACAATACTGGACCTGAAGAGATCTTTAATTTTTATTTTTTATTTATTTTTTAGTGTGTGTATTATCCCCCCCCCCCCAACCCAGGGCCTTGCACTTGCTAGGCAAGCGCTCTACTACTGAGCTAAATCCCCAACCCCCTGTTTTTTGGTTTTTCAAGACAGGGTTTCTCTGTAGTTTTCAAGTCTGTCCTGGAACTCACTTTGTGGACCAGGCTGGCCTTGAACTCACAGAGATCCAGCCTGTCTGCCTCCCAGTGCTGGGATTAAAGGCGTGTGCCACCACCGCCAGCGTGTGTGTGTGTGTGTGTGTGTGTGTGTGTGTGTGTGTGTGTGTATTTGTGTTTGTTTCTCTGTGGTGTAAGTGCCTGTGTTTCTCTGTATGGATGAGTGTAAGCACAGCCTGGCTTGTAAACAAGGATGACCTTGGACCTCTTGGACCTCTGAGTCTAGTTTGGGAATATATGAGACCCTGTCTCAAAAACCTTCACATAAAGACAACAATCACCCCAAAATTTGAGCTACTGCAGCTTTTACTCACAACAAACAAGCATTTAAAATCACATCAAGAATAGCAGTTAGATACTTTATTCCTTTTTTTTTTGTTTTTGTTTTTTTCTCTGAGACAGGGTTTCTCTGTGTAGTTTTGGTGCCTGTCCTGGATCTCACTCTGTAGACCAGGCAGGCCTTGAACTCAGAGATCCTCCTGGCTTTGCCTCCTGAGTGCTGGGATTAAAGGCGTGTGCTGCCCCTGCCAGGCTTTCCTCTTATATATTTAAAAACTAAACATATCCAATGAGCTGTCTTCTGTAGGACAGGCTGACCTTACTTATTCATGTATTTCCAGAGCATTTTGTACTTTGTATTTTTTTTGTCTCTGATCTTTGGATTTTCTTTAATGCATCTTTTTTTTTTCCCTGTCTCCTTCCTTTATCCCCTCCCTCCCCTCCTTTCTTCTTTTGAGACAGGGTCTCTGTGTAGCCCTGGCCATTCTGGAATTTATTCTGTAGTCCAGGCTGGCCTTGAACTCAGATCTTTCTGCCTCTGTGCCTCCTGAGTGCTGGGATAAAAGGCATGCTCCAGGCTTTTTATTTATTTCTTTAGGAAAGAAAATTAAAGTTCAGAAATTGTTATTTATCTACTTAAAACAGCCTTCATCAAAAAAATTGACACTTTAATGGCTATGGGTTCATGGAATACTGAATGTATTCTCTGGATTGAGAATTGTTAAGACACAAGCAGTTGGATGTCATGTAATCTAGCAGCTAATGTTCGGGGTGTATGTATTATATGCATGTATGTGTATATATGTTATGTATCTGGCTCTCACTTGCAGAAAATGATTGAGTATAGTCATTGATCCTATCACCCAGGAGGCAGAGATCCGAGTTCAAGGCTTCACTGGGTTACATGAGAGAAACAGAACCAGGCAGTGGTGACACATGCCTTTTTAATTTTTCTTTTAATTTTTTAATTTTTTGGTTTTTCGAGACAGGGTTTCTCTGTGTAGTTTTGGTGTCTGTCCTGGATCTCGCTCTGTAGACCACTCTGGCCTTGAACTCAGAGATCCGCCTGCCTCTGCCTCCTGAGTGCTGGGATTAAAGGCGTGTACCACCACTACTGCCTGGGGGCACACGTCTTTAACCCCAGGAAGTAATATGGTAGGACAGGTGAGGAAATAGGAACTCGCTTTCTTTAGACTGAGGATTTTGTATACAAAATAGTATACAAAGCGTACATAATTTTAGTCATTATTGTCTGAATTCACAGGGCATTCAGTTATTGGCTGGTTGGCACATTACTGATCAACACAATTGCTGTCAGTGAGATATGAGTACCCAGCTCCAGTCACTCTGCTTTTACACTTGACAGAGAGATGGTTGGACATACCATTCCTTCCTTTAATCCAACAAATCCTCATATAAACAAATCCCCATATAAAATTGCATCTTTGAATTGAGACAACTTCAGACCACTTCCTTTGGATATAATATGAAGTGTGGATTATGGTTTAGAAAAGTGAATTAGAAAGAAGAGTAGGAATAGATTTTCCTGGGGTAAGCAAGTTGAAACAAGGCGATTCAGAATCCAGTACAGAATATAAGTACTTTTTTGTTTACCAATTGTGTGTGTGTGTAGCACTCAGTGAAGAAGCTAAGACAGCAGAGTGGACCACAGCACTTTAGGGGTTCTACTGTATGTGTACCCCAATAAAGCTTACCGGAGGATAAGAGGACAGAGCCAGCTTCTAAATTAGACACAGAGCTCAGGCAGTGGTGGCACACACCTTTAATCCTATCCCTCGGAGGCAGAGGTCATGTGAATGTAGTGAGTTCAGGGCCACACTGGGCTACAGGAGAGAAACAGAGCCAGGCAGTGGTGACACACGCCTTTAATCCCAGGAATCAAAATGGCAGGACACAGAAAGGTATATAAGGCGTGAGGAAACAGGAACTCACCCTCTTCAGACTGAGGATTTCATAGAGGTAAGAACGAGTGGCTGGCTTGCTCTGCTTCTCTGATCTTTCAGCTTTCACCCCAACATCTGGCTCTGGGTTTTCTATTAATAAGACCGGTTAGCAGTTCATGTTACACTTCTGTATCTTCCTCTGGGCCCTAAGGAAGCTTTTTTTTTTTGGGAGCGGGGGGCAGTTTCGAGACAGGGTTTCTCTGTATAGCTTTGCGCCTTTCCTGGAACTCGCTTTAGAGACCAGGCTGGCCTCGAACTCACAGAGATCTGCCTGCCTCTGCCTCCCGAGTGCCCGGCTTTAAGTCCTTTTTTTTTTTTTTGGTTTAAGGAAGCTTCTTATAGGAACATTGTTGAGGTTGTGTAAGTAGAACTGGTCAGAGTTGGTGTTGAAATTTATCCAAATGCATTTTCTACGTGTGGCACTGTGGTGAGGTTAGAAAGTGGCACTCAGTGCTTGTTTTCATAGTTGTGTGCTAGAAACTCGAGTGATGTTTAACTTAGCATGGAGTGCTAGACAGGGAAAGATTACTAGTGTGTGAGTACATATTCAATTTTGTAACCAGGCATGGTCACTTGCATTCTCCAGAAACTGAGGAATGTACAGATCTGTAATCCAAGCACTCAGCAGGCTGAGGCAGGAGGACTGCCTTGAGTTAGAGTGACCCACTTACTGAAGCTCATGGAGAGAGCTCAAAGCAGAATAGTACTAATTTCTATCGAAGATACTTAGGAATTATATTTTTTCAAAAGCAAACCAGATTTGCCGCTGAGAATGGGCTGGTGAAAGGCACCTTTGGGCATTAAGGCTCTGGGCCATCTGCTTTCCGGGCATGTGGGGCTGGCTGGGACCCTTGCCTCAGCTGTTCAGAATGTGCTGCTGCTGCTGCTGCAGAGGCTGTTGCTGGCTCTCACTTGAGTGAGTGACTTGTCATTACTATTTATTTCATGTCATAAGGCACATCATGGGTAGACACATGACTTCAGTCTCCTGTACGAACCTAAAAGCTTAAGGGTGGCAAACAAATTGATGGTGATGAAAACCTGGCTGAAATGACCTCGTGAGAAACGTGCAACAGACTTGAAATATGTTAATGACTTAATCCTCATAGTGACTTCATGATATGAGAATTCTCCACTTTCTGTAAATGAGAGATAGAAACACAGTTTATGTGACATTTAGTGAGGTGACAGTCAGTCCTGGTATTTGGCTTCATAGTTGAAGTGCTTAGGAGTGAAGGTGAATAGGCTTGAGTGTTTTCAGACTGAGCAAGGTGTGAGAAGTACTTACGGTCAAGTAAGACTATTGGAATGGTCAATTGATGGGTGGAAATCAAGTCCTGGCAGCAGATGCATTGCAGTTTGCAGTGGATGTAGGGATTGTCCCATGTTCTTGTTTGCTCCTAGGAGGAGTTGTGGGGGGTACTTGGTATTGTCTGTTCAGCCTCACAGCTTTAGAATGTTAGTGATATACCATATTTCCATGATGAGTAAATGGGAGCCAGCATTTATAAACCAAGTCCTTGTTACCATTGTTCTCAAAGGAACAAGCCTTAAGTTTTTTTAAAATCTGTTATCAAAATAATACTGCCAGTAAGAGTTCTCAGCAGGTCATGTGACATCTAAATAAGTATGTTCCTATATGCTTTTTTCCCCCCTGTATGTTTTGTCGAATGCAAATGACTGAGGAAAACCTCAGAGGTAGTGAAGTGCCCACCTTTTTTTGTTTGTTTGTTTTTTGAGACAGGGTTTCTCTGTGTAGCTTTGTGCCTTTCCTGGATCTCGCTCTGTAGACCAGGCTGGCCTTGAGCTCACAAAGATTTGTCTGCCTCTGCCTCCCCAGTGCTTTGATTAAAGGCGAGCGCCACCACGCCTACCAGGACCCAGCTTCTTAATGAAAAATTCAGTTTAAAAGAGAGTACATGTCTTAGTGTTCTCTTGCTGTGAAAGAGAGACACTGTGACCAAGGCTCCTTCCTTGTGGCCTTGCTTCTATTTCCGTGGTTTAATCCATTTTCATCACGGTGAGGAGCATGGCAGCACTCCTGGAACTAGGGCAGTAGTAGCTGAGGGCTGCATCCTGATCCGCAGAGAAGCGGAGAGGGAGAGGGAGAGAGAGACTAAGACTGGACCTCAGTGATATACTGCCTCCACTACAAAGCCACACTTGGTAGTCTTTCTGAGCTTTTCAAACAGTCCTAGTCCCTGCTGACTAGGAATTCAAATACATGAACCCATGGGGGCATTCCTACTCAAACCACAATATTAGATAATACCATTTTTTTTTGGAGTTAGTAGGATATTTTTGTTCTTTCAGACTCTGATGTTCTGGAAACACCAACACCATTTGTTTTCAGCTACCGCTTACCTCTATATAAGCTGTTAGTGCCATACAGTCTCTGCCCCCCTTAGGACAAAAATCCATATTCTCTGGACTGGTCTTCATAATACTGTGTAATGATTGTCAACAACAAAACAAATTAGCCTGGAATGGCGACTGGTCCAGGCTCAATGGAGAGTTCTGGCTGCCCACTAGTGGTATAGCAGGTTTGGAGACCTTCCTTCCTTTTTTTTTTTTTTCCGAGACAGGGTTTCTCTGTGTAGCTTTGTGCCTTTCCTGGAACTCACTTTGCAGCCCAAGCTGGCCTGGAACTCAGAGATCCGCCTGACTGCCTCCCGAGTGCTGGGATTAAAGGCGTGCACCACACCGCCCCAGCTTGGATATCTTTCTTATTCTGTAAGTTAGGCTGGCTGACTCCCTCCCTCCCATCTTAGTATAAATGTTTTGAGAATTTATATGCAAGTAATATGTTTACATCATTTCCACCTTTCCTCTTCTTAAAATGCCTACCGTGTTCCCCCACTCAAATCCATGTTCTCTTTAATTAGAGAGAGAGAGAGAGGGAGGGAGGGAGGGAGGGAGGGAGGGAGGGAGGGGCAGGGGAGAGGAAGGAGAGTGCCTGCTGAGACCATTTAGTGTTTCTCACATATATACTTGTTTAGAACTGGGCATTTGGGATTGCATAATCTATCAAGGACCTCATCCCTGGAGAAGGCTGATTCTCAGCAGCCATTACTTTTTCTGCAGTTCTTCATCCAGGGGTAGGGTCTTGTGAGATTTTCATAGTTTACACTGGCGTGTCAGTTGCTGTTGAAATTGTACAGGTCCTGTTTAAGCTGCCATATTTTGAAGACAGCTTTCCTGTCATGTCTAGAAAGCATCTCACAGATTGTGTCCAGAGGCCCCTACAGTCTTTCTGTTTACTCTTCCATGATGTTCCCTGAGCCTTAGGTGCGGGGCTTGTATTATAGTTGTATCAGTTGGGGTTGGGTACTGCATAGTCAGTTCTCAGCATTTTAACCAGTTGTGGATTTCTGTAATGAAGTCCATTTGCAGCAAAAAGAAATTTCTTTGATGAAGAGAGAGAGCTACACTTATCTGTGGGTACAAGAATTAAGTATTTAGGATACAGTTAGAAATTATACTGGTTAGGAAAGTGGCAATAGTATGTATGTTCTCCTTCAGGGTCCCTAACCCGAACCACAGGTAGTTGGCTAGGGTTACAGCTAGGCCCAAATTCCTTCAAGTTCAGTTAGACAGCTGTGGTTATCCCCAAGTTTGTGTCACTCCTTTACCCTTGAGAAGGTTGCCATGCTGGTCCTGTGGTTCATAGGCCATCTCAGCTGTGTAGAACTGCTGATTCCTTTTCTCCCTTGGCAGCTTGCTTGCATAGCACCCTTAGATGCTATGAGAGCTAGTCCTCAGTGAGGGGGTTTCCAGGTCAGTTCCAGCTTGATTCTTCTAAGTCCTGTGTCTGAAGTATGTGGTGGTGGTGGTGGTAGCAATAGTGTCTTGCCTCTAAGTTATGGGAGATTACCAAAGGCAACCATACTAGCCTTTCTTGTTGGGAGTCTTTCCAGCTCTCCTGACCACCTTGAAAGTTTCCCCTGCCTGGCACTGGGGTTGTTGTTAGGTAGTATATGGCTCTTGAGGAAGGCATTATCACCTCAAGTGGCATAACTTCATTCAAAGTGTGTGTGTGTGTGTATTTGTATACACATACTATATTACATATATTTATTATAAGTATATTTATAAGTAAACCTAAAATGTTTCCCTATGGCTTTCAAGCATCCTTAATGTGATTTGTCTGTCCTTTCTCCCTCCCTTTGCATTTCTAGGTAATCCTGTCCCGTCCCAGTTTTTCCCATTCTCCCTTTATAGCCCTTGGGTCCTACTATTTCCCTCTGCCATAGAAATGCCCCTCTTTGGTCTCTTTAATTTCTGGTTTCTATGGTTACTCCAGGTTATATACTCCTATCTAAAGATTCAGAGATCTATAAATCCATAATTAAGAGAGAACATGTGATGTTTTTCTTTCTGGATCTAGCTTATCTGCTCAGTATATTTTCTAGTTCCATCCATTTACCTGAAATTTTATGATTTTATTTTTCTTTACAGCTGAATTTAAAATTCCCTTGTGAATATGTATCACATATTACCCATCAGTTGAAGTTAGGTTGTTTTCTTTTTCTAATTATGGTGAATAGAGCATCAGTGGATATACTGAGCAAGTATCTGTGGAGTAGGATGTTGAATCCTTTGGGGTAATATGGTAGATCTTTCAGCTTTTTGAGAATTCTCCATACTGATTTCCATAATGGCTGCACCAGTGTTGATCAGGAAATTGGTGAATGCTAAAGACACAGTGGTCATACATACTTTACCATCTCGCTTCATAACTTGATCTGCAAAAATTGACCAACATGTAGAACTACCATGGAAAATAAAGTTCAGTGTACATGTCTGCCAGTCCAATTCCTTGCTACTACATAGAGTACTGATAGGGCCCACTGGGAAATATGCAGTTCGTATTTACAGTGGCTGATGCTAGTGAAACATAAGAACATGAGGTGGGCAAATTTGTGGTTTCTTTTCCTCTTCCCCATTGTCCTCACTACTTGAAGTATTTGTGGATACTGAAGGTTAGGTTGGAAAGGCTACTTTTCCCAGTATGTGGAAAATGTTAATAGACTAAAGTTTCTTAAATTTAGGATATTAACAGAGGGCCAGTATACTAACTCAGTCTGATCCAAAGAACTCTAGTTGCCTAGCTAATATTGAAAGTTTTTCTTCTAAAGTGATTTTGAACTAACTTATTTCTTTTTCTTCCTTTCAGATTCTTGTTGAAATCTGTTAATTCTATTTTTTGAACACTTATGAATAACCACGCATCTTCAAAACCATCTACCATGAAGCTAAAACAAACCATCAATCCCATACTTTTATATTTCATACATTTTATAATATCACTCTATACTATTTTAACATACATTCCATTTTACTTTTTGTGTGAGTCAAGACAAGAAAAATCAAACAAAATTAAAGCAAAGCCTGTCAATTCAAAACCGGATTCTGCATACAGATCTACTAACAGCTTGGACAGTTTGGCTTCAGTATTGTATCCTGGCTGCAATACACTTGATAAAGTCTTTATATATGCAAAAGATAAATTTAAGGACAAAAGGCTATTGGGAACACGTGAAATTTTGAGTGAGGAAGATGAAATTCAACCAAATGGAAAAATTTTTAAAAAGGTAAGATGATCTCTGCTGCCTTGTATCCCCTCCATACTGTACCCACAAGCGTCCTCTCCTTGTGCACTTAGCATTGTGGGAAGTGTAGTCTCCTGCAGGTGGAACCTGCTGGTGTTGTAGGAGAAAGTCTCCCTCCAGGGTCATAGACTGCTTTCAGTCCTCTGTCTTCACGTTTACTGATTTGACCATATTTTTCAAAATGGTCAAATATGGAGAATGTGCCCTGGTGTGGGGCTCCTGAACCTGATATCTCCTCGGGTTAGGATAAAACTTGTAGGTAGTAGCCGGGCGGTGGTGGCACACACCTTTAATCCTAGCACTCTGGAGGCAGAGGTAGGGCTACAGAGTGAGCTCTAGCAAAGGCTCCAAAGCTACACAGAGAAACTCTGTCTCCAGAAACCAAAACTGAGCGGGAGGTGGAGAGATGGCTTAGCAGTGGCTGTTCCTTCAGAGGACCCAGGTTCAATTCGCAGCACCCACATGGCAGCTCACAACTGTCTGTAACTCCAGTTCCAGGGGATCTGACACTTTCACACCAGTGTACATAAAATAAATTTAAATAAATTATTAAAAAAAAAAAGAAAAACTAAAAACCAACCAAATACAAAACCTGCTAGGTAGTTTGGGGTGGGGAACCTTATTCTAGGGTGCTTGGCACCATGTGACTTGTTTTGATTTTTTTTTTTTTTTTTTTGGTTTTTTTTTTTTTTGGTTTTTTTGAGACAGGGTTTCTCTGTGTAGCTTTGCGCCTTTCCTGGATTTCGCTCTGTAGACCAGGCTGGCCTCGAACTCACAGAGGTCCACCTGGCTCTGCCTCCCAAGTGCTGGGATTAAAGGCGTGCGCCACCACCGCCCGGCTTGTTTTGATTTTTCATGGAAATTACAGTGGGTGTTAATATCTTGGTACTTTGGTTATAGCAATTGTATGGCTTACATTTTTTTTAACCACTGCAGAGAATCTTGCCTGCTATTGGCTTGAACTAGAAACAAGCTGTCTTTACAGATAGAAATAGTGTGGTTAAGAGCCTGGGCTTTGGATCCAGACTGCAAGTTTGAATTTTGGTTTTGCCACTTACCAGTCTTGTGGCATTAGAAAAGTTATTTAATGACTGGAATTAGTGTTTATGAGCCAAGGTGTTTTAATTAGTATCAAGTTCTTTTAAAACTGGAAGTAACCTTATGGGTTAGATGATGCTATCTCTACTTGGAAGATGAGAACCTTGAAGCATGGATGAGTTACTAACTAACCAAGGACCCTAAAGCTACTGAGTGGAAAGCTGAGATTTGAACTCAGGCTTTTGTCTCCCAAACGCATACTCTCTAACTAACTACAGATTGTGAGAGAGGGGAAAAAGCCAGACGGTTATTTATGTCATTTTCCTATTTATTTATTATTTATAAATTATGTCTTGGAACTCTGTGCAGACCAGGCTGCTCTCAAACTCAGAGATCTGCCTACCTCCTACCTCCACAGAGTGCTGGGATTAAAGGCCTGTCTGTGCCTTTAATTCTTTGTGAGAAGATATATATGCCTATTATTAGTACTTGCTGTTAAATTTGCATTTGTGGTTTATCCCTTTTTTCTAAGGCTATATATAGACGGACAAAAACATTATATTTTTCTTGTCTAGAATCAGCTGTTTGGGGGACCTAGAATTAAGTTTTAGGTTTTGTATATATAATAAATGAAACATACTGTCTGTTGTCTGTATTAGAGTGTGCTTTGCTGTCAGTTAGCAAAGACTGGTGTTTCTCTTGATGTGCAGCAGCTGTGGGGATGGGCTGCAAGCTAGAGACGGAGTTAAACAACTCACCCTGCACCCACCCACGTGCTCTGGGTTCTTATCACACCCATTGTGTTGTGTCAGGACCCGCATCTGTCACGGCAGGGTATTGGATGACATAGCTTAGTTAGTCTTACTGAACAGACAGCAGAGGGCAGGCAGAAGGCTTTTATTTATTTTTAGAGTCTCATGCAGCCCAGGCTGGTATCAAACTTTTGATCCTCCTGCCTCCCTGGGACTTGTAGGGCGCTGGGATTGATTGCATTGCTCTGGCTACCACAGCAGACAGAAGACCTATTTTTGGTGACTTGTTTTCATTAGAATAGTTACCACGTTTAAAGATAACCTTCAATCTGAGGAGCTTATGTGTATTAATATCTAAAAATGTCCTTACTTTGAGAAGTGGCAGCATAGAATATAATGTGATTAAAGCAAAGTTATGCAAACCTTATTTCAGATTAGTCCATTCGTTCTGTGTGTGTGTGTGTGTGTGTGTGTGTGTGTTTGTATGTATGTGACCGTCCACCCATCTGAGATGGAACCTAGGGTCTTATGCTCCCCACCAAGAGTGACCACCATCTTCACCAAGATGGAAAACGGGAGCACGAACATGGAGTAGAAGCTGCCATGTTTCTGAGGCCTGACAAGCCTTTTCAGAAATACTGATTTGTTGTCTAGGTTGTCCAATGGGGCTTTACAAAGCTGTAGCACGGAAACTACGTGGAATCTGGTTGCAGCTTTCCCAGCAGCAAATGGATTGCCCAGTGCCCTGTAGACAGAAAGAGCAGGGAATGGCTAGATTTCAGAGCAGCCTTCTGGCGCAAGTGTGCCTGAAATCTTGAACTAAAACATTAGACACAAACTGTTTCACTAGTTATTTTGTTAAGTATGAGACACTTTTGATGTTTTATACATATTCTAAACACATTAGAGAGAATGTAGTTAATAGTGGTCATAGAAGATTTCAGACAGTTAACATGAAAGTAGGCATGCTTTGTTAGTTGATATAGCTTCCTCTTGTTTTTTCTCAGTGCTGGCTTTTGTGTGGTCTTTTTTCTTCAGAGTCACATTTTTATCATGTCTGTTTATTATACTTTTGGAAAGTCGGGCTTTCCATGTGCTTGCAATCCTAGCAGTTGAAGGCTAGGGTAGGATGATTATGAATTCAAGACCATCCTGGGCTACATATCAATATCCTGTCTCAAAGCACCAAAAAAGAAAAAAATTGCTGAAGTTACAGCTTAGTAATAGAACAGTTGCCTATTATACTCAAGACTCTAGGTTCAATCCTCAGGTGGTTCCCCCACCCCAAATAAATCTAAACAAAAATATTGGAGAACGGCTTTCCCCTTTCGGCTGGGTTCACACTACTGATAAGCCTATGATTCAACAACACTCAGGAAGGAGACAGAGGCAGGAGGATAGACACAGGTCCCAGGCCAGCCAGGGCTACATAGTAGTAGAACCCTGTGTAAACATGGCCCCCTCCAGTAAACGGACACTTTTCTCTGTCCCACACTGCACTTACTTCCAAAATTGTCACATGCTTGGCCGATGGCACAGGCTTATTATTTGCTAGTTCTTAATTTAAATTAACTTGTATTTCTTATCTGTGCTTTGCCACGTGGTTTGTGGCTTGTTACCTCATTTTTTACCTTCCTTGCTTCCTCAGATGCTGGCTGGTGTCTGCCCCAACTCCTCCCTTCCTCTTCCCAGAATTCTAGTCTGGCTCTCCAATCTCTTCCTGCCTAGCCATCAACCAATCAGCTTTATTATTAACAATGAGTATAATCCACACTACCGTCCTGCACTTTCTGAGTTGTGGGGACATTTACATCATAATTCATATGAAAAGTAGTAGCTTTCTTGGCCTGAGATCTGAGTCTATGTTCTTTCTTCACTCTCCTGTGGATCTCCCTTCCATGGTTGCTGTCCCTACTTCCTGTTTGTTAACTGTGTGTCCCAAATCACACAAGCTCAAAACACGAAAGAGAAGGTTAAAGAAAGCCAGGCATACTTTGTTAAAGAAGACAGGAAGTGTGTAATTCTGCAATAGTTCTATTCTAGATAGTAAATGAGGAGAAAAACCATCAACCTCGTTCTTAAAAGAGGTTTGAATCAGCTATCTGAAATCTTGATTTCTATTAGACTGTCACATCAGCCAGAGGTCTGAATGGTTAAATATTGGTGTGCTTTGATTTTAATAACTTCTGTATGCTGTCACCATTTATTATTTTTCTTTTGAGGTACATACAAGACAGTCATCAAAAAGCATTGCATTTTTTATGTTCCTGGAAAAGCTTTAAAACACTAAGGTTCTATATTCCAGGAAGTTATACTTTTTTAGATAGTATTCTCTGAGTGACAGTTGATATTATGACATACATAGTGATATTGTGTGTCACTTCTTTGACAGGATTAAAAATGCCAAGTGGGCAAGAACAAAGTGACCCCCAAGGTTACCATGAGGACTGGGGATCTGTAGCTCCAGGATAGAATGCTCACATGAGGTTACCACGAGGACTGGGGATCTATAGCTCCAGGATAGAATGCTCACATGAGGTTACCATGAGGACTGGGGATCTATAGCTCCAGGATAGAATGCTCACATGAGGTTACCACGAGAAAGTGACTCTGAGAACGGTACTGTCAGGTGTCCTGAGCCTGTTTGCGTTGTATAGCAAATGTATGGCAACAGGACTGAATGGGGACGAGAACAAACATGGTTATGGCTCCAGCTGTTCCACACACTGAGAGAATTATCACTGAGTGAGTGTCTTAGCACTGAGAAGACACACTGGTTAATCTTGGTGGCATGGGTCTTAGCTCATCAATAGTGTGAAAAGAAAAGCAGAAGGGTGATTTAAGGAATGCCTGCCAGAATAGGTTGCAGTTAAGATGAGACCTGAACAAGGTCTAGCAAACTTGGATAAAGAACCTTCTGGGCAGGAAGACAGCTTAGTGGGTCCCAGATAAGAGTGAACACAGCTGAGTGAGGGGCTTGGGGATCATTTAAGGATCATGCAGAGGGTACCCTCTTTCCCTATTCTCACATTTCTGAAGAACAGAAAGGATGGGGTTGGGTTTTAGGATGTGAGTTTGGAAAGGGGGTTTGCAAGGGTCACCGCGGCTTATAGCTTTTCCGGTCCTTCTGGGCCTCAGTGCTACTAGAAAGGAAGAAGCCTGCAGTCTGAAGTAAGGGACCTTGTTTGTGTGTTTGTAGGGGATAAGAGTGGTGTGAATTGTGGGAGGAAGGCTGAAGGGCGGGAGGAGGGAAGAAAGGGGGATCTGCGGTTGGTATGTAAAATGAATAAAAAATTCCTTAATTAAAAAAAAGGTGGTGTGAATTATGGAGAAGATGGCCTGGCCTGATAATAATGGACGTGAAAGAAATGTGTGGTTTCAGGCTGTATTTTATAGATAGGTTGATAGACTCTGAATAGATTTAGAAATGAGACTGAAGATGACCGTAAAGGCTAATAACTTACTGTGTGGAGCAGTTGGTGGATGGTGTGCTTCCTCTGCTCACATAGGAATGATGGAGAGATGAGTAGTGGAAAGAGGGCGAGTGAGAGAACTTTTGGTTTGGGACTTGCTGAGTTTGGTCTCTGTTAGATACCTTGTTGAACAAGTGCAAACAGGTGGCTGTAGTGGAGGTGGGAATTTGAGGAGCTGTTTGAAGCAGTCCTTGGGAGTCTGGCTTTTCTCAGGGACATCCAACCATGTGGACTGCAGAATGTGAGTACCGGTGTATGTGGCTTATTCAGTTTGGTGGTAGGAGGTTTGAGAGTGTCTGTTTAATTCCTGATGGTTTAGTGAGGTGGGCGACGATGATGTCTCCAGTTAGAGGGAGGGTATTTAAAGAGAGGAAAACCTTACAGTTATTAGAGGATGGGAAAATGAGTAACTGGGCAAGTGTCTTAGACTCTGGGCTGATGAAATCTGTGGTCCTGCATTTAGTGAGGTTCATGTTCTTCTGCAGCAGTGTTTAATGGTGTAGGCAGAGGGTTAAATTAATGAGCTTAGTTTTGGGTTAGCCATAGAGACAGTTAGGATTAGAAACTGCAGGATGAGCCAGATACGGATGGGTAGACAGTGTCCACAAATTTGTGACTAAGATAATTAATTAGGACACTCAGTGCCTTAAATAATGAAACCAGGTTTCCCTAAAATTTTTTTTTTTTTTGTTTTTTTTGAGACAGGGTTTCTTTGTAGCTTTGGAGCCTGTCCTGGAACTCACTCTGTAGCCCCAGGCTGGCCTCCAACTCACAGAGATCCACCTGCTTCTGCCCCCGAGTGCTGGGATTACAGGCGTGCGCCACCAGTGCCTGGCTATATTTTCTTTTTTACTTTCTTCCTTCCTTCCTTGGAGACAGGGTCTCGCTATGTAGCCTTGACTGTTCTGGAACTCAGTGTAGACCAGGCTGGTCTTGACTTTAGAGAGATCTGCTTGCATCTGCCTCCTGGGTGCTAGGATTAAAAGTGTGTGCCAGCTAGGCCCAGCTAGTTCTTTTTTTTTTTTTCCCTTTCCTTATTCCCCCCCACTCCCACTCCTTCCTTTGTGGCCTGAATTTTCATTATGTAGCCTGGGCTGGCCTAAGATTCAAGGCAATCCTTTCCTTCAGCCAGCTGAGTACTGGGATTATAGACATGGGCACTTGAATTAAATTTTAGAATTTCATTTCTTTGTGAGATGGTGGTATCATCACATGAGTTTATATACTTGGGTTGTATATTAAGTGATTGTTTTTCCATGTTCTTAGACAATGGTAAAGCTGGTCATTTAGGTTTAGAATCTAGGCAGGTGCCCCATTTCTATCTTGGAGTTTATAGTTCTTAGTAACTATAATCCGGTTCCCGCACATTTTAGCCAAATTCTCATCTATCTTCTCACCCACACAGAGCTCCTTTTGAAGTCATTGGAGCTCCCATGCTGAGCATTTCCTGGGGGTGCAGAGCAAGGTGAGAGTTTGGGACTGCTCCAGTTAAAGAAGTGTAATCTTAGATCTATACTGACTAGAACACCAGAGGGCACCATTTATTCCTTCATCGATCTAGCCTCTTAGGGAACATTGCATTTTTAGAAATAAATGTGTTCAGATGGTTTTGATTTTAAATTTTTTTTAAAGATATATTTATTTATTATGTATACAGTGTTCTGTCTGCATGTATGTCTGCAGGCCAGAAGAGGGCACCAGATCTCATTACAGATGGTTGTGAGCCACCATGTGGTTGCTGGGAATTGAACTCAGGACCTGGAAGAGCAGTCAGTGCTCTTAACCTCCAAGCCATCTCTCCAGCCCCCTTGATTTTAAATTTTAATTTTATGTGTATGAGTGTTTTTGCCTGCTTGTGTGCCAGGGCCTGTGGAGGCCAGAAGTGGGTGTTGATTGCATCCTCTGGACCTGGAGTTACAGATGATTGTGAGCCGCCATGTGGGTCTAGGGACTCACACCAGGGTCCTCTGGAAAAGCAGTCTCTGGGCTATCTCTCTAGTCCCTGTGCAGATGATTTTTAAGATGCTTGAGACATAGATTAACACAGCCATGCTTAGATTTGTAGTTTGCTTTTTGTTCAGTTTTTACAAATAATGGGGAAATCCTGATTGATTGTCTTTAAGTTGAAAATCCTTAAAGACAGAAATGTGTTAACCAGCTTTAAAAGAAGCTTATTATTATTAATGTAAGCTTGGGTAACCTGCACTTCTGACAAATCCAAATAAAATACTATGGGCTGGTTAAGTATTGGAGGCTTAAACAGAGGGATTGTGAATAATATAACTCAGTCTCCACGTAGTTGTAGAGAGACTTTGTACTTTATCATGATGGATAATTATTCAAATTAAATGGCCATAAATATTTCTATGAACTTGGGCAGTCGGGTAACATTCTAGCTATACTATCTGTTTTTGAAATCCAAAAATTCTCATGTAGAGAATAAGTCAATTTTTTTCTCTAAACAAATTATTAGTATAGGGCCATTTGCCTAGGGAATTGACCTTTGTGATTCCTTCAAACATGTTCAGGGTTCTCCCCTGCCTCCATCTTATATAATCCCCAACTCATGGTGACCTCGATCCTTGCACTTGTGAAATGCCAAGATTTCAGGCATGTGCCACCATACCAGCTTGTCTTTTTGGTTCATTAAAATAAGGCCACACTGCATAAAATAGTGCCTTACTGTATAACTCTGCTGGTCTTGAGCTACATAGATCCTGATGTTTTAGCTCAATTCTGAATAATTTGGAAAACCAGAAATAAAGCCAACTCCCAATTCTGTCATAGTTAAGCGCTAACATGGGATTTGGGTTGTCGTAGACCATGTCACAAAGCTATATTTTAGAGATACATCTTTACTTGAAGCTAATATGTTTTATATTCATATAACTTTCTGGCTATATAAAGTTTGAAATTTGCTTCCTACAAAATAGTATTTTGGCCATGTTAAAAAATATTTGTGTTTTATACTTTGTTTTATCAGGTTATTCTGGGGCACTATAATTGGCTTTCCTATGAAGATGTCTTCATTCGAGCCCTTGACTTTGGAAATGGGTTGCAGATGTTGGGCCAGAAACCAAAGACCAACATCGCCATCTTCTGTGAGACCAGGGCTGAATGGATGATTGCCGCACAGGCCTGTTTCATGTATAACTTCCAGCGTACGTATGGATGACACTTTTTAAAAGAATGGTTCTTTTTTGTTCTTTTGTTTTTGAGACAGTCTCTACATAGCCTTGGCTGCTCTGGAACTCATTGTGAGGTCACCAGGCTGACCTCAAACTCAGAGATCCACCTGTTTTTGCCTGCTGAGTGCTGGGAGTAGAGGTCTTTGCCACCACACTTGGCCCTACAATAATATTTAAGAGAGAGGTTAACATTCTGATACCATTTTTTTCCTTTATCTACTTAGTGGAGGGGTGTTTGCTAGGGCTCAGATACTCATTCATTCATTTGTCTATTTTGAAAAAAAGAATCAGTTTGGGAAGAAACCCTGCTGTAACTAGAGTTTTCCTGCCTGGCCCACAGTCAGGACAAATCTCTGTCACCCGCCAGTCCCACAGCTGCTCAGACCCAACCAAGTAAACACAGAGACTTCTATTGCTTACAAACTGTATGGCCGTGGCAGGCTTCTTGCTAACTGTTCTTATATCTTAAATTAATCCATTTCCATAAATCTATACCTTGCCACGTGGCTCATGGCTTACCAGCATCTTCACATGCTGCTTGTCATGGTGGCGGCTGGCAGTGACTCCCTCCACCTTCCTGTTCTCAGTTCTCCTCTCTGTTAGTCCCGCCTATACGTCTTGCCTGGCCACTGGCCAATCAGTGTTTTATTTATTGACCAATCAGAGCGATTTGACATACAGACCATCCCACAGCACCCTGCTGGTCAGATGTTAAGGGGGGGTTCTGCATCTGGAAAGCTAGACCTAACTTATAGGGTCCATTATTGGCTACCATCCCTTAGGGACCTTTTTGAACCTACTGCCATTTTGTTAATCCACTTCTGCTAGTAGCTACAGTTAACCTCTAGAATAATACATCCTTGTTGTAACGTGGTGGACTTCCAAGTACTAGGTTACACGATGAAGAAATCTTAGTATTGCTGAAGATTTTCATGGTGACCATGGTGGCTAGCCCTTGCAAAGCAGTCCTGGAAGGTCGGTTGGGAAGTCTTGGTGCCAAAGTCATGGTAAATGAACAGGAAACAAAAACAACGCTTCAGCAGACTTCTTGTTATGAATTCCTCTGGGTTTTTTTTTTTTTTTTTTTGCTTTTCTTAAGAGTTATTTTATTTTATGTGATGGGTGCACATGTTGCTCATGGAGGTCAGAGAGAGCACTGAATTCCCTTGGGACTGGAGATAGCCACCATGTAGGTGCTGGGAATTGAGCGTGGGTCTTCTGCAAGAAGAGCAAGTGCTCTTAGTTAACCTCTGAGCCACCTGTCCCGCAGTCCCCCCTTTTCTTCTTTAGTTGAGACAGGGTGTCACTGTGTTCCCCTAGCTGGCCTGGAGACCAGCTGGCTTTGAACCCTTGAACCCTGCTTGGGATTAAAGACGTGCACTGCTACACGCAGGCAACTTCTGCTTTGTAAACTAGGGACTGCCTTTGTGTTTCCAAGGTTCGAGTTTACACTTCTTTATTGTTTGTCCTTTTGCTTCTATTTGCAGTCATACGGAAAGTAAAAAAAAAACAAACCCAAAAACCAAAAACACCAATTTTTTTTTGTTTTCATTTTTCAACTGTAGAATAAGCTGTACCACGTATGAATTCCTTAGTTTTTGTTTTTTTGAGCTAGGGTCTCATGTAGCTGGATCAAACTCACTGTGCTGTGTAATGGAGGGTGACATCCAGTCTCTCCTCCCAAGTGCTAGGATTACAGGTGTCACCACTACTCCTGGCTCATGTTATTTGTTGACACGTGATTCTTAAAATCTGACATTCAATGTGCTGTCTTACTGGCTTGTCTAGTGGGTCTCGACCCATTTGAGGGTTGGGGATGGAATGGCCCTTTCATGGTTTGCATAAGACCTTTGGAAAACACACATATTTGCATTATGATTCATAACAGTAGCAAAATTAGTTATGAAGTAGCAATGAAAATAATGTTATAGTTGGGGGTCACCACAACACGAGGAACTGTATTAAAGGGTTACAGCATTAGGAAGGTTGAGAATCACCTGATTAGACTCAAGTGGCTATAGGTCACTTAAATCTTTACTTAGAATACTAGAGACCTTGGGAAGGTTGGAGGAAGGGGAGTAGGTAGGATACTGTAGGGAGTAGTACAGTAGTCATGTTCACAGCCATGCTAGTTTCTCCTCATGGGCTGTGCGTGAGAGCACTCCTTTATGCTTCACGTGCACTTCCAAAGGTGCTGATATGTGGGAAGTGTGCCTTTTTTAACATGTGACCTGTGTTCTTTTCCTCATAGTTGTTACACTGTATGCTACCCTGGGAGGGCCGGCCATTGTTCACGGACTCAATGAGACAGAGGTGACCAACATCATTACTAGTAAAGAACTCTTGCAGACAAAGCTGAAGGTGAGGACCACAGTTAACTCTAGTGTAATCACTTTGACTTTTGCCTTGACCAGTCATACTGGTCCTCGGTTACCTTTGTGAGATTTTGTTCTTTTCGAGTTTGTGTTTCTGGGCTCATGTGCATGCATATGTGTCATGGCATACCTGTGAAAAGTGAGGACAACTGTGGGATTCCCCTGCAGCCTTTACAGCAGGCCAGGAAAAAACAACCCATGAAGAGACAAGAATGAAATTCAGCTCAACCCAATTTTATTGTATCCAGTGCTGGACCAGGACTTGTAGAGAGTCTGGCTCAGATCATTTTACTTTAGCACAGCACAAATGTATTCAGATAACTCAGTCCCGAGTGCACAACAATTTAAGACATGTTTACGTTGAGATTCCTTACAAAGTCCATCTGGCTTCTTTCACAAGAATGGGTACTGTTGACTCAGAGATAGTGCCCCAGATTTAGGGTCTAGGGAGCTTGTTTGAACTCAGCATAATGCTTATGGGTGTCGGGATTGGCCTGGCCTAAGTTAACATAGAAGTCACTAAGGCTGTTGTAAAGCACAAGTGAGCTCACTCCTGAGAGTGGGTTTATGGTCTAAAAGCAGTGCTCAGGATTTAGGGGAAAGGTTTTGGACAAGTAAAAACATCAAGTCTGGGAGATAAGGCAGAGCCTGTGTCCTCAGACAGCAAAGGATCGCCAGGTTGTAAAACTGCATCATTCCTGGCATTCCAGGAAGAGCAGCTGCGCACCTCATTCCATTGAAGAGGTGAGCTGTGTGTTTAGCTTTCCTGGCTCCTCCAGTGCTTATCTGTGTGCACAGGACTTTTTGTCCTCCACAGACAACCTATAGGAGTCAACTCTGCCTCCATTCACCATGAGATTCCTTGTGGGTTTTGTTGAAGTGTACTTACCTCCTGAGCCATCTTGCTGGTCCCTCAACATTTTGTATTTCATGTGGATAGGTGTTTTGCCTACATTCATGTATATGTACCATGTAGGTCAAGTGAAATGCTTGCATTCGTAAGCACGAGGACCTGAGTTTGATTATAATAAGTGTGGTGGTATCTGCTTACAATCCCAGCACTGTGTGAGTGGAATAGGTGGATCCCCGAGGCTTATATTTGTCATGTTCCAGGCCAGAGCACCCTGTGGGGGAAGGTTTGGAGAGCACAGAATTGTACATAGGCTTCCACAGGTGCACACAAAATCTCAACATGGGGAGATGGAAGTCATCCTCAGCTGCTTAGTAAGATTGAGGCCAACCTAAGGGGCATGAGATTTTTATCTCCTGAAAGGAAGGATGAAAGGAAAAACAAGAGGGAGGGAAGTAGGGAGGGAGAGAAAAAAGAGGAAGTAGGGGAAGAAAGGATTGGAGGGAGGGGTGCTGAGAGGTGTACAGAGTGGTCAGAAGCGGGTGCTGAATCCCTGGAACCAGAGTTACAGGATGCTATTATGGGTGCTCTAGATCACTCTCCAGACCGTGTTCATTTATGAAGCACTGAGTAATGGTTTGCTTGAAGATTTTAAGTACTAAAATGGGAGACATTTTATGAAATAATAGGCAAAGGATTCTTGTAATTTCTAGGCAATTTCCCCTGAAAACATTACTGTCTCAGGCATTCTTTCATTTTTCTTTTTTAGTAAATATACAAGTGATTTTCTCCCTTCTCCCATATGTTCTTGAGAGACTATGGGCTTCCCTATATGTAGTTCAGGTGTTCTGTGTTTATATGTTCATTTTGTGGACCAGTAACGTTGTTGATAAGGATTTTATCAAAGAACAGAGTATACATAATACTACAGGATAGTGAGTGCACCCCCCTCCTCCCTTCCATCCTTTCTACCTACTCACCCCTTCTTCCTTCTCTCCCACCCTCCCTCCCTTCCTTCCCAGTCCCGCCACTTAACTTTCTTGGGACAGGAAGTCAATTGGTCACTCCATGTAGTAGCTACTGTCATGCATTTGAACTAGACACTCAAACATGGTTAACACATGATGGTGACTGTTGGTGTTTCTTCAGGACATAGTCTCTTTGGTCCCACGTCTGCGGCATATCATCACTGTTGATGGGAAGCCTCCAACCTGGTCTGAGTTCCCCAAGGGCGTCATCGTACACACCATGGCTGCAGTGCAGGCTCTCGGAGTGAAGGCCAACGTGGGTATGTTGTGTGCTCATCATTCCATGTGTGCATTCTCTGCTTCTTCTCTAGAACCAACCAGAGGTTTGATCCTGGACTTAGATCACACATCAGCTTTCTAGACTGTCAACTGTAGAAACGGGATCTTCTACAAGTACTTTTATCTAGCCTTTAAAGAAAGACTGAAGGAAAATGCCAGCATTTCCTCATTACTGTTCTTTAAATGTTTGTCCCAGTATTGTTTATCCCTCCTTATGTGTTGGCTGTTGTTTATTTTGGTTGAATTATATAAATGAGTGAGAAGAAAATTGGTGATATAGCTGAGTTCCTCAGAAGCGTATGTTTTTCTTTTCTTCAATACAGAAAACAAAGCTCACAGCAAGCCAGTGCCCTCAGACATTGCAGTAATCATGTATACAAGCGGGTCCACAGGGATTCCCAAGGGAGTCATGATCTCCCACAGCAACATCATTGCTGCTATAACTGGGATGGCGAGAAGGATTCCGAGTCTGGGGTATGTATGTCATGGTCAAAGAGTCACACTTGTAAAAAGGTTTATTTTAAAGTGTACATGTGTGCATGTGTCTCCCCATCCCTGCCCATGAAGCTGGAGCTGTGAGTGCCCAGCAGAGGTGTTGAGAACCAGACTGAGCTAGCCTGAGTTGTTAACTGCTGAGCCGTCTCTCCAGCCTCTCAAAGTAGTTACAATCAAGTAATTTTAAATGATAGTTCAGTGGTTGATATTTTAACGATGCAAAGTTCAACTGACTTTGTAGTTTTAAATACCCTAAATTTAAATTGTTTCAGTCAGGTAGGATTGCTTCCTGATGTACATAGTCATTTTTATATGTCAAGTACAGTCCTGGTGGGCAGAGAGGTATTGTAGTCAACTGATTGGATTCTGGGAGTGGGGTGGGCAAAGAAATGACCGAAGGAACCAGACGGGGTGAGAGGAGTTGAGACGGTACTTCAGAGATGAAATCTGTCCTGATGCCTGAGCTGGGACACTGCTCTGCTCTTCTCTTGCCCTTATGCACAGACAGACAGACATTCAGACACATGCACTTAGCTGTGGGACTGAGTTTGGGAGTAGAGCTGGAAAACGCAGCAGCACTTTCCCTGTGGACTTTGCTTAGTTGCTCTTCATGATGTAGATGCAGGGCCATTTCTTGAAAACTGGACGAATGCACATATTGTCTTGCATACGAAGGACCCATCTCCTGGAACAGGCATCTGTTCTGTGAGTGTCACAGTAGGTGCCTACCATCTCAAAAGGGCATCTCCTATGGTGACATCCTGCCGTTGAAAAGACCCACTAACTAGGCCCTTCTTTTGCCTTAGCACTTTGCTTCCGCAAGAGACCACATTCTGAAAGTGCCTACTTGTGTGTTTTTGGATTGAACTGTAGTGTTTTTTTTTTTTTTGTTGTTGTTGTTTGTTTGTTTGTTTGGTCTGTCGTCTCTGCACCCTATCAGCAGGGAGCTTCGATGGGTGCATAGCTGTTCCTCTGTGTATCTGGAAGCCTGCTGTGTGCTGGAGAACTCCATCACCGTTGCTTTTATCTGTCTTTCCTTTCAGAGAGGAAGATGTATACATTGGATATTTGCCCCTGGCCCATGTTCTAGAATTAAGTGCCGAGCTTGTGTGTCTTTCTCATGGATGCCGAATTGGCTACTCTTCACCACAGACTTTAGCAGATCAGGTAAATTAAGTATTTGTGGTTTGATATACTAAAACATATTTTTAACATTTCTTTTCCTATCAGTTTATAATATATTTATTATTATTATTATTATTATTATTATTATTGGTTTTTTGAGACAAGGTTTCTCTGTGTAGCTTTGGGAGCCTATTTTGGAACTTGCTCTGTAGACCAGGCTGGCCTCGAACTCACAGATCCACTTACCTCTGCCTCCCAAGTGCTGGGACTAAAGACATGTGCCACCACCACCTGGCCTTGTTAATTATTTTGAAATAGACCTTTTAGAATATAAATACATTGAAAGGATAAGTTTATCTTATTATTTGCCTTTGAGCTAAGAATGCCATCCAGTTTTTAAGTTAGATTTTGTTGTTGTTTTTGGTTTTAAGACAAGATTTCTCTATGTAGCCTTGGCTGTCCTAGAACTTGCTCTGTAGATCATGCTGGCCTTAAACTCACAGAGATCTACTTGCTTCTGCCTCCCTTGTGCTGGGGTTAAATGTTTGTACCACTACCAACTGACTAAAGTGAAAGATCTTTATATAGGTTATTTTTTATGTTTTGTAGTCTTCAAAAATTAAAAAAGGAAGCAAAGGGGACACATCCATGTTGAAGCCAACGCTGATGGCCGCTGTCCCGGTAAGAACTGCCTGTTGTTCAGTACTGAGCGGTCCAGAAGTGCTGTCTGTCAGCCACGGGTCATGGAGTGATAATTGTGACTCTGCTTACTTAAGAGTTTTTAGTTCTGATAGACTGTATCGTTAACATGACTTAGTATCTTGGCAGTAAGGTGCCGGAGTGGGTCAAGTGCTTGTTATATAAATCTGAGGACCTGAATTCAGTTCCTAGAACCCACATAATGGTGAAAGAGGAGACTCAACTCTGTATAGTTGTCCTCTGACCTCCTCTACATACGCACCATGGCACATGCACCCCCAAAACTGCCCTATATCATATATATGATAATTAGAAGTATTAATCCTAAAATATGAAGATTGCTTATATAATTAATGAACTTGTTTATACATCTAGGAAATCATGGATCGGATCTACAAAAATGTCATGAATAAAGTGAATGAAATGAGTAGTTTTCAACGAAACTTGTTTATTTTGGCCTATAATTACAAGATGGAACAGATTTCAAAAGGGTGTAGTACTCCACTGTGTGACCGGTGAGTAAAGCCACTTCTCTGTTAACGCCAGTTCACTTGGACAGTCGAGGGAAGTGAGGCATAAATAAGTAGTACGTTTACTTTAGCATGGGTGTGATGGCACAAGACCTGAAATTTGGGAAGTGAGGGAGGAGTATCTAGAGCCCAAGGCTGATGAGGGCTGCAGATGTCATTCAGCATTACCGCAGAAAGGATGAACAACAGCGCCACCTTCTGGCCTCTATGTGTGGGCACACACGATCTTAAAAAAAGTCCAAGGCTAGCCTGGGCTCCGTGGCAACCCATTTTGGGCTGTGTAGCAAGAAATTCATTTGAAAAGTCAAAGGGACTGTAACAATCCATCCTGCATAAGAACTGGAAAATTTTCAGTTATCATTTTTCTGTGTTTAATATTGTACTTATATTTTTAAAGACATAAGTTTCAAAACTATTTTACAATGTATTTGGATGTGCATATTGCTGAAAATTATTAACTTTTATTTTTAAAGTTTTAAGAGATTTTTTCCCATACACTTCACCTATATTTTATAGTGTTAATAGAGTAGTACTAATTAGTTTGAAAATTATAAAGTGAAAATAGGTTTTTTGTTTGTTTACCAAGACAGGGTTGGCTGTCCTGGTGGAAATTACTCTGTAGATCAGGCTGGCCTTGAACTCACGGAGATCTGCCTGCTGCTGCCTCCCAAGTGCTGGGATTAAAGGCGTGCGCCGCCGCCGCCTGCCTATATGTTTAATTTTTTTTTTTTTTTTTTGGGTTGGGAATATAAAGATAGTTTTCCGATGCCTTACATTATCTATTTTAGGAAGATATGTAGGTTGATAATGGAAAATCTGATACATTTTTTTTTCTTTTTGAAGATAGGATCTCCCTTCTGAGTGCTCAGGTTAAGAGACTGGATAGCTCACTTGGCAGAGCATCAGTCTTAAGGTGTATGCCACCAATCCTGGCTAATTCAACTAATAAAAAATGATTGACACATATCTTCATCCTTTTCAAAATGTTAACAGACGTCAGTTTCCATAGCCTTGGAGCCTAACCCTAGGGTGTGCTTCTCGGGAAGAAGCACCACCACTAAGCTACATTCCCAGCCTCCAGCCTTGCCTCTTACTTGAGTATGTCAGAAACATATCAAATAGATATTTGAAATACTTTCTTTTAAAAATTTCTCCCAGATAATTTGCCATATTTTTAAAACTAGAATAAACATTTCAAAGCTTGTATTAGATAGAGTTTTAAAGAGGTTGCTATATAGAAAATATGCATAAGCTGGGTGGTGGTGGAGCACACCTTTAATCCCAGCACTCGGGAGGTAGAGCCGGGAGGATCTCTGTGAGTTTAAGGCCAGCCTGGTCTACAGAGCAGGATTCAGGACATGCACCAAAACTACACAGAGAAACCCTGTCTCAAAACAAACAAAAAAAGCATAAATTTCTAATGAATAAATACAAGCAGAGAATTAACTTGCTTTTAATAAATTATTTGAAGATGTGATATATGAATTTATCATAACATTCTCTGATCATTAAAAAATCTATTACTATAAACAATTTAATATGCCAGTTTTATATTTGAATATTACATGCAAAATAACTGAGAAGAAACGACATTTTCTTTGCTGCTTGTACCATTAATATTTAAGACAGAATTGCTTAAGATAATCTCTTTAATTGACTGTATCATTGATTACTTAATCTCCAAAGCTCCATATAACAAAACTGAGAGATTAAAGATTTGGAAAATCTCATTCTGTTGGCTTAGTTCTTTTTCTGTGTATGTAAAGGCACATGGCCAAGGCAGTTTATAAAAGAAAGCATGTAATTGGGGGCTTGCTTACAGCTTTAGAGGGTGTAGTCCATGGCCACCATAGCAGGGAGCATGGCGGCAGGCAGGCAGGCAGGACCCACTGGTCACTGGGACAGTAGCTGAGAGCTCACATCCTAATCCGAAGGCAGCAGGTGGAGGAGCCCCCTGGGAATGGTGCTAATCCTCCTAGACGGTTCCAACAGTGGGGAACCAGACGTTCAAGTATCTGAGCTTGTGCAGCCCATTTTCATTCAGATTACCACTCTGCTTTAAAACGTCTTAGAATTTTCTATTGATATTTTTAGCTTTGTTTTCCGGAATGTTCGAAAGCTGCTGGGTGGAAATATTCGTCTTTTATTGTGTGGTGGTGCTCCACTCTCTGCAAAGACGCAGCGATTCATGAATATCTGTTTCTGCTGTCCTGTTGGCCAGGGGTATGGACTCACGGAATCAACTGGGGCCGGAACGATTACAGAAGGTAGGCACTGTCATCTGAGATGTCCCCTGTGTGCCTAGCCGAGGCTGGAGTACAATACAGCATAGCTTCCCCCCGCCCCCCAATTTGATATGAATTGTTTTGTAAAAATACATGAGCAATCAAGCTTTCCAGGTTTTAAATAATAGAATGGTGATTAACTCTGGGTACTGTAATTATTGATAGATATTCATCTACTAGAGCTTTTCGTATTATATATTGTCATATGATATTGAATATTCTGGGAAAGAAGTTTTCCAAGAAGCATTGTTTTGTACATTTATTTTGTCCCAGCAGTTATATAGACTAGTGTTTTGTGTGTTTTTTTTTTTTTTCTAGTCATTTGGGTAGCGCAGCTCAGACTTAGAAATGTTTATGGGACTATATATGTGTAGAGAGAAACTGGAGGCAGGTCTAGACACTGCTGGAGCTTACCCCAGTGAGGTGGTAAGTGGTGTGGAGGGGAATCCACTACCCTCAGTGCTTCAGGTGGACCCAGCATGCTCTGTGCCTCCCTTCATAGAAGAGCTGTTTTGTTCCCGGTACTGGAAAAATGGATGCTTCTACCCCATTTTCAGACACTGAACTTGTCAGCTGAGCATTTCTTGGGCTTGTTGTGAGTCTTCAACGGGCCAGCCACTCTTCTTTACTTACTTTGCGTTACTTCTTCATCTCTCTGCTCTTAAGTTTGGTCTTTGTATTTCTGAAAGCTATTTGCAAGTCCTTGTTTTCAAGGAATCAATTACAAATGCATGTACATGCAATTTCTTCTTTGAATCTTTATTTTTCTTTCAGCCAGGCTCTCACTTAGTAGCCCAGGGCTTCAGTTCCATAGACTTTTTATCTTAGTCTCCTCAGTGGTGGGGTTACAGATGTGAGCCACCACATGTGACATAAATAAATCTTAATGTGTTAAATATCAACCTTTTATTTCTGGTATTTGAATGGTCTTTGTTGAGGAATCACAGTGTACTAATAATCCATCATTCTGGGGTTTTGCTCCTAGATCTTGGGAGCTAGCATCAGTTTTCTTCTGGCTTCCAGCGTAACTATGAATTTTAGTAGGGTGTGATAGCTAAAATCGAAATAGTGATATGGGGAAAGGTGGGTGGGAGAGGTCGTTAGCATCACAGTGCTGTGAGACCTAACAAGGAAGAGGAGCAGGTATAAGCTGTTGTGTCCCACTGTCCTGTAAGATAGGGACTCCCAGCTATGAACTAGGCAGCCAGTCCTGAGTGAGCTAGGTCTGTATGTGAGGGCGTGTGATGGGCAGAGTCTGGGGACTTAGAGTAGGCGTGCCTGATTTCACAGGACTCTCAGCTGCTAATGTAGAGTCCAAGCCATATGAAACTTCTCTTTTTCAATGGTTGTAAGAGGTGACCCTCTAAGAGAAGGCTATGCCCATGTACCTGGTGTGTTTCACTTTCTGAGGGCCTCTCTTTCTCGTAACTCTTTTGCTTAAACTCTGTTTGAACATTTCTTTAGTAAACTCCAAACTATGCTTCATAAACACAACAAGTGAAATCAGTTTCAGTGTACCTGTGCTGAGCAGAGCAAGCGTCCTGTGGCTTGCTTCTGTTTGTGAGGGTTCTCTTGGGGATGGGGGCGGCTGTCTAAGGTTTAGGATAAATCGTTATTTTAAATCACTTAGGAAAAGGAAGGACTTGATTAACTAGCCTTCAAATACTTTTTCTTCTTAGTGTGGGACTACAATACCGGCCGAGTGGGAGCACCATTAGTTTGCTGTGAAATCAAATTGAAGAACTGGGAGGAAGGTAACAGCTTCCTTTAGTCACAGAACATTAACTTGTGTAAGACGGAAATGAGAAATGCACTCCATTTCCTTTTGTTGCATAGTTTAGAATGTAAAATTCTAAGTGTTCATTCTGTTGATTATATTACCTGTGTTTTATCTAGAGCTGAGTAGTTGTACTTAATTTGCAAGCTTTAGAACTGATTCTGAAGAATTGAATTATTTTTATTTTGCTTACTATTTGCGTGTGTGTGTGTGTGTGTGTGTGTGTGTGTGTGTGTGTGTGTGTGTGTGTGTGTGTGTTCGTTCGTTCGTTCATGTGTGTAGGCTAGATATCAGTCTTGGTCTTGGGTGTCATTCTTCAGGAGCCTTGTCTACCTTATTTTCTGAAACCGAGACTGTGGGTTAGGCTAGACTGACCGGCCAATGAGCCCCAGGAATCTGTCTCTGCCTCCTGAGGACTGAGATGACAAGCCTATGCACCATGCCTGCCTTTTTAAATAGGATTTTTGGCAGTTGACCCCAGGTCTTCTACTTGCACAGTAAGCTCTTTACTGACTCAGCAGTCTCCCTAGTCCTTGCTTATCATTTTATTACATAAATTACATAAAGTAAAAATGGTAGCAGAAAGTTGAGAACTGTGCTAAGTGAATAGTGTTCACATAATGCACTCGTGCGCATGCACAGAGTCACATGGCGGGTAGGGGAGACGGGAGGGAGAAGAATATAAAAAAGTGGTCATAATTTTACTTTGTAGAAGAAAAAAACCAAAAATCCATTTCCTTTTCCCTGTGGGCTTCAAAGTTTTTTTTTTTTGAAGGAAAAATTTCACTATAATTCTTTAAGTTTGTTGTTTATTCTATTTAAAATAAAAATCACTGTAAAATGTTTGTGTCATATCAAAGCATATAGATTATCTGTGATTTATTGGAACATCACCTTCTTTCTAAAGATTCTAAGGTTCTTATAAAATTTCTCATCTTTTTGCAGAAGTTAGAAAAATATTCAATGAAGCTTAAGCTCAGAATCTTTCTGAAATTATTTGAAAGAACAAACGTCTAAGTATATAATAGTGTGATTTTATGAAGGGATTTGTTCTATTCTTTTATCATTTTGCTAGCATGATTGAGTATAAACTTTGTAATTATTGTTTTTTTTTCCCCTTCCATTCCTTTTTTTTTTTTTTTTTTTTGAGACAGGCTTTCTTTGTGTAACAGCCCTGGCTGTCCTGGTACTCACGCTGCAGCCCAGGCTGGCCTTGAACTCACAGAGATCTGCCTGTGTCTGTCTCTGAAATGCTGGGATTAAAGGCTTAAGACACCACTGCCTGGCTAAAACTTTGTAATTATTTTACATAGTAGGTGGAGAGTGCTGAAATTTAGAATGTGCTTTTTTCTTGGAATCGTAGCTTAAGAGCATGGTTACTTATTATTGAACAACTGAGCTTTGTCTCTAGCTTATTGATAAGGTTTAGCCACAGTGTCTACTTCATTGTTCTTGGCACTCTAATTGGTTAAAAGAAGATGTGTACTTTGAAACTAATAGTTTTGAATTTTTTTGTAATACCTCTATGGTTTATTTAGGTGGCTATTTTAATACTGATAAACCACATCCCAGAGGTGAAATCCTTATTGGTGGCCAAAATGTGACAATGGGGTACTACAAAAATGAAGCAAAAACGAATACTGATTTCTTTGAAGATGAAAATGGCCAGCGGTGGCTCTGCACTGGAGACATTGGAGAGTTCGACCCTGATGGTTGTCTGAAGATTATTGGTGAGTTTAGTCCATTCTTTCTTTTTTTTTTTTAGATTCTCTCTCTCTCTCTCTTTTTTTTTTTTCTCCAGTTTCTCTGTGTAGCTTTGCGCCTTTCCTGGAACTCACTCTGTAGCCCAGGCTGGCCTCAAACTCACAGAGATCCGCCTGCCTCTGCCTCCCAAGTGCTGGGATTAAAGGCGTGCGCCACCACCACCCGGCTTAGGTTATCTTATTTTATATTACGTGGATGACTGTTTTGCCTACATATATGTTTGTGCACTAGATGTGTGCATAATGTCCACTGAGGTTAGAAGGAAGTGTTAATCCTCTGGAACAGAAGTTACAGTTGCTTGTGAGCCACCATGTGGGTGCTGGGAATGTCCTCTGTCAGAGCAGTACATGATCTTAAAAGCTGAGCCATCCTCAGGCCCTGAATTCTTTCTTGAAAGTGAGTTTTTCTCAGATGCCTTTACAAAGAGGTGCCCGTGTTTAGAGAGACTCTTTAACAGTGAAGGAGCTTATCTCTGTAATAATAGGGCGGGCTCTTATATCATCCTCCAAATACAACATTTTAAAGAGGGACCAAGTGTTCCTAAAGCTTGACACATTCTGGATGAGGTTGTAAAAGCTCTTTAGCCACAGATTTGTAACTTAGTTATTCTCCATGACAGTATTTCTATGTGCTTAAGGTGTTCTGTACTGTTCTCAATGTTTCTGCCTTTGTTCTGTGCAGATCGTAAAAAGGACCTTGTGAAACTACAGGCAGGAGAGTATGTGTCTCTTGGGAAAGTAGAGGCAGCTTTGAAGAACCTTCCATTAATAGATAACATCTGTGCGTATGCAAACAGGTAAGCACATGGAGTCTTGGCAGAGTGTATAGGAGTTGATGCGTGTGCCATGAGCAGTTTGCAGCCCATATGAACTGCTTGTGAGATCACTCTGGGAACTCTTGTGATTCATGGGCCCCCAGGTAGTGAGCTGGCACTTCCTTCCCTGTGGTGCTCTCCTCTTCATCTTCTGTGTCTGTGCGCTGCTTTCCATCTCTCTGTAAGTGTCCTGAGTGACAGAGTTTAGGAAAAGAAATTCTTCCTGCTGCCTTCCCTGCACAGGGACTAGGGGAGTAAGCAGTGTCTTCCTGCAGGCCCGCCTTTCCTTCTTCCTGACCTCTGGCCGTGGCTAACCACAGCCTCGCAGCCTCCTCACAGCCCATGGCAGCATTGGCAGCAGGGAATGGAAGTTCATGTTTAGGAACCTAGAGCTGTGTTGAAGTGTGATGGAGAGTAGACCTGACTACAGAAGTTACAGGAATTGTAATGGCGTGACAATTGCAGAGTTAGAAAGAATTGTAGTCAAGTGACAGTTCTCCAGTGATCATGGTTCCTTATCTGTGGGTAAGCCTAGAAACCTGTCTGTAGCAGTTGATACAGTTATGGGTGTCATAGGAAAATCAACTTAGAAGTAGACCTTGGGGTGTACCCCAAGTAGTAGTTAAGCTTCTGGTGGAGTAGTTAGTTGTCTTCTGAAATAAATAACTGGGACAAGAAATGTTTCAGATTTTGGAGATGTGGATTTTGTGATTTGGGACAGGGTCTCTCTACATAGCCCTGACTGTCTTGGAACTCACTGTGTAGTCTAGGCCACCCTTGACCTCTGCCTCCCAAGTGCTGCTGGAATTAATGACATGCACTGCCACACCCATTCCAAGATGGTGGATTCTTAAAATATTTGTCTAGACTTGACCAGTTAGCACATGGGCACTGAAATCAGCCATTTGTTTCCTTCAGCATTGTTTCAGAGCTGGGTTTTATTTATTTAAGAATAACTCCAAACCTGGCAGTGGTGACACACACTTGAATCCCAATACTAGAGAGGCAGAGGCAGGTGAATCTCTGAATTCCAGGCCAGCCTGCTTTACAAAGTGAGTTCCAGGACAGCCAGAGCTATTACACAAAGAAACCCTGTCTGGGGAAAAAACAAAACAAAACAAAACAAAACAAAACAAAAAAACCACACAAACAAACACAACAAAAAACTCCAAATGTTTCCTCTCTTCATGATGCTGTTATTTTTTCAGGTTCAGGCTGGCTTTGAATTCATGGCAGTCCTCTGCCTTAGCCTCTCTGGGGCGGGGTCCACAGGCTTTCTGCCCAGCAAGCATACTGTTTTATACTGTTGTCTGTTTTTCAAAACAATGCCTGTCTTTGTGCATACCAAGTTCCTTTGGTAATACAAATTCTTCATCAGAAGAAAATGAGCATCTTTGAAGGACTCCCTCCCTCCCTCCCTCCCTCCCTCCCTCCCTCCCTCCCTCCCTCCCTCCCTCCCTCTGTCAAGGCAGGGTTTCTCTGAGTAGCCCTGGGTGTTGTGAACTCACTCTGTAGACCAGGCTGCCTGCTTCTTCCTGAGTGTTTGGATAAAAGGCATGCCCTGGCTCATCACAAGATTTTGACTTGTTGCTACATTTTTTTTAGAAACGTAATTTACAGGTTTTGCTTTTTTTATCTTGTTTCCAAGAATTTACTGATCATTTCAAAGAATTGGGAAAAGATTTAATTTTCCTTTAAAAATGTGTACATTACATTACTACTTATAATAGTTAGGCACACTTAGAAGTTATGAAGATTACTTGTAGTGAACTCTGCCAGAGCTCTCAAATGTACTAAGTAGTGAGAGGCATTGCATGAGATAAGTGTGACGATAGTTTTTAATGTATGTTTGTAGTTTTTTCCAATATTAAAGCGCTGGCTACAGTGTGCCAAGGTAATGGGTTACATTAGTGAGCATTAAAGTTATCCTTTCTGTGTTTCAGTTACCATTCTTACGTAATTGGATTTGTTGTGCCAAATCAAAAGGAACTCACGGAGCTAGCTAGAACAAAAGGATTTGAAGGGACTTGGGAAGAGCTGTGTAATAGCAGTGAGATGGAAAATGAGGTCCTTAAAGTGCTTTCTGAAGCTGCTATTTCAGGTGAGTGTTCTGTCTGGTAAACTGATTTCTTAGAACTGAAATGTGAAAAAAAAATGTATTTATTTAACTTGTTATGTTATAAGGGCTGGAATGCAGCCTTTTCAGGCCTCTTTGCAGGACATTGAAGTATTTGCTTCTACTAAACTGACTTTTGTTTGTTTCTTTTTGTTTTTTTTGAGACAGGGTTTCTCTGCTTCCCAAAAGTGCTGGGATTAAAGGTGTATGCCATCACTGCCTGGCCCTAAACTGATTTTTAAAATAAGTTTAAAAAAATTTCTAATTTTCTTTTAATATGTGTGCACGGCACTTTTATAATATGTATGTAGTATGGAGTTTGTCAGTGTCTTAGTGTCTTCCTTTTCTGTTGCTGTAATAAAATACCCAGGAAAAAGGAGGAAAAAGCAACTTAGGAGAAAGTCTGTTTTGGCTCACAGTTCAGTCCAACTTTAATTATCCCGTCTACCTTTTACATTTGGGATTTTTCATTTTCTTACTTCTGTAATCTTACTTTCACTCTAACTCCATGGTGGCTGGGTGGCCTAACATCTTGCTCCCTCTTTTCCTCCCAGATTTCTCCTTCTATTTTCTCTGCCTGCCAGCCCCGCCTATCCTTTCTCCTGCCTTGCTATTGACCATTCAGTTCTTTATTAGACAGTCAGGTGTTTTAGACAGGCAAAGTAGCACAGCTTCACAGCCTTAAACAAAGGCAACATAAACAAATAACACACCCTAAGAGCCTCTCCTCACACTCTCTTTCTCACTTGCATATTCTTATATCATTTATTTAGTTTATTCTCCTATGGATAAATTAATTTGTGAAATGGTTTTTGCTATTTATAGTTCTCATGTGTCAAAAAAACTTGTACGTTTGAAGCTCAGAAGTGAGACGGATACTGGTGGGTTGCTTCTTGTTTTGGTGGGTATGCCTCGCAGAACTGTCCTGTTTGCTGAGAACGTTGACTGTGTTTCTAATGAGTGTGCATTCTTATTGTTGTGTTTTCCTTTGTTTTCATCATCTCAGCAAGTCTGCAAAAGTTTGAAATTCCAGTGAAAATTCGTTTGAGCCCTGACCCATGGACTCCTGAAACTGGTCTGGTGACGGATGCCTTCAAGTTGAAACGCAAAGAGCTTAAAACACACTACCAGGCAGACATTGAGCGGATGTATGGGAGAAAATAATTGGTGTCGGCATCAGTTTGCTGAAGTGAGCTCAGATCAAATAGGAAAATACTTGAAATGTGTGTCTCTGGCCGAGGCAAACTCCAGGCCTCATACTACCCCAGCTATTACTTCTCACTCCATCACCATTTTTAACGGACAGGGTTAGTAAAATGTTAAGACAGCAAACCTGTGTCTGTCTGTTTCTTCCCCTCCTCCAGTTTGCTTCGGCATCTACGACTGTGTTTGTCAATAGGAGAATTTTTCTGAATCATACTGGGGAAGCAGTGATTTTAAAACCTCAAGTTTTTAAACATGATTTATATGTTCTGTACAATTGTTCAGTTTGTAACTTTTTAAAGTTTGGATGTATAGAAGGATAAATAGGAAATATAAAAATTGGTTATTTGGGGGGCTTTTTTACTTATTGTATTTAAAAATAAAAGGGTATCAATGTGAAATTATGTAAATTTTAAATGCTTATGAATCAAGTCACTGTTGAACAAAAGATTTGTTGCTGTGTAATTATTGTCTTGTATGCATTTGAGAGAAATAAATATACTCAGACTTATGTTTTAAGAAATTGAGACCTTGCGAATACCTGCCTGACACCGTTGGTTTTGTACGCTTATTTTTACTTATGTCTACTGGGAAGACAGTTGGGTTGGCGCTGCATGAAATGAAGTAGCAGGAGAGCGACGGAGATCAGTGACAAGGCCGGCGTACTTCAGGGCCTGACGTCAGCACGGTCAGTGCTTGTCACGTGGCTTCCCAGCCTCACGACTAGACTGAGTGGGCACAGTCTGAATGACAGTGCAATCTCACAAGGAAAGGACGGAGCTGTGTGTGCTGGCGCTGGCAGCATACGCCTTTAAACCAGCACTTGGAGGCAGATGCAGGTGGATATGTCCATAGAACATATCTCCATATGATCTCCATAGAAAGTTCCAGGTCAGCCACAGTAACACAGTGCGACCCCCTCTCACAGGGGGGGAAAGACAAAAATAAAGGATGGAAACCTGCTATTTATTTCGCTGATTGTATGCACACTTATTTGCCTCAGGTTAGTCATAGAAAACCATTCTGTTCAAACTCACCTACTTTCTAACATTAGATAGTTCTCATTTTGTAATGAATTGTTTTACAGTAGTGCACAATGTTCAAGAGAGTGAGTGCAAGGGGTAGAGATGGGTAGACCTCAGTGGTGGGAGCTTGTTAAAATCACAATTCCTTACCGCTGTAGCATTTCATATTAGAACATGCACGTTTAGCCTGTCCGCGAATCCTACTTACTGTGTCATTTGCAGTGACCTAGAGTCCTGTTGCATCAGTTAGGATACATGTGTGGTAGTGAACTCATCAGCCTATCTTTCCTCCTCTCCTCCTCTCTGTCTCTCTCTCATCCCTCCCTCCTTTCTTGACAGGGTCTTGCCACATAGACCAAGATGGTCTGGAACTCACAGCAATCCTCTTGTCTCTGCTTCTCAAGTGCTGGGATTAAAGTTGTGTACACCACCACACCCAGCCAGACATTTGTCTTGATCTCAGTTACTTTAGGCGTCAAAAGTAAAAGAGGATATAGAGAACAGAAAACATGAGGATGCAGGCCTGTGTAGGCGAGGTTTATGTGTGTGTCAGGGGTGGCCTGGCGTGGGGAGAGGAATCAGCACATCACAAACTACTTATTTGGAGATATCCTAGTACAGTGTTGTGGCTTTGTATATTACGTTTGGAATACTTTCTTCTTTGCTGAAATTTAACTCTTAAATGACGTTTGAAAACTTTCAAACTTTCCAAAGAAGGAAAAGTGTAGAAAGAAGTCAGTGAAACTTCTCAATATCAGAATGCTGTGAGCTGTTAATTAACACATGGTGGGTAGAGAGCATTTGTGTCTGTCTTACCTTCAGAATAATTGTGTTAAAATGATATGTATGTGTATGGCGGGTGGTGGCATGTGCATAAGTGCAGTTGACTGAAGAGGTCAGAACGGGACATGCAATCCTCTGAAGCTACAGGCTACTGTGAGCCTGATGTGGGTGATTGGAACCAAACTCTAGCCCTCTGCATGAGAGGTACATGCTATTAATGCTAAGCCATCCTCCCAGCCCTTGTTCAAAGGATTTTTTTTTTTTAAAGATTAGATGTAAGCTTCAATGTATTTGGAAGGATAATAATTGCGATTTGAAATGTCAAATTAAGAGGTAGTGTCTCATCAGGTCAGTAATGGCTAATTTCTCTGAACAGCAAATAAAGCTGGTTTAGTCTATCAAATTCCATTCACTTCCTTGTGTGAATTAAGTTTAGAATTATGTTTGGTTCTAAAATATCAGAGGGCAAGACTTAAATGCCACAGTAGAACATAATGACCCATTTCAAACAAACCGTTCTCTAGCCCAATCAAGGTGACCTGAAAAATTCACAATATTTTTTTGTTTCAAGGAGAAAAATCTTTCAATTAAAAAAAAAAAAAGACACGAGAACCTATCCCCCAAGCCCAAACTAACTAAATAAAACCAATGGATTATTAATTACTGTTTAAGAAAAAAACTAAGGAATTTCAAAGTAAGCTCTTTGAATATGTACATGTGTAAATAATGTGGATCCTTAAAGAATGGTTCTGAACCACTCTTACTCTTTTCTAGAAATAAGCTGAATGTGGGATAATTGAACATCAGTAAGTAGCTGTCTCTAGAATATGTCCTGCTGGCCACCTCTCCTCATGCTCACTCTCAGCCTTCTGTTGCTTGCTTGGTTTTGTGGTGGTGAAATTTCACTTACCAGGTTTTTGCTGCCTCTACAGAAGAGCTGAAATGAGCACCTGTTACTAAAACCGAGTTTGTGAGCTCTTGTCGACGTCTACAATGTTGCATAAAGTTTGTAATTGTTCAGCATTGCTTAAAAATAGATGAATCCAAAATAACAGCAGCTGACAGAATACTAAATGTTTTACAGCCTTAAAATACAACTTTCTAAGACATTTAGGAAAATACCTGCCCTGTGAGTCCCTTTTGTAGGAAGAGTATGTCCGTTTGATGTGCCCCCAGAGAGCTTCCGCTAAACATTGCATGCTGGACCACACTGAATGGCCATGATGCATCCTGCCTGGATCTGCTGCTTGCCTATTGTGAGCTGATTTCCAGTGCGTTCTTGGGTATTGCTGTTTTTTTTTTTTTTCTCAAGAACGTATGCATCCTAAACAAGTTGGTTGTAATGGCATGAAGTTTGAAGATAAAGATATATGAGAGTTTCTGGCAAACTATGGTGTTTTTCTAAAGAAGGAAAAGCTCTATAAAAGTTAAACTTTGACATTCCTGAAATATTGGTTGAAAAAGGAGTTTGAAGAATTTTCCTCTGTGGCCTAGCAAATTGTGTTCTTACTATGTTGTAGCATTCTTGTACTCTTACCTTCTCCCTAGCCTACCCTTAGTTCCTCCTTCACTCCTTTTGGTTACAGTACTGATAAACATAAAGACTGTAAATTTACCATTAAAATTGGTTGGGTAAAAATAATGTCTATCTTTTTTTTTCTCCAACTTTTAATGCCATGTTTATGGTAGGAAGACTGTATCAGGCCAAGTATCTCAGAAGGTAATTCCACCTTGCCAGTAATGTTTATTTCTGGTAAGACAGGGTACATATAACTTGATAGTAACTTAGCTTTTAAGTTTTTTTAAATTTTTATGTGTATAGATGCTTTTTTTCTGCATGTATATGTATGTACTATACAGTGAGTACAGTGCTCACAGAGGCCAGGAGAAGGATACCCTGGAACTGGAGTTAATAGATGGTTGTGAGCCACCATACAGATGTTGGGAATCGAACCCAAGTCCTCTGGAAGAGTAGGCAATTCTCTTAGCAGTGGAGCCATCTCTCCAGCCCCAACTTAGCACTTTTTATAAAAGCATTTTTTATGTTATCCTGTAGTAACCAATGCAAGGTATTTATTATTTTCGTGTATCTGGAAGCTTCAGTATGTTTTACTTGTTAGTTGCATCAACAAAATACCCGTATCTCATTTTCAATAACTTTGCTCAGAATATTATTTTAAAACATTCTTAGCACGTCAAGTTTGTATATGATTTTAGCATAAGGTAGTATTGTCATACAAAGATTCTGTTTTAGTTTTCCATTGCTCTGACAAAATACCTCGGAAAGTTAAGTTGAGGCAAAGTTTGATTTGGCTTCTGGTTTCAGAAGTTTCAGTTCGTGATCAGTTCAAATCAGTTTCAGTTCAAATCAGGCTTTGTTGTGCCTTGTCCTGTGGTGGTCAGGAAGGAAAACATGGGTAGATTTTCTCACACCTTCAGGTAAATGGCCCCAGCAGCCTAGCATCCTCCCATAAAACCCTGGCTCCTTACCATCAGCTGGGGTCTAATCCTTCAAAACCTATGAGGGCCATCTAAGATCCAAACAGTGATATACCGTATTAAACACAGCAGAGTGCATATATCTATATATCTTGGTGTCAGTGATGTTTTTCATTGATATGTCACAAAAACATCCTTTTGCAGATTACTTTTAAAAATACATATCTATCCTTTAGGAATTTCATACAATGTATTTTTATCATGTTCACCGCCTTTTTTTTTTTTTTTTTGGTTTTGGTTTTTTTGAGACAGGGTTTCTCTGTGTAGTTGTGGTGCCTGTCCTGGATCTCACTCTGTAGACCAGGCTGGCCTTGAACTCACAGAGATCCACCTGGCTCTGCCTCCCAAGTGCTGGGATTAAAGGCGCGCGCTGTCACCGCCTGGCACGTTCACCCTCTTCTAACTCCATCTCTTTCTAACGCATCTCCTCACGATTTCTTTCCACATGTAAGCTAAGGGCCTGTCCATTCAGAATTACCTCAGTAAACCTAGTGCCTTAACATGATGTGTGGCCTCTAGAGACAGTATATGGAGCTGGTGAGTGAGTTAATACATATGTATCTTCATTCAGTGTTGTGTGAGTTCTTCAGCTAGCCCTTCTCCATCTATATATCTCCCATTGGTGATTCCTTTTCATATTGGTCCTCAGTTTCTTGTGATGAAAGGCTTTTCCTCCCATGTGGGTTTTGTTAGCAAATACAAAAAGATTCCAGCTTGAAGACTTCCTCAAGGATGCCCTTCATAGAAACTTCCTCTCTAGTATGGCTCTGTGGGTGTTGCAAATGTGTACGAACAGATTTTCTTTCTGGAGAGCTTCCTCATATGGAAGGGGACGGCCCACAGCTACAGCTTTCCCCATGCCTTCACAGTTTTTCTTACTGTGAATTGTTTTATATTCAGCGAAGGGCACAATAAAGGAAGATCTCCCCACACTGGCTATCTTCTTCAGTTTGAACTTTGCCGTTCACTACTTTTTCCACATTTGCAGGTTATTTATTTATTTATTTTGTTTTTTTGAGACAGGGTTTCTCTGTGTAGCTTTGTGCCTTTCCTGGAACTCACTTGGTGGCCCAGGCTGGCCTCGAACTCACAGAGATCCACCTGCCTCTGCCTCCCGAGTGCTGGGATAACCACCGCCCGGCTGCAGGTTTTTTTTTTTTTAAATGTTAATCCTTGTTGAGTAAGAAAAGAACGGTTGAAAGAAACAATACAATTATGGGAAGAAACATGGCAGCTTGAAAGGGCACTAGGCCAAGTTCACCCTTTGTTATATTCTTGGATAAAACATTTTTTAAAAGATGATCACTATGTCTACATACTAAGCTGAGTAAAATCTGAGCCAAATTATGAGGAAGAAGAAAGGGACAGACACCACATGTGGAAAGATAACAGGTTAGTTACCCTAAGATTGTATATTATTTATGGCTGTTGTGAAGTGTGTAGCACAGACACTGAGATCAACAATTAATAAATAGGACCTCCTGAAACTATAAAGCTTCTGTAAGGCAAAGGACACTGTCAGTAAGGCAAAACATCAGCTTACAGAATGGGAAAAGTTCTTCACCAACCCCATATCTGACAGAGGGCTGATATCCAAAATATAAAAAGAACTCAAGAAACTAAACATAAAAAACCAAATAATCCAGTTAAAAAAATGGAATATAGATCTTAAGAGAATTGTCAACAGAAGAATCTCAAATGACTGAAAAAGAATTGTTCAACATCCTTAGCCATCAGGGGAATGCAAATCAAAACAATTCTTACGTCTGTCAGAATGACTAAGATAGAAAACAGCTTATGCTGGAGAGGATGTGGAGTAAGAGGAACACTCCTCCACTGCTGGTGGGAGTGCAAACTTGTACAGCCACTTTGGAAATCAATATAGTGGTTTCTCAGAAAATTGGGAATCAATCTACCTTAAGACCCAACTATACCACTCTTGAGCATATACCCAAAGGAATTTCAATCACACCAAAGGACATTTTCTCAACTATGTTCTCAGCAGCATTAATTTTTCATTTTTATTTATTTATTTATTCTATTATCAGCTTGATACAGTATAAATTCTTATCCTGATAGTGAAATGTTTCACTGAGGCTTGCCCAGTGATTGAGTAAAACCAAAACTTACTATAAGCCACAGTCATCTTAGGGTCCCCCCTGCTATGTAGCCTCCCCGGTTCTGTGGTTTGCAGTCTGATTGTTCTTTGCTTTATATCTAGAATCCACTTATGAGAGAGTACATACCAAGTTTGTCCTACTGGGTTTGGGTTACCTCATTCAGGATGATATTTTCTAGTTCCATCCATTTGCCTACAAATTTCATGCTGTCATTGTTTTTCTCTGCTGAGTAGTACTCCATTGTGTATATGTACCACATTTTTTTTTTCATTTGCTACAGCAGAATGCTGAATGCCGTTTATTGAAAGAGGGAGGGAACCTTAAATACAGGCTTACAGCACAATGTGAGAACCTCAGAGGGCAGAAGTTCGCTACAGAACGTTCTATATTCTTGCATCTAAGCTGTTAACACCCAATATGCAGGATACACAAACAAGGAACTTCCCTTAAGCATTCAGGAGGGTGGATACCAGCAGGGAATTAGCATAGGGAGGACATCTGGTCAAGGTCAGCAAGCAGGCAATGGCTTTACTTAATATGGGAGGAGACCAGGGCCCTACAGGTCCCCCCTTTTTAGTAAAAAATGAGCTTCTGACTTAGGTTGCATGGGATGTTAGCAGGTCACCTTACCCGTCATGGAGACACCTGCCCAGGCCACACAGGTGCTCTGTCTTAGGTTGGTGAGCGCCCCTCAGGCATTACCCATCTCCGAATACTCATTATCATACAGGCTCAACCACGTGAGCTGTAGAGTTAACTGCTGCCAAAGATCTCAAAGTGGCGCTGGGCTTGCAATCTGTGTGACACAGAAAAGACCAACAGAAGTCCTAACCCACCCATAGTCAGGAGGCTAAAGGCAATTGAGCCATTCTCTTCCTTCGAGCCTTATGCAAATTGGAGTCCTCGTTAAGATGGTATCCCAAAAGCAAATGGTGGTTGCTGGGAATTGAACTCAGGACCTCTGTGGGAACAGTCAGTGCTCTTAACCTCTGAGCCATCTCTCCAACCCCTCACCTCTATTTCTTGACCTCATTCTCCATTCCATGACCGTGTGCTTCTGGCCCCATCACTCTAAGGAAGCAGCTCCTACATGGTGCCCCAGGGCCACCATGTCAATGGATCCAAAGTTTGAAATTGGCCTCTGTCCCCTTTAAGTTAGCCCTGAGTTTGAGGTATTGCTTTTCAATGGAGGCCTCCCTTGCTTTCTCCGGACACATCTTGCTTTCCTCTAGCATTTCCCATGGTGCTTGTCCTCCTCTGGCCCTTCATCAAAACTTGGAATCTCAGTCTCAGCCCCAAGCTGCCCTTTCATCAAAACAAGCTTGGTCTCCTTGTTTTCTGCTCCAGTAGAAGGAATGAAGCTTCATGTCCACTAGGAACTTGGCTGGCTTCACACTGCACCCAAGCTCAGGAGTCAACCAGGCACCAAGAACTGGGTGTGACACCTTAGTCTTCCTCAAATAGTCCCCTCCTTCTGCCCCTCAAGATACCTTGACCTTTAGAGTGGCCTGCTCACTGGCCCTTCTGTGTTCATTTTTAAAAAATACTTCTCAGATTTTTTTCCCACACTACCGCCAGGGTGACCTTTCCAAAACATAAATTGAATTATGCCTTATAAAAAATAATTTCATCGAGATATAATTCACCCACTTAAAGCTTAAAGTTCATGCCTAACATTAAGGGATGTGTGCAAACAGTACAACATCTAATTTTAACATTTCCCTGTACTCATTAGCAATCGTTTCCTGTTCTCTTCCCTTATCCCTCGAGACTTCTGAGTTACTTTCTGTTTCTATGGATTTACCTATTCTGGACATTTCATATAACTCAACCATATATACATACATACATATATATATATATATATATATATATATATATATATATACACACACACACACACACACACACACACACACACACACACATATATATATAACATGTGGCCAGCTATGATTGGCTTCTTTTTGAAAAGGATTTTTCTAATTTTCTAACATTTTGTGTCTCTGTGTGTGCACATGTATTCACATTATGGCAGCATATAGAGGCTTCAAGACAACTTCTAGGCGTGGGTTCTTTTCTCCTACCATGTGGGAATTAAGTACCTTCACTTAGCTAACTTTCCTACCCAGCAAATATTGTTGTTTTTTTTTCTGTTTAGAAAACATGACTTTATTTACAAACTTTATTTTCAGTGGGAAATTTTTATTTTTTACTTTTCAGTTAGCATACGAAGAAATAGGTTTATCTTCACATTTTAATATGTATATCATTATTCATTTAAGTATTTTATTAGCATATAGCAATTATACATGACAATGGGTTTCATGATGGCATTTTCATGCATATACGTAAAGTATTTAGATCATATTTACCCCCATTGCTCTCTCAGCTCACTTTCATTCCCACTAAGCCCCTTCTTTCCAATATGCATTGTTCCTTTACATGCCCAAACTATCTCCATGCCTATCTCTCCCCTCTAGCTGATTCTCTCCAAATAATGTCCCTCTCTACTTTTATGATACATATATTCCATTACCCTCCCTTGTTCCACCTCTCCCTTTAGGCCTCTTCTTACCCATCATTGTACCTTTCCTTCTTTCATCACACACACACACACACACACACACACACACACACACACACACACACACACACACACTCATCTGTTGGTGGATGTCTATAGGAGAAAATGCAGACACGACCTAGTGGCCAGCCTATCTGGAACACTGTGCCTCTGAATAAGAAGCATGGCACACCATGCTCCTGAGTATTCCCAGAAGCCAGAACATTGATTCTGAAGTAGTGTGAGTAGCCAGTAGCTGGCCTGCTGATGAGTGAGTGTGCTCTCTCCATGTCTCCTTGTACGTGCTTCTTCCACATAGAGACCCTGGCAGTGTCAGGACACACTGTCCAGTCTGAGGTAATGTACTGATCAATCAGTCGATAGGCTTTCGCTACATAGCTGTTTACATGCAATAAAGCAGATGCTGTTTCCTGAAACCATTTACTCTGCACCCTTTACTGACCCATGGGTATTGTTATCTTATCAAGGGACACCCTGGTATTGTTGGCAGATGTCTAGGCTGGTTCCGTATCTTGGTTGTTATTCCATATCTTGGCTGCTGTGACATGGATGTGCAGGCGCCTTTGAAAATTCACTTAGAATCCTTCAGATATATACCCAAGAATGGTATAGCTGGAGCATAGAGCATTTCTTCTTTTAGTTTTTGAAAAATACATGCTGATTTCCATAGTGGATGATCCAGTTTATATTCTTGCCAACTGTAGACAAGGGTCCCTCTTTCCCCACATCCTCGCCATTTTTTTTTGACCATTGTCATTCTTTTTTTTTTTAAAGATTTGTTTACTTATTATGTATACAGTGTTCTGTCTGCATGTTTGCCTGCAGGCCAGAAGAAGGCGCCAGATCTCACTACAGATGGTTGTGAACCACCATGTGCGTGCTGGGAATTGAACTCAGGTCCTCTGGAAGAACAGCCAGTGCTATTAACCACTGAGCCATCTCTCCAGCCCCCAGCCATTGTCATTCTTTTTTTTTTTTTTTTTTGGTTTTTCGAGACAGGGTTTCTCTGCGTAGTTTTGTGCCTTTCCTGGAGCTCACTTGGTAGCCCAGGCTGGCCTCGAACTCACAGCGATCCACCTGGCTCTGCCTCCCGAGTGCTGGGATTAAAGGCGTGCGCCACCACCGCCCGGCTGCCATTGTCATTCTTAATGAAAGCCATTCTGACTGAAGTGTGAGCTTACTTAGTGGGTTTTCAAAGTTCGTCAGTGCTGTGGCATGTGCAGGTGTCTCATTTGCGAGTTTACTGGCTAAATGAGAGCTCTGTATAGATATATTGTACTTTGTTTACCTGTCAATCGCTTGCTAGGCATTTGAACCGTTTCCACTCTGGGGCTATTTTGACTAATGCTGATATAAACATTAATGTTCATGTTTTTGTGTGAGGTCCATTTTCATCTCTCTATGAGAATGACTTTAGCACCTCTACCCCAACTCCAAAGGCTCATATGCTAAAGGCTTAGAGGTTGTGTTTTCAAGAAGTGATTGGCTCATGAAGGTGTTGACCTAGTCAATGGATTAATTAAGTGATGGTTTTCTCATTGATTGACTACTAGTTATGATGGAAAATGTGTAAGGTAGAGCCTGAATGGAGGAAGTGGGTCACTGGGATGTACCTTTGAAGGGTATATCCCTTTCTTCTTGAGAGGATATCTTTGACTCACTGGGCACTTGCTATGTAGACCAGACTGGCATTGAACCCTCAGAGATTCACCTGCCTTTACCTCGAGAGTACTGGGATTAAAGGTGTGCCTCACCCTGTCCAGACTATTTTATTTTATTTTTGGAGTCACAGTCTTTATTGGGCTCACACAGAGTCCATTGGCTTTGGGGACTTCTGTGAACTTGGCTTTTTTTTTTTTTTTTGCCTGTTTCTGTAGTCTCGTGAGTGGCTGCTTTTCCAGGTAGTACATGTCTTGTCTTCAACCTCTTCCTCTCTGTATGTCTCTGCTTCTGTCTACCATGAGGTGAGCAGCCTCCACCACATTCTTCTGCTACCATGATGGAATTTGCCTCAGGCCCAAAGCAATGGGGCCAGGGCAGCCAGGGGAGTGAAACTTCTGCCAGCGTGGGCCCAAGCAGACCTTCTATCCTCTTAAGTAGCTTTCCTGAGGTCTTTTGTCACATCGATGAAACAGTGCCTCATAGTGATTTCAGTTAGAATATGTCACGAATGTGAATGATAAAATGGCGTGTCTTTCCCAAAGACCACCCCAGCAGCTGAGTATAATTTTGCGGTGGGAATTGACTTTTCAGCAGTACATGGACTCATGAGGCTTCTGGGAAAGTAAACTCACCAGGAATAAGAATTCTGTTTCCCACGGAGCAGAAAACTCCAGGATCTGCTATTTAACTGGATTGCTCTGGGGTGCAGAGCTCAGGATTTCTCACACGGGGTTAGGAGCATACTGCTGCATTTTGACACACCTCCATAGACTTCCTGTCTGATCCCCGCAGCTGCCTCCGAGGGCTCTAACTTAATTAGATCAAAATGTAAGCTGAGCGCCGCCTTTCCTCCCTTCAACTGAAACAAGAGAATTAAAAAAAGAAGCACCATCCTCCCCAAGTATGTTTTGGGAAACTGGAAGGAGATAAATGTGGCTCCCTGGGAGCAATTGTCTGACTACCCTCTGAACTTTGAAGCTTCCTTCTGGCTTTGTGAATCATGGGACAGGAAACCCCTTCAAGGTGGGGTGGCTCTGAGCAGTTTTCCTACCGGCTTAGAGAAGTCCACTGAGAAGAGTGATGAGGGAGGGCTGTCCCCAGATCTTTTGCCCTCTTGACATTTCAAGAACCCTGGCGACAGCATCCGATCTCAAATCTCAGTAAAAGGATGCCACACAGATCCTGTGGAGGCTGTTTTGCCAAGGACCGTGGCCTGGAGATGCTCTGCATCGCATCGTATCGCACCTGCCCTGACCATGTCCTTCCTCTTTCCCTCCCTCTTTCTCGCTGTCTCAGTTTAGAGTCCTCCAACACGGATGCTGAGCTGAAGATGTGTGTGCAAGGGCTGTATGGAGGACTCCTGGGAAAGTGTGGTAGGAGACAGACAGACAGACAGCAGCACACACTAGGGAGAGCCCACAGAAGGAAGCTTCTGCTAGACCCTGCAAAGTCGCTGGAGTATAAACCCTACTGCAGGGATGTCTGCCTCCAGGCTGTGGAGGGGACTATTATATTCATGTCCTATCTCTCCTGGGTAAGGGCCTGTGGGGTTGGAGTTCAAAGAACCTCAGTTGCCTTACCTTGCTTTTAGACACAAGCCCACACCAGGAACGGGAGGCCCAGCCTCTGCAAAAGAGCCCCAAGCGCTGCCATTAAAATCAGAGCCCAGCAAACGAAGTGGGATAGAGTCCAGTGATAAACATGGATCCTGGGGTGGGGGTGGGGGGTGCGGAGGAGAGCATGGGCAGTGTAGCTACTTCATCGGGGAGTATGTTAGGATTAAAGTGTAAAAATGAATTGAGTCTACCCAGTCCCTGCTGAGATATGTTTGGGTCCACAACTGCGTGGAGACCCGACTTCATGCAGAAGTGTGACATGACGAGGCCCTTTATTTTACCTCAGACCACCCAACTGCTGCTAGCTCAGCCTTCCACAGCACTCTTTCTCCACGTCATTCATTTTTCACAAACCTCCTACGGCTTCCCATGGCCTTAGCGACCCCCCTGAAGCTCCATTACGTAACACTTGAGGCTTTAAAGAAAAGATTTCTTTTCATTTCAGGTGTGAGTGTCTTGCCTGGGTGTGTCTGCACCACACGCACGTAGTGTTCACGGAGGCTGGAAGAGGACGTTGGATTCCCTGGAACTGGAGTTGCAAATGGTTGTAAGCACCATGTAGGTACAAGTGTTAGGAACTGAATCTGGGTCCTCTGCAAGAGTAGAAAAGTACCCTGAACTTCAGAGCTGAAGGGAGCCATAAGCCTAAGTGACCCTTGACACACATGCTGCCATATTTGGGTTTCTTTCCTCTTTTCTTAGATCTAGGCTTTAGTTAAGTCTCCATAGCACCAGAACCTCTTCCCACAGATACCAGAACCTCTTCTCAGATATCAGGTGAATGAGCTGCGGTCAAGCAATTAGGCAGTTAGACAAGAGTAGATAGATAACCTTCAGAGCAACATTTCCTGCTGGCTGAACAGCCCATAATTAAGTCCCTTCCTGCTTGCAACCCCCATTACTAAGTCCCTTCCTGCTCTCAGCCCCCTTTGCCCCCGCCTACAAATGCCTTGAGAGAAAAATAAAAATTTGGAGCTTGATCAGACATCCTGTCTTGCTCTCATTCTTTGTGTCTCTTGTCCCTCTCATTCGCCGGCCCTCCCTTTAGGTCCCCATTGAAGACCCCGCTGGCCATCTCTCTACTCCTGTATTTGAAGCTTTTGAACATGTAATCTATGTAACTTGTTTTGACCTGTCTAGTTAAAGAGTCCTCTTTTTCATCCCGAGGACCTTCAGTTCCAGTCCGATGAGTAAGTGGGGCACATAGAGTCTGAAGGTATCATGGGCATGAATTCTAGACCAGCTGGCTGTGTGATCCGTCAGTGCATCACTCCCTTCTTCCAGGCTGAGAATTCCATAAATTCTACCAATGAGAACTGTGAGGTGGTGGAGAGGATTCCGGTGAGCACAGCTTGGAGGGAGCTCGGACTGCTGGCTGGAGAAGCTGCTGCTAGGAAACCGGTGTTTAAATCTGAGACTGTGCCGTTTCCTGGTCCTGACCTTTGACTTGACGCTGTGCCGCACACCTTGACAGTCTTGCCTCTTCCCATTGGTCAGAATCTTGTGCATTCTTTAAGGCGGGGTGGAAAATTTCCCTCCTTTGTGCGGATTTCCTCATGACCTGAGTCCTCAGGGTCCAGATGTACCTCTGAATTCTCACTGTCTTGTATTATGTCGTTAATAACTTCTTTGCCTCTCTTTCTCTAAGTTCTCAGTCTCCCACTGAGTCTACAGAATGGTCTTCCAGCTCTCCTGTCTTTTTCGTCTCTTGCTTCCCATCCCCATCTATGTTTTGAATGATCTGGATTCTATTTAATTATTTAACTGATTTTTCTCTTTGAGTCCTTTGAACATTTCTGATAGCTATTTTGTGACAGAGGGGCTTATTTTTGTTTGTTCCCTTGACATAACACCTTATTTTTTGTTTTATGGACACAATTGTTAGAAGTTTAATTTTTTTTTTCTTTTTACACTGACTTGGGTCCTTAAAAAATGACTCCATCTATCCTGAAATGTTTGGTTGCCCTTGCACAAGATAAGTGTGAGGCTTCGGGAAGGTCCTGTGTGGGGATACAATCCATTGGCTGTGTGGGCTTGCCTTTGGGAGGTGTAGGGATCCTGAAGAACAAAGAGTGGAGATGCTTTCAATGGGTCAATGTGACTTGAGGAGAACATTCGAAGAGGAGACTGAGGCATGAGGATGTGTGGCTTGAAGGTGCTCTGAGGGGATTTAGATGGAGAACAGGAAAAGTCCAGGGTTCCATTTCACTGCTCTCACCACCCACGATCTTCTTGAGAGCTGTCTCATTGCGGGTTAGCAGAGCGGGCAGGCTCATCCTGAAATGTGTCCCCCTTCGTGGAGACTCCTGACTACAACATCCTTAGGAGACTCCTCCTCTTCCTCCTATGTCTTTGCTTCGATCCCCTTCCTACTCTGTCTTCTAGTTATCTTTGAATATTTATGAATCTCCACATCCTTATTTTCTTTTAGAAGGACTATATCTTTATTAACATTTCTTTCAGTCATTTTACTGAAAACTCACGTGAGAGGAATTAGACGCACATATCCAACCTTTCCAACCTTTTATTTGGAGCTAGAATTCCTAACTTTCTTCTTCTTCTTCTTCTTCTTCTTCTTCTTCTTCTTCTTCTTCTTCTTCTTCTTCTTCTTCTTCTTCTTCTTCTTCTTCTTCTTCATCTTCTCCTCCTCCTCCTCCTCCTCCTCCTCCTCCTCCTCCTCCTCCTCCTCCTCCTCCTCCTTCTTTACAGGGCACACACCTTTAATTCCAGTTCTTGGGAGGTGGAGGCAGGCAGATCTATGTGACTCTGAGGTCAGTCTGGTCTACAGAGCTAGTTCCATGTCTTGAAAAAACCAATTACATACATAAAAGATGTTTCACTTTTTACCAGGCTTGCTATGTAGCTGAGGACAGCCTTAAACTTCTAGTTCTCCTGCCTCGAAAAACCAAAACCAAACCAAACCAAAACCAAACAAAACCAAAAACCAAAAACCAAACCAAACAAAAAAAACCAGAAGATGACAGGTAGATGAAATACAGATAGATAATGATGAGAGGTTACAGACAGATGTGTGGGCAGAGAGATAGTAGGAAAGACAGAAAAAAATGGAACATGGCTACATAGTCGTTCCTTGTGATGGCTAACCTGGGTTGTCAACTTGACACTGTTGGGACCAGGAAGCTTCAATTGAAGAACTGCCTCTGTCAAATTGGACAGTGGCCATGGCCATGGGGCATTTTTGTGGTCATTGATTAATGTAGGAGGACCCAGCCCTCTGTGGACCGTAACACCTCTGGGTGTGTGGATATACACACATGTAGAAGGAAGGTGGATGGACATGGAGTGCTGACATTATAGGAATGAACTGTCAGATCTGGTTCTTGTGGTGCTGGGAGTCCAACCTGGGGCCTCTTGTATATTTGGTGAGAATTCTATCAACTGGGCTGTGGTCCCAGTCCCTAGGATTCCCACTTTCTACATCACTTACTGATTAGCTGCTCCAGTCAGTTCCCTGTTTGGGATTAGCTCCTTTAAAATGCTCAGCTGTATCGTGGTCCGCAGTGGAGAAAGAGCCCATTTTGTTCCTTATTGACGTCTCTGTAGAAGGCATTCCAGCACATTCGCCAATGGAGACAGCTTTTACACGGAGCATCACTGCTTTGCTCTATGTTTCTGGTCGCCAGCCCTCACAGACGTGTTTTCTCACAGGAGGGACTCATAGCTGGAGAGGCATTTGGATCTCTACTTTATGGTCTTCAATATTTCCAGCCCGGATCATGCACATCTACAGATTTGGATGTGATAAGAAACCACAATAAGGGCTCTGTGTGTAGACACCCACGCTCTAACTCCTTTAGAGTTATGATCCGCTTGACTTCCTTTCCTTCTAGAAAAACCAGAGCTTGGGAGTCTTACTATCAGTTATCTCTTGTTTTTGTTTGTTTTGGTTGGCTGGGGCAAGTAGGTTACTTCCGCTTGGCATTTCCAGTTGTTTTGAGTTGAGGGATTCTCCCCTTCCTTCCCTTCTGGGGCAGTGCCTTCTTTCCTTTCCTTTCCTTCACCCACACCCAGAGTAGCTGGATGTTTTTCCCCAAAGAAAACCAAGTGGCCGATTCCAGCACACCCAAATAAAAACCATGAGCGGAGCATCGTGACACGGTCTTCAGCCTCATTCAGGTCACAATTTTGGCAAATGGCTGTATCCTGTTAACAATCATTCCCATGGTGTCCAGCTTTCCCCTTCATCTATTACAAGACTTTTCCTGGCTTCGGAATGGTCCATATTGATTAAAATGGGAAGAAGAACAGTCATTCTTCTACATTGAACACAGGGCGCGGTGAGGGTGGGGGGGACTGTATTTTAGAGATTTTATTCTTAACTCCAGAGAAGGAAGTTGCCATCCCTATAGGAGTTGGAGAGAATCTGGTCTAGGATGGAGGAGACTCGAGAGGAAAGTTATGAGTATCCTTCCTGTGTCAACTCATTAGAGCATTTTCTCGTTTTGTGCTCCAATAATCAACAAAGCTACACCTATTAGCTCACAGAGTCTACTGAACTCAATTTTTGAACACAGTGAATGAAACTACATTTACACAGCCCGATAGATAGTATAGTACAGGCACTGGGTGTTTTGGAGGGGAGGCTGAACAGCCATTTGCAATAATGCAATACTGTAATCAGCACGGACCCAAAGCAGCTTGGGGAGGAAAAGGTTTATTTCCTCTTATAGGTTACAGTTCATCATTGAGGGAGGCCAAGGTAGGAGTTCAAGACAGGGGCCTGGAGCAGACACCCACTTCCTGTTTTGTTCCTAGGCTCATGTCCATCCACCTTCCTTCTACATGTGTGCATATCCACACACCCAGAGGTGTTACGGTCCACAGAGGGCTGGGTCCTCCTACATTAAGCAATGACCACGAAAATGCCCCACGACCATGCCTACTGTCCAGTCTGATGGAGGCAATTCTTCAATTGAAGCTTCCTGGTCCCAACAGTGTCAAGTTTGACAACCCAGGTTAGCCATCACAAGGGATGACTGTGCAGTCACTTCCCATTCTTCCTGTCTTTCCTGCTGTCTCTCTGCCCACACATCTGTCTATAACCTCTCATCATTATCTATCTGTATTTCACCCACCTGTCATCTCCTGTTAGGCAGCTATTACCTTTCTTCTCAGTTTCCCTGTCAGGGCAATAAAACACTCTGGCCAAAGCAACTTCAGGGTGAAAGGGTTTACTCTGGCTCATCATTTCAGGCCCAGTCCATCATGGTGTGGATATCAAGGCAGCAGGGGCTTGACGCAGCTGGCCACATTGTGTCCTCATTCAGAGGAAGGGAACAGGGAGTAGTCATGCTCAACTGATTCTCTTCATTTTGTGCAGTCAGGATTGCCGGCCCAGGGAATGGTGCCGCCCACCATGAAGTTGTGCCATCCTATATCAATGAACATATGACAGTCCTCCACAGGTATGCCTGTAGGCCAACTTCCAGGTGAGTCTAGATTCTTTTAATTTATTTATTTTTATTTGCATTGGTGTTTTGCTGCATGTATGACTGTGTGAAGATATCAGATCTTGAGTTACAGACAGTTGTGAGCTACCATGTGGGTGCTGGGACTTGAACCCAGGTCCTCTGGAAGAGCCGTCAGTGCTCTTAACCACTGAGCCATCTCTCCAGCACCTAAAATATTCTTTTTTTGGTTTTTCCAGACAGGGTTTCTCTGTGTAGCTTTGTGCCTTTCCTGGAACTTGCTTTGTAGACCAGGCCGGCCTCGAACTCACAGAGATCCGCCTGCCTCTGCCTCCCGATTAAAGGTGTGGCTAGTCTAGATTCTATCAAGTTGATAATTAACACTAGTCTTCATACCAGTTCATCTACTGATCTATGGGTTTTCCTCTTATTGTGGTAACATTGCCTTTCATTTTGAACAGAAGCTCTACACATATGGAAGAAAGACTCCCCTTCTATCTCCTCACAACCCCAGGTGCTCTCTGAAGATCATCCATTCTAGGAACCTCAGTGGAGACATGTTCATCCTTTCGGACCTGGCTATACCATCGATGCCTCCAACTTCATGCTATAATTGGCATCAGAACATCTTTCTTTTTTCAAGATTGATTTTTTTATTTGTCCCTCTTTGTGTGTATGCTCTGCATGTGTGTGTGTACCCACAGAGGCCATTAAGTGATGTTGGATTCCCAGGAGTTACATAGGGCTGTGAGCTACCTGACATGGGAACTGGACTCTGGTTCTCTGTAAGTGTTCTTAACTGCTCAATGCATAATTTCTTTTCATCTAAAAGCATGATGATAACCCATCATCACAGTGCAACATTTTGTTTATTCAGTCACTTGGCGATGGGCGTTTGGGGTATTTCACCTTCATCAGTGCAGAATTCTGCTTGAATGCCTGCTTTCACGTTGACGGAAGCATCCAGAAGTAGGATCCAGGATCATGTGGAAATTCTGTGTTGAGCTGTGTGTGTGTGTGTGTGTGTGTGTGTGTGTGCATGTGCACTGAACTTTATTTATGGTATTCAAGAGAATAGGGCTCCCCGAGTCTCCCTCCTTCTTTTGGGGGTCTGGGATGGAAACTGTGAGGGAGATACTCAGTGTCCAGGGCTGAGTTTGGACAGAGACTCATCCTCAGCAGCTTAGGGCTTCTCTCTTGCTCTCATGTCCTTTCTGGGGCAGGTGGTTTAGGGCTTCTTACTCATCGGAGGCCATGTAGGCCATGAGGTCCACCACCCTATTGCTGTAGCCATATTCATGGTTATGCCAGGAACTGAGCTTTACAACGTTGTCATTGAGAGCAATGCCAGCCCCAGCATCAACAGTGAAAGAGTGGGCATCACTGTTAAAGTCCCAGGAGACAACCTGCTCCTCAGTGTGGACCAGGATGCCCTTTAGTGGGTCCTCACATGTCTGCTTCACCACCTTCTTGATATCATCATACTTGGCAGATTTTTTCCAGATGGCATGTCAGATCCATGACAGATACATTGGACATAGGAACATAGAAGGCCATGCCTGTGAGCTTCCTGTTCAGCTCTGGGATGACCTTGCCAACAGCCTTGGCAGCACCAGTGGATGCAGGGATGCTGTTCTGGGCAGCCCCATGGCTGTCATGCCACAGCTTCCCAGAGGGTCCATCCACAGTCTTCTGGGTGGCAGTGATGGCATGGCCTGTGGTCATGAGTCCTTCCACAATGCCAAGGTTGTCATGGATGACGTTGGTCAAAGGGGACTAAGCAGTTGGTGGTGCAGGAAGCATTGCTGGCAATCTTTAGTGGGTTATCAAACTTCTCATGGTCCACACCCTTCACAGACATGGGGACATCAGCAGAAGGGGCAGAGATGATGACCCTTTTGGTCCCACCCTTTAAGTGAGCCCCAGCCTTCTCCATGGTGTTGAAGATGCCAGTAGATTCCATAACATATTCAGGCACCAGCATCACCCCATTTGATGTTGGTGGGATCTTGCTCCTGGAAGATGGTGATGGCCTTCCTGTTGATGAAGAGCTTCCTGTTCTCAGCCTTGACTGTGCCATTGAACTTGCCATGGGTGGAGTCATACTGTGGTCATACTGGAGCCTGTAGCCCATGTAGTTGAGGTCAATGAAAGGGTCATTGATGGCAATAACATCCACTTTGCCAGACATGAAGGAAGCCTCGGTAAGCAGGCTCCCAATACCGCCAAATCCGTTCATTCTGACCTTCACCATCGTGTCTCAGGGATGAGGCTGGCACTGCACAAGAAGACGTGCCCGTGTCTTCCTGTGGAGGCGGGAGGAGCAGAGAGGCCTGTGTTGAACTTTTTGAGGACTCGGCAAACTGCCTTTCACAGCTTTAGTTTACCATTTCACAGGGTGGGACATGGAACCCAGAGAGGTGGAGCCCAAGATCACACAGCTGGCTGCTGAGGAGAGCTATTTAATTTAGGTGCCTGGGTTGTGCTTCCCACAGTGCTCCATTACCGTGGATTTTCCTCCTTCCCCTCTTGAGGGTAATTCAGATACATCGGCTCGAAGTTGTACTCTTAAGACGTTGTGCTCTTTTTCATTTCCTCTATAGATGATGCAAAAGCAAAAAGCCTCTATAATCTTGGCTAATGTGATTCCAGAACCTTCTCATAACTCAGAAATGGGGTCTTCTCAAACGATTCATCTCCTTCCAACAAGCTGCCCCACTCAGTCCACAGCCCTTTCCCAGCAGCTTTACGTGGCTGGTGTCCAGACAGGCTGAGCTGAGGTGACACAGAACTACTTACTCCCTGGCCTCTTTTCGCTCCCCGATCCCAGCACATGGCGGGGATTCTGTGCTGTCCTGTACAGCTAACCAGGCAGAGCAGAAGGTAATCCATACACCCGTGAAGTTGAATTTGGAATCCCCTGGCCTGAGTCACGGACCTGCCCCTTCATGTCCACCCGCCTCTACAGTTTGCCTTCTAGTGGACCAGTACTGCCTTCCACCTCTGCCCTCTAAAGGACCCGCACGTTAGCTGGTGGTCGTGATAGCCACAATCACTGAACCGCTAGCTCGGTGGTCCCTTCTCCTAGGAGTGTTTATACCTAGCACCTGGGGTCTGACATTGGAACGGAAGACATGGTAGCACGCCTCACGCCGCCTCATCAGGCTTGCTTTGGGAGGACCGCAAGCTCTGCGCCTGGAGTCATGCCTCTTTCCCACAGGGCTTCCTGATTTGGGGTGTGGGGCGGGTGCTGGGAGGATGGAGGCCTGCTTGCTGGGCCAGGAGGAAATTTGTTTTTCATGAGAGTGAGAATCACGAAACTTAAAAACACTTCTAGCCAAGGAACGTTTGGAAACCGAGGCCTGGCGAGGGCCTAGGTGTGTGTGTGTGTGTGTGTGTGTGTGTGTGTGTGTGTGTGTGTGTGTGTGTGTGTGTGTGTGTGTGTGTGTGTGTGTGTGTGTGTGTGTGTGTGTGTGTGTGTGTGTGTGTGTGTGTGTGCGCGTGCGCGCGCTTGCTTTTGGAATTGGGAAGGGACTTCAATAAGCACGCACTTCTCACGCGCACGCGTGGAAAGCAGAAGTCGGCTTGTTTGTAGTTGTAGTTCCAGAGTTGCCCACAAGATGGCGGAGGAACTCTGTTCACAGCGTCCCAGTGCACAGCCATTAAGTCTGGACGATGGTTTGGTTTGATTCTGAAGCCTTTCTGGTCTTCACAAGATACCTGGCATTTAAAGCATTCTGCTTTAGTATTCAATGGAAATTCGAGCTCATAATAAACCAAATGAAAAGTGTAGGGAAGCTCCCAGGAATGTGGATAAGAAGAGGTCAGTGTCAGATAGGGAATTGATAATGGGGGTGGGGTGGGGGTGGGTTGTGTTTGGGGTGTGTGTGTAGGGGGGAGTGTAAACTCTTCGAAGGCAGTTTTGACTGGCGGTTTAGTTGTTCACTACATGGGATGTTTTCCGGGAATAACGCTAAGCTGTGTGCAGTGGCGACAGCAATCCAAACAGCCTCTGCATTTGGAGAACTTACATCCTACTGGGACACCGACAAGAGCTTAGGTAAAAAAACAAAACAAACCAAAACTGGTGTGTCGGATGACAACGAATACTACGGGGACATCAGGTGGGAGTGGAGGGCTGTATCTTTAAATCCGCGGTCACAGACGACCTCCTGAGAAGGACGACGACGAGATTTCATTGAGACCTGAAGGCTTCTTGAGCAAGCCCTGAAGACCTTCGGGGAAAGACTTCCGGCAGAGGGCACAGTAATGTAGCAGTCCTGTGACAGAATCAAGGAGGCCAGGCTGGACGCCGGGCAGAGTGAGGCTGGAGAGCAGGATGTGAGTCAGAGAGAGGCTGGGGTGAGGAGGGGGAGTTTAAAAATGGTTTTTCTTAGCATGTATGAAGTGTGCATTATAATGGGCTCACCATGCCATTCTCTACACACACGTTTCATAATTCAGACATATTCACTCCTTGATACCCTGCTCTGTCCCCTCCAACTCCCGATAGCCATTTCCTCCTCTTAATTAGCCCCCCTTATTACTTTCACCTTTCATGTTTTTGTGAATTAATGAGTTTAATTCCAGTTATTAGCAGTTATTTATTACACTGGCTGCCCCACTGAAAAATGCATTTCTGGAGAAAAGGGGAATTTTGAAGAGAGAGGATGAAAATAAACCTTGTAAGAGAGGGGCTAATGGCCAGCACCCTACCAAAACAGCACCCAGCCAGGCCAGCACTCTACCAAAAACAGCACCCAGCCAGGCCAGCACTCTACCAAAACAGCACCCAGCCAGGCCAGCACCCTACCAAAACAGCACCCAGCCAGGCCAGCACTCTACCAAAACAGCACCCAGCCAGGCCAGCACTCTACCAAAACAGTACCCAGCCAAGCCAGTACCTTACCAAAACAGCACCCAGCCAGGCCAGCACTCTACCAAAACAGCATCCAGCCAGGCCAGCACTACCAAACCAGCACCCAGCCAGGCTAGCACTGCCAAAACAGCACCCAGCCAGGCCAGCACTCTACCAAAAACAGCACTCAGCCAAGTCAGTACCTTACCAAAACAGCACCCAGCCAGGCCAGCACTCTACCAAAAACAGCATCCAGCCAGGCCAGCACCTTACCAAAACAGCACCCAGCCAGGCCAGCACTCTACCAAAAACAGCACCCAGCCAGGCCAGCACTCTACCAAGGCAGCATCCAGCCAGGCCAGCACCCAGCCAGGCTCTCTCAGCCTTTGCCCAGCCCATGCTTGGGAGTCTTTGCTGGCCAGGGCCCAGGAGAGGGTGTGCCAGCCGCCTGTCTGTCCAGCTCCCCCCACGAGGTGCCAGTGCCTCCGGTAAGCGGGGCTTTGAAGGTTGGGTACGAATGGGGAGTAGCTAGAGTGGAGCGGGAAGGCTCCTCAGCCAGCAAAACAAGCCGACCTTTGACAAATGTCTGTGTGGAGACCAGTGTCCCTTCCTGGAGTCATGGAAACCATTTTATCATTTCCCCGATCCTCTGCTTTTGGCCTAGGCGCAGTTTCCATGACATCTGCCTTACAGCAGATGGAGGCCTGGAGCCAGAGGCTAAGTGATTTTTTTTTTTTAAATTTTTTTAGGGAGGTTTAAGCAGGATAATACATGTTATACAATTAAAAAAAAAAAAAAAACAAGATTAAGAAAGAAAAACTGCTCTTTTGGCCTCCTCACCTCTCCTACCTACTGACCCCTGGCATCTTTCCAAAATGAGAAATGAGAAACTTCTCCTGGCTTCCAGATAGGGATCAGATTATTTTTCTACCACTGGAATATAAAATTAATTTATAGCCTCGGTTAAATTTGATTTAACAAAAATTTCAGCTTCTCTTACACACACACACACACACACACACACACACACACACACACACACACACTCGATTGAGATATTTTTGTTGTTGTTGACGTTTTAAACAGTTACTCCACAGACCCAGCATCAGGTTTCATGGGGCGTTTACTGGAGTGCTTATTTTCAGTGATTCTGCTCTTGGATACTTTCCAATTATTTCCAGAGGACAAACTCACGCTGTGTGTATAAGAATCTCAAAAAAAAAAAAAAAAAAATTCATGGCAGGAAGAGCTCTGATGATTTCAACTTTAGGAGGGTAAAGCTTCAGAGGCTGGTTGAAGTAGAAACTGTAAGGCTTTCGCAGGAGGTGCTTTGAGGCTGGGGAGCAGGGAGACCCTTGGATAAGCAGAAGGGACCGACTCCCTGCTTTTCTTTCTGTGCTTGGCTCTTGCTATATCAGCTTGCTGGCAGCTGCTATAAGGAGAAATACCAAAGAACAAAGAGAGCTTCAGATGGAGAGCCTTGGCTCTGAGCATGGACATGGCTTGCTCCTGGGGTCTCCAAAGCTGCTTACTCATCACCATCATCAGAGATGCTCATGTGGTGAGGTGACTCCCACATCTGAGCTTCTGGGTCAGTCCATGTCTGATAATACACAAATCCCTGGTGAAATTCTGACTACTGAGCCCCAGGGCCCCATCCGTCTCTGCCTCCCCAGTGCTGAGATTACAGGTACTAACCATGCCATCATGTCTCGCTTTCTCTCCCTCTTCTTTAAACATGGATGCTGGGGATGGGACATAAGAAAACTTTTCTTTTCTATAAGAAAGGCACCTTACCAACAGAACTATCTCCCTAGCCTTCATTTTTTTTTTTAAAGAAAAGTTTTCTATGGAGATGAAGATGTTAAGAACCAAGAAGAGCCATAAGGAAGAGCTTGACTTCGAGACTTCCCTCGTGCACAGGGTGATCGTTTCCTTACTCTTTTGGGTATTCTGCTTTGCTTTGCCAATGAACACTGTCATCAAATACTATTTGTGTGGTCCACAAGGCCCTGGCCCGTGACTCTGCTGCTCAGGCCAGAGCCAAAAGGTCTGACTTTGTTTACGCAAGGAGCTTATGCATAGTGATATGGGTTTGTCATTCACACAGATGTGACAGTGACTTCAGGCTTGGTCTCTGCTGACATTTGTCAGCCTGGCAGAAACACTCACCTTTTACACCATCCTGGCTGGAGTGTTTATCTTACTCTATTTTCCTGCTGCTAAGATAAAAATACTCTGACCGAAACAGCTTAAGTGAGAAAGGGTCTATTTTGGCTTACAGTTGGAGGTGATGGTTCGGCATGGTGGGGAAGTCACAGTGGCCGACATTCGAAGGAACCGGCCAGATGACATCTACAACCAAGAATCGGAGAGTGATGAATGGTTGTGCATAGCTCAATTTCTCCTTCTTATGCACCCACAGAATGGTGCCATCCACAGTGGATGAGTCTTCCCACTTCAGTTCACCTAATCAAGATAATCCATCCCAGGCACGCCCAGAGGCCCATCTCCCAGGTGATTCTCGATCTCATTAAATTGACAACTGAGATTGACCACCACAGCATCACTAATAAGCAAGGCAGGATGACTGCTCTCCAGGCACTGGAAAAACCAACATTTTCTTAATGAATGAAGGATGGCAGCCTCCCCGTCTCTTTCTCATTGAGTGTCATGGAAGCTGAGATTGCAGGAGACTGGCTGCCCTGTGTGAGAAGTCCTGATTTTTATGGCAACATCCCAGCACTAGTTCAAAGGAGCCTTATCCATTAGCAGTGGAGAAATCAAGATTAACAGAGGACCTCGTCTCAAGAGGTCTTGGCTAGCTTTAGAATCATAATCTGACAATGAAGTGTGATATTTGGAGAATGTCTCCTCTGTGGGAACTTAATGGCTCCCTGCCAGGCCATAACTGGCTTTCTCCGAAGAGTCTTAAACATGAAGACATGACCAACTCATTTATGGCTTCTCTCCATTAACAGGGATGCCTTCTCTCCATGGATGGAGCAATGACTACCAATGGTTCAAGCTATGTAAAGAAATATGGCTCAGTTATAAGACATTGTATTGAGAGTCTCTAGAGCAGTCGTTCTCAACCTTCTGAATGCTGTGACCCTTTAGTACAGTTCCGCATGTTGTGGTGACCCCCCAACCATAAAATTATTCCCATTGCTACTTCACAACTGTAATTTGACTAGTTATGAATCACAATGAAATTATCTGATATACAGGATGTTTGATATGTGACCCCTGAGAAAGGGTTGTCTGACTCCCAAAGGGGTTGTGACCCAAAAGTTGAGAGCTGCTCCTCTAGAGGCATGGATGCTACAATGAATATGTGTTATAGGGGTATTTGTTAGCTTGGCTTGCCCTCAGGGGCTGGGTAGTCCACTAATGGCTGTCTACATGCAGAAGAAGAGGTTGAGAACCTGAGCTAGCTGCTCAGACATGAAGCTGGATGCCTCAGTAGCCCTGATCTGGCACTGAGATGCCAGTCTCCGGTCTCTGGAAGACTGAAGATGCTCTTTGGGGTGGCAGTGAAGGATGGTGGGAATACAGTGTCAGAGCTGAACTCACCAGCAGGAAGGCAGGTGGCTGAGCTACTCTGTTTTTGCCTTGGACCTCCATAAGGGACATGGAAGATGCTACCCTGTGAATGGATTTTCTTTTGTGCTGCCACCTCTCTGTCTGTCTGTCTGTCTGTCTGTCTGTCTGTCTGTCTCTCTCTCTCCCCCCCTCCCCCCCACACAGACACACACAAATGACATGGAGACTTATTAATTATAAAAGCTAGGCCTTAGCTTAGGCTTGCTCCTAACTAGTTCTCATAACTTAAATTAACCCATATTTTTAAATCTACATTCTTCCATGTGCTCATTACCTCATCTCCATTTTTACCCATCCTGCTTGCTCTGTGTCTCCTTTGCATCCACTGGCTACTTCTTTCTTCTTCCCAGAGCTCTCTGTCCCCAGAAGTCCCACCTAACCTCTTCTTGCCTAGTTAATGGCCATTCAGCTCTTCATTAAACTAATCACAGTGACACGTCTTCACACAGTGTAATGAAATATTCCAGAATACCACCCACTCTGAGGGAAGTCTTCTCCCCCCAGTTACTTCTTCTGGGAAATTTGCTGGCAGACCTCACTAGAGGCACACCTCATAGTTGATCCTAGATCCAAACAGGATTAGCCATCACAGACATCTCAGAGGCTATTAAGACAATGACAGTCTTAGCAGTCAGGTGTCAGCACGTCTTCAGGCCTACACAGTCTATGAAGTCTTCCATGTGCTTCGTCTCCTTACTGTTCTCAGCTGTCATGTGAGGTAGGTACCACAGTTAGGACCATTCTAGAAAAGGGTGAAAGTGAGTCTTGGAAGCTTGAGGCTGCTGGGGTCCAGAAAGGAAACCAGGTCTGCCTAACCCCAAATTCATGTTTGTAAATTGGTTTTGTTGTGCTTCCTTTTGGGAGCTTTTATTTATTTACTTTTTATTTATTTATTTTTTATTTGTGTGTGTGTGTGTGTGTTTATGTAGTCAGTATGTTTGTACATATATGAGCATGCATATGAAGGACAGAGATTGACGTCCATGGTGTCTTCCTCTATTCCTCTCCACTTATTTTTTTTCTGAGACAGCGTCTCTCAGTGTCTTAGTTACTTTTATATCATTGTAATAAGATGCCAAGAATGAGGGCTTGCAGTTTCAGAGGGTGAGCCTAAGACCATCGATCGTAGTGGGGAAGCCTGACAGCAGGCAGGCAGGCATGGCGCTAGAGCAGTGGCTGAGAGCTTACATCTGATCCACAAACATAAGGCAGAGGAAAAAGAGACAGTTAACTAGAAACAGAGTGGATTTTTGAAACCTCAAAGCCCTCTGCTAGTGACAACATCTCCTCCAACAAGGCCATCCTCCTAATCCTTCCCAAACAGTTCAACTGACTGGGGGCCAAGCATTCAAACATATGAGCCTACAGGGGCCATTCTCATTCCAACCACCACAGTCACTGAACCCAGAGCTTGCTGACTGGCTAGACTGGCTAGTGAGTGATTCTGGGGACCCTGCAGTCTCCACCTTCCAGTGCTAGGGTTCAGATTTATACCACCACATCTGGCTTTTTAATATGGGTGCTGGGGATCCGAACTCAGGTCCTCAGGATTTTGTGGTAGGCACTTCGTCACCTGGACCACCTCTCAGTCTTCTTTATGTGCTTTTGACAGGATCATTACACAAGGAGAATGTGAAGTCTACATGGGGTCTGACCAGTGTGAATTCTAGCACGTTTGACTAAGAAACCCATCTGTACCTGAAGCCGGCTAACGTGTAAGTGTGGCTGTTGGTGTGGTTTGTGTCGAATGAGATGCAGAGGGCTGAAATTCTTAATTCCCCTTGCTCTACTGTATCACACATATTCCCCCCCCCCCATATAGGATCTATCAGAGAATGAAGTAAACGACTTCCTGTTTATCCTCTTATCACCCCAGGAAATCAATTAAAGATTAAATCCCGAACCGACCAATATTCTTAGTCACCGTCACCGAGCGCTATAGACCATTAGGTTACATCAAGCCTTTGACATGTCACTGATTTCTTAATGAGCAGCTTGTGACTCATAGCTGGAGAAGGGAGAAGCTGCCTGTGACCCTGTACTGTCCTAATTGCCAACCGAGCTGTTCTCGTGGGCTCACTCTGTGTATTTTAAAAAGCTAATACTGCCACCAGCAAATTCACGATCGCCCAGGAAACTTCTAAATATCTTTAAAGATGCCATCTCCCCGTGTTATTTCATCTAATGAGACCCGAGGGCAAGGCAACCTTGTCTTCTTCCTTCAGCGCTCTGTCTGGATCCTTTGCCGCCTGCTATTTATTGCCACTCGGGCTGTCTTCATCAAGTCTCTGTTTCTCTGAAATGTCTTCTTGAATTTTAAGCAATTTATTTTTACCACCCTCACACACACAGAGCCCTTCAGACTCCAGGCGATGCATTTTGGGACAAGTGGACTTCGAACCAAAGTCCTTCCTCAACGAGGGAGTTGACTTCAGCATGAGCCCCAGGACACACGTGCTGGATTCCGCCGCCTTTTGTGAGCTCCGCCTGTGTGCAGTTGCTGAGTAGAGGGTGTAGACAATTTGAAAAGGACCAATCTGAGAAGACCAGTTTTCTGTGCCTAGGGCAGTTGCAATCAAATATGGAAGAAAAGAAGTATACAAGATAAACACACACACACACACACACACACACACACACACACACACACACACACACGAAAGGCTAGAATGGACAGCTGCAGGTACTCAGTGTAGTCAGATGGACAGAATCTGGATTCACTCGCTTAGATTGATCACTGTGGGGAGAACCGTCTTTACTGTGGGCGGGACCATTCCTTGGGCAGCGGGTTCTGGACTGCATAACTCCTGGAAAACTGAGCACCGGCATTCATTCATCTCTCCCTGTTGCCTGACTACCGTCCACGTGACCACCTGCTTCAACTTCCTGCTGCCTTCACTGCCCTGCCGAGGTGGATGGTACTGTGAAGTTGCCCTTCCTCCTGCAGGTTGCTTTTGTCAGGGTATCTTATCCTAGCCATGCCAAAAGAATCTAAAACCCTCCCCAAACTTGAATATAAACTACAGCACACATACACACCCAACACACTTTCTTGTATGTTATTTCTACACGGGAGACTGCATTCTCCCTCCATCATCCTCTCCACCCTTCCTTATCACCACTCACTCAGTCACTCAAGTGGTTTCAGACCGTATCAGTTCCTCCCTCATCCCTGTGTTCTTCGCTCAGTCCCCTTTGCTGTCACCGACCTCATCCGTCCTCCAATGCTAAGGCCACCAGACCTGTCGGCATCTGCACTTTTCTATTGTTCCTTTGAACCATTTCTCTGACTTAATTAAAGTATGACTCTTCTTGCATTAAAGTGCACATCCCTTAACTCTACATGTGACAATTTTTACTTAGGTGTATATTTACATAGCAGTCATGTAGATCTTGCAGAAGAGCCCCAGCATGACCCTCTGGGCCAAGACCCTTCAGGGGACCCTTTGTTCTCATCCCTTTCACCATATGTTTGCTTTTTTATTTCTGATCTCCGTGTGAATGGAATCATGCAGTGGATACTATCCTGTACTTAATTTCTTTCGCTGGACCTTCTGTTTATGGACCTTATGTTAGGTATATCAGTAGCTTGTTCCTTTAAGAAAAAGATATATTTTTATTTTATATGTATGGGTGTTTGCCTATATGTATGCATGTATACACAGCATGTATGTGCCTGTAACCAAGGAGCCAGAAAAGGATGTTGGGTCCCTTGGAACTGGAGTTACAGATGGTTGGGAGCTGCCATGTGGATGCTGGGAAGCACAGCGGGTCTTCTGCAGGAGCAGCCAGTGCTCTTCACCCCTGAGCCATCTCTCCAGTCCCTAGCTTGCTCCTTGTAATGGAGTTGACTTTAGACATCCTCTGAGACACCCTCTAAGCAGGGTCTCATGACTCTGAGGACTACAATTGGAGGAAGAGAGAAATGACAGAGAAATGTCTCCGACACCAGATCTGCTGATGCTAGCTAATGGTTTGGGAACTTTCATTTGAATAGCTTCTCGAGCCAAAGGAAGAGTACCCGTTTCGTGTAGAGTGGGTTGGGAAATCTCCTGATAAGACACGGATCCTTTATACCAGAAAAACCCTGAGGCCATCTCAGCGTTTTGCATCTCAGCCTGTGCTTATGGAACTGCTGTCACGTGACATGGGAGGAGCCGAGGTTCCGGGTGACTAACCACTTAGGCTGAAGCCACTTTGCAGCTAATGGGAAGGCAGCACAGGAAGCTGGGTCTCCTGATGCCGGGAACCTTCTGGCCCCATATGGACAACCCTCCCAAAACCCTTCTTCTTGTTTACATATAGGTCTTTACAATTAAACTTTCTCTTGTAGACATGACCCCTTCCATTAACCACTGAAGGTGGCGGTACTCAAACTGCACAGGATGAATGTCACTTTGGCAGAGAGCAGAAATTAGAATCTAAAAGCAAAGCTTTACTGTAAACACAACAGCTCTGCTGCTTTTTAGAGATTTGATAGGAGAAAGCTTGGAAAAGGCTACTTTTTTCATAGGCTCTAGGAACATGGTCCAAGAACGGAGTTGAGTGAGGAGAATTCTGAGTGCTTGTGAGAAAACCCTTAGGAAACAAGAGTCTTGTGACCCCAGTTTCTTCAAAACAGGGAATGCATTTTCTTGTTCCCCCAGTTGTAGCAGATAGGAATGAGTTTATTTCACATTATTCTTTACAACTGACTATTGTAACTGGTTTATATGCCGCTATGGAAAAAAAAAAAAAAAACACGTTTTTTCCCCCGCATGTTCTTGTGATTGCACACCTTACTCATGTGATTCTTTTTAACCCTCAGAGTATAAGTTGTCTGATGCTCTCAATAGTTAGCTATTGCATGAGACTTTAGTTCACTTCATTTATTGGCTCTAGAGTGGTAAACAACAGTCAGGGTAACCCTTAACTTTTCTAGCCTCCTTTGTTCCTAGTTCATGCATTCAGAGAGGAACCTTTAACCCACTTCTCCCCATCCCCCACTCCCAGCTTCAGGCAACCACCAGCCTACTCTGGTCTCTTTGAATTTGACATTTAAGATTCCACTAACAAGTGATCATACCATCCTTGTGTTGTGGGAATTTATTCCGTCCAACCAATGACCTTTGGGCTATCTGGCCTGATGGGCATGGCCCTTTCTGGGTATGTGATGGGTTAAAACTGAGGAGGGGGCTCGGGTGCTCTCTCTTGGGTGGTCAGAGACTGGACGATTGGTTTCTGTCACTCCTGGGCAGAACAGAGGACAATGACGGCTGCTTATTTTGTTCTGTATCCATGAGTGTGTTATCCCCATTTTATATCTTAGTAAATTGATATCCTTTAACAGACTCTCATGGACTCTCATAACATTCTTGTCTTTCTCTTACTGAATTCTTTCACTCAGCACAGTGCCCTCTGGGTTTATCTGTGTTCTTTCTCACAGGTGGCAAGATTTCCTTCCTTTTCATGGCTGAATAATATTCACTGCATATGTGTGCATGCACATATTTATCTCATATTTTTTTGGACATGTGTCATAGATGCCTCAATCAATTCTGTATTTAGCGAATAATTCTACAAAGGACAGTAGAGGGTGGCTATTTCTCTGAGGTATTGACTTTATTCCTTCTGGGAACGTATAGATACAATGATAGCAAGTTGAGATGAAAGACGTGTTAGCCAACTTGATTGTGGCAATCATTTCTCAGTGTACACATGTATTACAACCTCATGGATACTTCAACAAATGCCATTTTATTTGTCAACCAGACTCAATAAAGCTAAAGAACAATAAGTAAAGGAGGACTCGACTGGTTCTCTACCTGAGTTCTGTCTCAGTCCAATCCAATGAAAGTGCTCCCCAGCTCCCAATGCTTTGCTTCCCTGATGGAAGCCTCATTGTTCCTCTCTCATGCCTCACATGGCTGGTGGTCATGAGATCTCCTCAGGAGACCTCCACAATTTTCAAAGGCTTCTGTGACAGTTCCCAACCCGGATCCAGCTGTTCCGCCTGTCATGAAGAGTGTTCTGGGCTGTGGCTGACAGGTTGGCATGAGAGGGACCTCTGTGTCCTAGGGTCCTTTGCTTTTTCTTACGTGCCCACGGGTGTGGAGGAGTGCCAGAGAGAGTCCTTTCCTTTTCCCTCTGTGCCTGCTAGGTGTGGGCACACCAGGAAAGGAACTTGCTGTCTGCTTTATTTGTGGATCTGTATCACTTAGGCCCTTACTAAACAGATTATAAAGCAAAATTCCCTAGACAGAGCTGGAGGACGGGAAAGATACAATACATAGCCCAAGGTTAAGTCCTGAATGCAGAATTTCTGGTTCTGTTCTGACAGTCACTGAAGCGATTAAAGATAAAGAAAACTTGAAGGCCTATGCTGTAAGATTAAGGAGAATTCCCCACATAAAATTCAAGTGTGGGTTAAAGGAGGCAACACCGTAGGCCGGTCTTTCTTCTCCCATGGATTCTATTATGGGTATCTCTGGACTGAGGAACCAAGAGGAACAAACTGTGGAGACGCTTCTCCTTTAAAAGCTTATTTCTGCCAGTGACACCAGGACAAAGGAGGAATCCAGAGGCCACCTGCTTGGCCAGTGGAGGGCACATCAGTGATAACCACTTTGTGACCTAGAAGCCCGGAAGCAAGCCAAACACTCACAGAAACAACTCCCGTGTGCAACTGACCAACTGACTTTGCACCTCTCGGTTCCTGCTCTTTTTCTCTGCTTTTCCTCTGTGCTCCAAAGGTGTCATTCTAGAAACCTGACCTCTGTGCTTTACAGTCTAGGACGGGGAAGGAGTTCTGAAGCCATGGCTACATGACCTTCAAGGGGATTATTAGGCTGTATTTGGACTGAAAGGAACACTGTAAGACTCAGAAGCCGTGTTTACGGGTTGGGGCTCCAGTCTAAAAGATGACACTGCGAGCGGACACTTTCTGAGCTCAAGAAAGCACACACGACAAGTTCCGGGTCACCCACCTTCCCACGGCATCCTGTTTTCCCAGAGTCAGTGTTGCTCTTAGGAAGCCTGAAGGAAAACCACTTCCACTGGAGGCCTTCCTGACTCCCGTCGTCGTCCGGTCCCCGTCCCCAACAGCCCAGCAAACCTTCCATAGGCTCCGCCCACTGACTAGCCAGCGCCCACCACCCGCCTGACTTTGTCTAGTCTCCTGCTAAGGGACAGGAGACATGGTGGAGTGACACTTGCCATCAGGTGTTTGTCTTTGGATGTGTGACTCTGTGCTTCATCCAAGGAATCCGCAGCTTTGCCCATCCCTCTGCAAAATGCCTTGCGTGTGGAAGGGCCTCTTGTTAGAGTCTGGCCACCCTGCATCATATCTTTGGAGCCATTTCTGTGTGGGCCAGGGAAGACCCCTTCCCTAGCACCAACAACATCCTTCTTTTCAAAGTGGGCCCGTGCCTCAGACAGTCTGTGACCTTGAACTTGCGTCCTTGCCTTTGGGATGGCTGTCCTATAGTTTATTAATATTTTTAATATGTAGATAATGGTTGTGCATCTTTAAGGGGTTCAGTGTGATGTGTGGTATGTTGACCCTTCATCTAATGAGCAGCTCAGGATATTTAGGTTCTCTAGCATTAGACGATCACCATTTCCCTATAACAAGAACAGAAAAACCCTCTCTCCTGGCTTGTTTGATCAATGACACAACTTTGTGGAGTATAATCACCCTCAGGCTAGAACTTTTTCTCTTCTCTGGGTGACTTTGTACCTGATCACAAATCCCCACCCATCCTTCCATTTCTTGTACTTTGTCCAGCCTCTGGTAACTGGTAACTAACTTCCATGCACTTAGCTATTATAGATTTTACAAATGAGTGCAATCCCTGAGATGGTTATCATTCTGTACCTGGCTTGTTGAGGTAAAACCTTCTGATTTCCGAGTCCATCCACACTGCTTTCTTGTTTGTCTTACACAGGAGCTGTGGAGGAGAGCTGGAGCCAAGATGGTGAAATAGTGTGGTAATATTGTGCTCTCCAATAGAGTGTGAACCCAAGTAAACTTATCTGGGGTCAGAGAACAGAACAGCCGCTAAATATAGAGGCCAGAAAATGGTGACACACATACCTTTAGTCCTAGAATTCAGAAGGCAGAAATCCCTCTGGATCTCTGTGAGTTCAAAGCCACACTGGAAACAGCCAGTCATGGTGACTCACGCCTTTAATCCCAGGAAGTGATGGCAGAAAGCAGAAAGGTATATAAGGTGTGAGGACCAGCAACTAAAGCTGGTTAAGCTTTTAGGCTTTTGAGCAGCAGTTCAGCTGAGATTCATTCCAGATGAGGACTCTGAGGTTTCCAGTCTGAGGAATCGGGATCAGCTGAGGAATTGGCGAGGTGAGGAAGCTGTGGCTTGCTCTGATTCTCTGATCTTCCAGCATTTCACCCCCAATACCTGGCTCCAGGTTTGATTTTATTAATAAGACCTTTTTTTTTTTTTGTTTTTTTTTGGTTTTTTCGAGACAGGGTTTCTCTGTGTAGCTTTGCGCCTTTCCTGGAACTCACTTGGTAGACCAGGCTGGCCTCGAACTCACAGAGATCCACCTGCCTCTGCCTCCCGAGTGCTGGGATTAAAGGCGTGCGCCACCACCGCCCGGCAATAAGACCTTTTAAGATTCGTGCTACAAAATAGCTCAGTTGATAGAATGTTTTCCTAACATGTTTCCTATTGGAGCTCTGAGTTTAATTCCTAGCACTGTATACACTGGACTCTGGTGTAAGCCTGACATCCTAACACTTGGGAGATAGAAGCAGGATGATCACAAGTTCAAGGTCATCTTCAACTGTGAAACAAGTTTGAGTCCTTGTATAAAACAACAACAACAAAAAGCCTGTGCTCTGGGGCCATCAAGCCTGGTTGCTTCAGTTTTCTCTTCTGAAAAACAACAAACAAACAAAAAAGTACTGTCTCAGAACCAACTTCTAGAATTGTTAAAAGGAATACGTGATCTAGCCCCTATTAAGAATTTAAAATTGTGCCGGGCGGTGGTGGCGCACGCCTTTAATCCCAGCACTCGGGAGGCAGAGCCAGGCGGATCTCCGTGAGTTCGAGGCCAGCCTGGGCTACCAAGTGAGTCCCAGGAAAGGCGCAAAGCTACACAGAGAAACCCTGTCTCGAAAAACCAAAAAAAAAAAAAAAAAAGAATTTAAAATTGTTTGTGGTGTGTAGCAAATGGCCAGAAGTTAGCTAACAGTTAAAGCAGAAGGAGGGGGAGATGTGATTACATTGATAAAGTCCCTCAAGTGTGCAAACTCCCTGTGTGTGTGAGAGCAGCCCACCATTACCCTGGATGTTGAACACATGCTGGTTCTGCGAATGGACCTGTTTGGTCCAGCTCTATCATTTCTTCCTCTGCCCGTGACACAGAGGTGTGAACGCCTGCATTTCTTCATTTCCCTCTCGGACCAATGGTTGGAAAGATTATCCTATAGTATATTCAGGACTTCTCAAGTTCTGATGAACACAGGAAGTACTTGGAAAGCCTAGAAAAGTGCAAATTATTTTTAGGTATGTCTGGTGGGTAGGGCTGAGCTCTTCTCTCTCTTTCTTCCCATCTGTCGCTCTTTCTCTTTTCTTTCACTCTCCACAAGGTTTGCCTATGTAGCTCAGGCTGGCCTCACACTCTTGATCCTCCTGCCTTATCCTCTGAGTTCTGAGATTATGGAGAATGCCACTACTCTTGGTCCTACATTTATTGTTAAAATTTCTTTTAACGTTCATTTATTTATCCTTTATTTATTGTGTGTGTTTACATGTGTGGGTATGGAACTGTTCTGGTACTCATGTGGCGGTCAGAGGGCAACTTGAGGGTTTTTTTTTCCTCTTCCTTCAGCATTTGGATTCTGGGGCCCACAAGTTCCGTTCCTCCTGAGCCATCTCGCCAGCTCCTGGTTCCACATTTGTTGCTCCTGTTTCTGGTCTGGGGACCACATTTTGAGTAGTGAGGGCCCAAAAAGAGAGCCTCTGCTAGGTAAGTCCTGTGAAAAAGAGCCCCAGGAGCTCAGCTGCACATGCTCGTAAGAGGTTCCAGACCTGCTTCTGCGCGGCCCTCCACCGGAAATGCAGTGAGAGATTCAGGCATGCTTCTGCTTGGCCCTTGACTGGAAATGCAGTGATGCTGTGGATATTGTTCTATATAAATAAAACACTGGTGGCCAGTGACGAGGCAGGAAGTAGGTGGGACAAGGAGAGAGGAGAATTCTGGGAAGCAGAAGGCTGAGGGGAGAGACGCGGCAGCCACGGCGAGGAGAGGCAACCTGTACAGACGCCGGTAAGCCACCAGCCACGTGGCAAGGTATAGATTTATAAAAATGGGTTAATTTAAGATAAAAGAACAGTTAGCAGAAAGCCTGCCACGGCCATACAGTTTATAAGTGATATAAGCGTCTGAGTGATTATTTTATACATGGATTATGGGACTGCGGGGCTTGGGGAACCTGGAGAGAAGCCCTCCAGCAACACAGTGAGAAATTCTTGTTGAAGCCCCTGAAAAGACCTCAAAACACGGACACCCAGTGGCCAAGGCCACTTTACTTTGAGTTCTGCCTTTAATTAAATTTAAAGATTTGAATCTCTCTCTTAAGGGAGTAAGACTCTAATAAAAAGGTATTCAAGCGTGTACTTTGCAAGCATAGGCACTCATAAGTAAATTCAGGTCAAATGTGTCTCTAAGAAATGATGATGTCACTTGACTTGAATGTAAAGCATTGCCCACAGGCTTCCCATTTGTGATCAATGTTAGGGTTCAAGAGAAGCCCCCAAGAAAGACCAACAGTTACATACGCAATTTAGCAAGAGCATTTATTTCCAACAGGTTAAGATGGCAAATAGCGACCCCGAAGGGAGGTCACAAGCTCCTTTTAAGTGGAGTTAGGGGAATTCCAGGAAGGAGGAATTAATCTGGTGCTGATTGGTGGAGGAAAGATTAGTCTGGGAGCTGATTGGTGGAGGAAATAATGGCAATAATGGAAATAATTGGTGGGGAGGGGTCTAGTGCTTAGGGGCTTGTTGATGGGGAGGGTGGGAAAAGCTATCTTTAGCTAGCAAAAGGCTGGGGGCATCTGCTGAGCCAGCAGAAGGCTGAGGGGCACCCACTGATTGGTTGCCCCTAAGTTGTGGTTTTCCTGAGAATTGCTTGCTCCAGTGAACCAAAACTAAGGCCTGGTCTTATTGGTGAAATTATTAAGGCCACTCAACATAGTTAAAAGGGAGGTTTACTTTGTGGGGTAACTCAAGTGAAGGGGTATGTAACAGGGTCTGGGAAAGGTGTAGCGCAGTCCGGCGATGTTCTTTCTTTGGAGAACTCTGCTCGGTCTATCTCCAGCGTCCAGGGTCCAGGAACCAAGAGAGATGACGCATCCAGATCTCGGATCTTCAGGGTCCTCTCTCAGCCTGGCCTTGTAGGCGTGACAGTTACCGAAGCCTCCATGGGGGTTGGAACTTCCAGATCAAAGCTGGAATGGCTACCCACTACATAGTCTGTGTCAGAGCTGCTGGGGGGCCTGTCATGACCCTGGTTTGGCCATTTAGTCCTCTCAATCAAGGGCAACTTCAATCTTACTTTTACCTACCTGCCTACTACCTACCTACCTACCTATCTTTGTGTCTACGTGGTCTGAGGTGCATGTGTATATGAAGACCAGAGGTCAACACTAGGTATCTTTCTTAATTGCTCTCCATTGTATTTTTTTGAGACAGGGTCTCTCACTAGTGAATGTCAGGGATCTGTTTGTCTCTGCCTCCAGCACTGGGGTTACAGATGCATGCTGCTGTACCCAGCTTCGTATGTGGGAGCTGAGGATCTGAGCCCAGGTCCTTACCCGTGAACCAGGAACTTTACCTGCTGAGCCATCTTTCCAGCCCTAATAATGATGGTGCGTGTCTGTGAGGGAAACAAGGAGCGGGTATTTGAGAGATGTTAGGAGAGGGAGTGAACATGATCAAAATACATTGTACAGATTTCCCAGGGAATGAAGTTTAGGAAAAAAAAAAACTATAAAAAGTATAGAAAACTTCTTGTTTTCTAAATGGAAAGAAAAAGAGGCTCAGGAAGGCTGTGTGGCCCTTTGACCCCACACTCCAGAGAGATTAGATAACCAGGGCTTCCATCTAGTGAAGAGATTAATCCTTCAATAGAGTCAAGATTTGAAGAGACTATTGGGAAGTGGTTAACTATGGAAAGTGAGGCCTGGTTGGAGACAGTAAGCTATGAGGGGTGTTCTTGGGGATTAGATCTTGCCTTGGGCTCTTACTGTTGTTGTTCCTGACCACTTCCTGTTTGGGTGGGAGCTCCAGCTCAAGCCATGGCACCCTGGCATCCCTATACCCAAAGAGTCTGGAATGTTCTGGTGGAAGATCCACCTCAACTCCTCTCCCCATTTCTTTCCCTAAACCCGCCCCTTCAAAGCCCGCCAAACACAGCTCCTCCCCAAACCCACTCCTTCAAAGCCAGACAAACACAGCTCTTCCCCCAGAGAGACTCAAGACCACTCCCACAGGGTATATAAACTGAATCCCATAAAACAGACTCGTGGTTCTTCTGGTCTCACATCTTCGTCTCCTGCTGGGCTGGAGAATCGCCTGGGAGTGTTTTACCCATTAAACCTGGGCTTTCCAATTTGGTCTGATTCGGTTTGTTGTGATGGCGGAGAGACCTTCAGGAAGCCTAAGACTCATCACTTCCCATCAGCCGTGATGTGGTGATGTGAGAACTCTCCATCATACACTCTTGCTGCTTTGCTGTTATGCTCACGCATAGGAGGTGAAAACAGTGATGGACCGAAGACTCTGCAAGCCTAAATAAGTCTTCCCCACTTGTGGTTTGACTGGAAAATGTTTGGTATAGGCTCACCTGTCTGAACACTTGGTCCCCAGCTGGTGCCACTAATTAGGAAGGTTGTAGAACCTTTTGGGGGAGATAGAGCTTCACTGGAGGAAGTGAGTCACAGGGCACGGTGGGGGTGGGGTTGAGTTGTTAGAACCTAACTCTGCTTCCTGTGTGTGGGTGCAATGTGACCTGCCAGCATCTGCTTATGTTGCCATGCCTTCCCTGCCGGATGTTGTGTCTTTCCTATGGATTTGTAGTCCTGGAACTGTGAGCTACAATAAATCCTTTCTTTCTTAGGTCGCTATTGTCAGGATATTTTATCATGGCAATGAGAAAATAATTCAGACAACCCTTTCAGATGTTCTATGAGATATTTTGTTACTAATACAGAAAGATCTATTTCTGACGATACAACCGCAAGTCTTTTGGAGGAATAATTGATATTCAATCTTGCTTTAGTTTTGGGCTGCTATAAAGAAATATCTTTGATAGGAAGATTTACAAAGAATAGAAAAGTACTACTCTGTGTTTTGAAGACTGGCGAGTCAGTACGATCTATCATTGCATTTGGTGTCTGCTTAAGGCGTGTTAGAGGCGACACCTCCAACGTATTTTGTGCTGATGGAAGGACACACAACCTTTCTCAGAGTTATTTTTTCCTTTTCACTTTCTTATTAGGTCTTTGAGAATTTTATACAATGTATTTTGACCATAATCACCCCTCTCCAAACTCCTCCCAGATCCCCCTTCATTTCCCTACCCAACCAACTTTGTGTCCTTTAAAAAAAAATTGTCAAGTACAGTTGGTACTGCCCATATGCTCCTGGGTATGTGGCTGTCCACTGGAGCATGGTCAACCTACTAGGAGCTACACCCTTAAAGAAAACCGACTCTTCACTCTCTTCTAATAGCTCCTCAGCTACCTCTACTGTAAGTTCAAGACAAGACCTCAAGGTCTACATAGTGAGTTCCAGCACAGCCAGGACTTGTAGAGAGACTCTGTCTCAGAAAAAGAAAGAGAGAAAGAAAGAAAGAAAGAAAGAAAGAAAGAAAGAAAGAAAGAAAGGAAGAAAGAAAGAAGAAAGAAAGAAAGAAAAAAGAAAATTAAACCACATGTTTACTCAGGAAAAAGGACATCTACCTCTCTCTACCTCAGCTCTTCCATGTGAGATCTCTGTCTGGATTGAGCTTGCACAGGTCTTTCTGGTTTGCGATGTCATGACTGCTATGATTTCACACGTGCCAGTGTCCTGCTGTGTCCAGAGGTCCCTGGCTCTTTGTGGTCAAGGTTGCTTTTATAATGTTACTCATCCCATTAATGAAGGCTGAGCCATCACGATTTAGCCACTTCCCCAGACTCTGCCTTCTAATTCTGTCACCTTGAGGGAGAGGCATCCATATCCAGAAGAGAGCAAGTCTCACCTCATGGGAGTCCAAAGTCCACTCTCACATTCTAAACAGGTGGTCATGTCATCGTTATTATTGTCACTGTCATGCCACCACCACCACTCGCTCTGTGCAGAAGAACCTATTTACAACTCAAGAAAAGATCATTTCCAGCAAATGCAAGCCAAGAAAGCACTCGTCTTTGCCTTAGCATGCAGGCATAATTTTCTTGTTTGATTCCACAAGACTGTGTTGGGAGGGAGAAGTGCTGCTTTGGAAACGGAGTGATAACATGAGGCTGTCTCCTCCAAACCTACGCTGTCCTGATGGTTCAGACCCTGGCATCTCCTGCTCCCACGCTGCAGGAGCCTCTTCACTAGTTTCCTTGCTTCTGGTCTTACCCTAGCTGCACCATCCTGACCCAGGAGCCACAGGTAGCTTCTTACTATGAAAATATGATAGTGGTAATTTCTGACTTAAATAACTTACAGGGCCCTAGTTTTCATGTGACAATGCCCAAACCACTAAATATAGAGCATAGGGTCCCTGATGTCCTTTTTTCCTGAGTAAATATGTGGTTTAATTTCCTTCCTTCCTTCCTTCCTTCCTTCCTTCCTTCCTTCCTTCCTTCCTTCCTTCCTTCCTTTCTTTCTTTCTTTCTTTCTTTTTTCTTTTCTTTTTTTTTTTTGACGGAGTCTCTCTACCAAGTCCTGGCTGTGTTGGAACTCACTATATAGACCTTGAGGTCTCATCTTGAACTTACAGAGATCCATCTGCCTCTGCCTCCCGAGTGCTGGGATTAAAGGCGTGCGCCTCCATCACCCGGCTATACTTATTTTCTTAATGCAGCGCTGGGGGTTGAACCCAGGGCTTCCAGAATACTAGGCAAACACTCTACCAACTGAGCTGTCTCTCCAGCCCCCATTGTGACACATTTTAAGATGATTTTCCAGAATGCTAGGCAAGCACTCTACCAACTGAGTTACATCTACAGTCCGCATTGCCTTTTTTATTTTTATTGTCTTAAAAAAAAATACTACTTATCCTTTAAGAGTCAACACAACTAGCACCACTGTCAAAAAGCCTTTCTTGATGACTTCGGAAAGGATTAAAAGCTTATTTCACTATATTCCCACAGTGAAAGACCCCCGCTCCATTATGAGGACATGGGGCTTTGGGCCAATGAAATGCTCCCCCCCCCATAACTTAGCCTAAGAAACGCCATTCTAAAGGAATCAGAAAAACAGGAGTTCACAGCCGTAGCCAGCCACCCGGCCTTGACAGAGATAACTATAGCCAGCCATCCAGCCTTGAGAGAGATAACTATGGTCGGCGGCCTTGGGAGAAAGACAGTTGAGTTGAATCAAGATATTTTATGGCTGGCCCCCTGGCCTTGAGGAATAAGCAGCTGGCCTGGACAAGGCCAAATCAGCCACACACATACGACCCCAAGTTCACCCTGGCCTTCTTTGAAACAACCAATAGGGACCCTGTAACTATGCTTCTCGCTTCTGTAACCGCGCCTCTGCCCCTGGGATCCCATAAAAAGTCCCCCTTGCCCTAGGAAAGCGCGCAAGTCCTCCAAGAGACTTCGCCCCAGGTACCTGGTCTAAATAAACCCTCTTGCTTTTGCATCTGATCTGTGGTTTCGGTGTGTTCCTTGGGTTTGGGGTCTCTCCCGGAGGAAGATCTCAGCTGGGGGTCTTTCAACAGTATTTCTCCAATCTGTCTGAGAACCTTAAAACACCCAGGTTATTGTAACACCGGAAGTTGAGCGGAGATACCTTCCGCCTAGGCTGGTGTGGAGTTGATGCTCTGGAGTTCTGATGGCGAGAGCACGCACGCTGCCTGCCGGAGAGAGTCGGTGAACACAAACGCCGGTTTACTTCCGAGATGAGGAAAGTCTTCTTGTGCTTCCCCTCCTGAGAACTGATTTTCCATTTACCTGGGCGAGGGTGAACAGAAGGCTGAGAAGAGCCAGGAAAAGACCGAGGATTCGAAGAGATTAGATTGCCGACAGGGACGGCGGAGATAAAAGGGAACAGAGTCCAGGTATGACTCTCTGTAACAGTAGTTCAGGGTTGGAACCAGGGGGGCAGTTCTCCGTGTGGGTTTTCAAAAGCAAGCTGGGGTTCCATTCTGGCCACGTGGCCAGGCAGTATCTGTCTGTCATAGCTTCCAAGAGAGAACCTGTGAGGTCTCCATGTACAAGGTTCAGAGGGAACGCAGGGACCCACACTCCAACTGTCCCCACATTCTGTTTATTTCCTTTGTCTTTCTCCCTCCAGCCCTTGCGAACCTTCCCGTCCAGCCCCAGCGGCCTCCAGGGACCACTCAGCCTTCTATTGGTCCCAGCTTAAGCACTGGATTACCTTCCACTGAAAGCCGGGGAACCATATGGCAAGGTACTGGCTTCCTTGAGACAGCACAGCATCCATTCGCGTGGCCACATGGGCCACAGTGCTGTTTACCTTTCTAAATGTGGATAAGCTCAGGGGGAGAGTTGGTGCTGTGTTCTTCCACCCTTCAGACACACAGGGTCCTGCTCTAGCCCTGAGAAGAAAGGGTCATGGTGGAGGCAGGACCTGATGGAGCCTGGCTGTTCTCATCATCAACACTTACCTCCCCGGGAAATTGGGCTTCACTATTTAGCTCTAAAAGTAGACGCTGCTTCGCTCCCCAGAGAGCCTGTCTGGAGAGGATCTGGAGGCCTAGAGTGGCACCTCTTCCCTGGTCTAGAATGATTAGAACATGGCACCTCTTCCCTGGTCTAGAATGATTAGAACAATGGCTCTCTTTTCAGGCAGGTAACCCCAAAAGGAGCAGAGACAGGAAGGGCTCTCATCCTCCCCTTCGGTGGGTCTGAGAACAACCTGGTTCTCTGAGGTGGTCTGGATTAAGTTTGGTCAGGGGAGGGAGAGCTTTACTTGGAAGAAATGTGGCTTGTAGGGCAAAGCCTTTCTAAGACGAGGGGCAAGTGGGCAGCAACAGTGACCCACGGGCCTGTGAGGAGACCTGGAGCGGCGCTGGCGGACGCGGTGTTTACAGCTGTGTTTGGGCATGGGTAGGCGGTGGCTCTGCCTTGGCCTTGCGCTGCTCCGGCGCCTCAGGCCTCTACCTCACTCTAGTGTTGGTCTTGGTGGAATGTCCTGACTTTCTTTTCTTAGAAATGGCTCAAGTTCCTTCTTACTAAGGGAAGATACAGTTTGATAATTGAAATCAACAGGGTTGGAAGTCTCTTAGTAGTAGGGCATTCTGAGAAGATAACATTCTACTTTCATTCTAGCTAGCTAAAAGAAGGTAAAAAGAAGTCATAGTTTCTTGGACATTAGGACTTCAGAAACTGGGATTTATCACACACACACACACACACACACACACACACACACACACACACACGATCTCTCACACATATACCAATACATAAATATACACCCCAACACATACACATGGACAGACATACACACACCAATATGTACACACACATAAACACACACCTACAGACATATAAGCATACCACACACACACCACATATACACATCACCACACACACACACACACACACACACACACAACACACATATATACACACCAACACATACAGACCAACAGGCACTCACACAAAGACGACACACACACCAACACACACATGGATACATAGACACACACGGACAGATAGCCCACCTCCCCCACACCAAAACACAGACATGCCTCATAGCACATTCATGAACCTTTTCATGACTACAGTGATTCCTGTAACTAGGCAATGTCTCACTCATTCATTGGCTATTTTGAGCATCCCAGCTCCTCACTGGGCACTGAAATACAGCGAGAACTCGGAAGGTGTCTGCCTCCACAGGCACACGACAAACACAGTAACAGGCAGTGCATGGAAGTCCTTCGTTTCCCCGCAGCACATTTTAACTGGTTTCTGATTTCCCTTCCTTTTCTGTTTTGCCATCCTCTGGGTTTTGAGAACGCAGCTGTCTCAGAGCAGGGGCAAGAAAGGCAATGTGAGCGAGGAGCCCCAGCGTCGACTCGCGTCCTCCAGACACCTGTGTAAGCCGACAGGCTACCTAGAGCTCCTGTTTCCACAGTCACAGCACGAAGAAGCCGATGTCTCCCCCGTCATGCGGGCTAGTCTGTGGATCCTATCTGTGGCTGTGCCAGGAAGCATCTGCGAGCCTCCTGCCCATGAGCGTTCCTGGCTGGCTGTCTAATGTCCACAGGTAAGCTAGGCCACCTGGGCAGGGGCAGCCTGCTGTGCCTCAGGGTGGAATCCTGGCTTCCCTCTGTCGTGTTTACAGAGCTGTCTGCACAGTCTCCTGTGAGATGAGAATACCAGGCAGTCCTTAGTCACTCAGCAGAAAGTTCTGGTAATTTTCCTCTGGGAGAAAGAGGGCGGGCGGCCAGCCTTCGCTTGTGTTCCCTTCGCTGTCCTCTCCACCGTCAGCTGATGAAATAGGGCCTTTGATTTCCTTTTCCATATATTCCCTGACACGGAGGCACTGGGGAAAGCCGGATAGAAACTTCCACCGCAGCAGGCTGCTGAGAAATATTCACAAGAATAAAAATGCTAGCTCCACTAAGTAATAAGAGCCCAGTCACACTGATATATTAATGTTTATGAAGAAAGATAGTTTACACATGTATATTTGTGTACTTTTCTCCCCCAAAGAATTACAGTGGTCAGGAAGGAAAGAATACTCCCATCCCCCACCATCTTTGTTTTCTTGTATGAAAAGCAAGAACATCACTAGGATCTTGGGGGAACAGAAAAGATCTTGGCCCCAGATGTTTCCTCCTCTGTAGTTGTAGGGCAGGTTTTTGTAAGTAAGCTAAGACTTCCATCTTTTAAAACAAATAAGCAAGCAAATTTAATCAACCTTTTCTTTATGTGTATGGGTATTTTTTCCTACACGTAGGCTTGTGTACCATGTGCATGGCAGGTGCCTGCTGGGGTCAGAAGAGGGTGTCAGATTCCCTGGGACTGGAGGTACTGAGAGAAGCGAGCTGCCATGTGAGTTAGAAATTGAATCCCTGTCCCCTGGAAGAGCTGCTAGCGTCCTTCACTGTAGAGTCATCTCTCCAGCCCCATCCATTTTTTTTTTTTACATTCCCATTTCAAATTACTGTGAGTGTCATTTATCTTGGAATACATGATGGTTTAGGATTGCAAGCATGTATGCCTTGGCTGGGATATTCATCTCCCCAGGCTTTGGATTCTGGTGGGACCATCATCACAGTATTCTGCCCTACCTCTTGCCTCTCTTTCAGGCCACACAGTATTAATGTGATTCACACAAGCTGCCCTTTTCCTGAGCACTGTGATGGTACACAGGAGAGTCTCCAACCTCAGCTGGATCAATATTTATCTCCAGCTGGGGTTCTGAGACAAAATCTTGCATTTTTGGATCTTAGAGCAAGAAGCAAACTAACCAAAGATCTACTCCTCTACTATATGGACACAGTCTTTGTGTACCAAGAAGAGAACAGAGGCGTGAGTGAAAGAGGAGCAGACTCCCATCCTTTGTGATTTTTCGGGCAGCCGACCAGTCAACCAGAAAGTCCCTATGTCTCTGAGAAGGTGAAGCCAGATCTTCCCCATAACAGCTTCCTGTTTTAATATAATACTATAAACCAGAGAGGAAAAAATGGCTCCCTTAGAGAATTTTAAATCAGCTTTATTAAAGTATATTTTTAAGAAAGTAAAATGCTTTCATCCTAGGTGTAGAGTTAAATGGACCTTGACACATATCCACTTAAGCAACCATCACACAAATTATGATCACAGTGCCTTTCACCACCCCGCCAAATTCTCTCACGTTCCTTTCCACGTCACAGTTTGCTGGAGTTCAACTCCATGCAACTATCAATCTTTTTGTTATCATAGATTGGATTTTTCTCCCACTACTAATTGATATAAACGGTGTGGTGGCTTGAATAAGAATGGCCCCATAGGCTCATCGATCTGAATGCTTAGTCACCAGGGAGTGGCACCATGTGAAAAGATTAGAAGGATTAGGAGGCGTGGCTGTGTTGGAGCAACTGTGTCTCTGGGGGTGGGCTTTGCCCCAGGCTTAGTCTCTCTCTTTCAGCCTACAGATGCACAAGTCTTGGCTACTTCTCCAGCACCGTGTCTGCCTGAGTGCCACCATGCCCCTGCCGTGATGATAGTGGACTAACTTCTGAAACTGTAAGCCAGCCCACAATGAAATGTTTTCTTTCATAAGAGTTGCCTTGGTCATGTGTCTCTTCATAGCAATAGAGCAGTGACTAAGATGAATGATTCAATTTGTGCCTTTTCCCCTTTGGCTTCTTTTGCATCATATAATGTTTTTGAGACTTACCCAGGATATTCTGTACCTGTGTCTCATTCCTTTTATGGCGGGGTAGTGGTCTGTTGTGTGAATATATTATAATGAGTGTGTGCATTCCCTTACCAGAAGACTTTGGGTTGTCCCAGGTGAAGCTGTTATGAACATTTCTGTCCTTTTGGATGTTTATTTTCATTTTTTTAAGCTCTTGTTTAAAACCTCAAATTCAAGGTTTTCTGCTTAGGAGTAGAATTGCTGGGTAAGTATTTGTTCAGTTGAAAATGCTGAAACATTTGTCTAGAAACAATTTTTCTAGATGATGGCTCCACCACTGTTGGCGCCTGGTGGTTTCTACCGGCAATGTGGGATATATTCACTACCAACTCTTCTAAGTCTAGCTACTTTACAGGATGTGTACTTTTATCTTTTTATAATCTTATCTCAGATATTTTGGATCTCAGGTGTTGTTAGACTATATTTTTTCCCTACTGTCAATTTGTATAAATTCTTTGTGTATGTCTGTCTGCAGGTGTGTGTGCGTGTGCGTGTGCGTGTGTGTGTGTGTGTGTGTGTGTGCATATGTGTACTTATGTCTTACTTTCTTTTTTGAGACACTGTTTCTCATTGGCCTAGAGTTTCCCAAGTAGGCTAGGCTGGCCAGCCAGCGAGCTCTAGGGACCTTTCTGTCTCCTCCTTCCCAGAGTGGTGATTATAAATGCCTATCACCATGTCTGAGAACTCATCTTTTAGGTTTCTAAAAATTTTTTATTTTTGAGATAAGATATTACTATGTGGTTTTGTTTGTCTTGAAACTCAGCATGTAGACCACATGGGCCTTGAAATCACAGGGATCTACCTGCCCCTACCTCCAGAGTGTTGGGATTAAAGTATATGTCACTATACCTGGTAGAACTCATATTTTTAATGTAAGTTCTTGGGGTGAAACTCATGTTCTTGTGTTTGTATGGCAAGCAATTCACTGGTTGTATTCCCTCCCCAGGTCCTATACAAGTTCTTTTGCAAGGCATCCATTCGAATCTTGCAGTCATTTAGAAAATCAGCTTATCTTGTTATAATTAATTAGTCTATTTTTAAAAGTGTATTTTCTGTATATGAGGTTTTTTTTTTTTTTTTTGTATGATATACCCAAAGAAAGGGATTGAACACTGATACCTCTCAAAGAAAATTAATTAAAAATGGGAGGAAATACAATTTATAACTTTCATTTATAGTTAGTGACCTTGTGTTTTGTTCAAGAAAGATTTGCCTATCTTCAACTCACAAAACATTCTCCAGGGCCGAGGGTGTGGCTCAGGGGTAGAATAGTTTCCCCTCAGAGGTGTGAATCTCTGCAGTACCACATAACTTTTTTTCATATTTAAATGTTTATTGTTGTTGAAGGAATCTATTTGATGACCCCTTTGTTCACAATTCACTCCGAGTTAGGACTTTTTCATTCTCTGGAGGGAGGTAGAAGCCGATTGTAACATGTTTTCTTTTCTTTTTCCCTCTGTACATGTAGTCTTGCCATATGTATTACAGTCACGTATGTTTAAAAACGGATTATAGCTGGATCTGGTGGTGCACGCCTATAATTCCAGCACAGGGGGATCACAAAATATGTACCACTGGAGTCTCCAACTCTAGTCAACCTTCCCCTAGGATATTTGCAAAGACAGGAGGAGGGTGAGTTCAAGACCATCCTTGGCTACATAGCAAAACCTTGCCTCCAAAACCAAACCCAACCCCCAACCCCTAAAACTCACATTCCATACTTATGTAGTGGTATCTTTCTTTTTCTTTCTTTCTTTGTTTTTTTTTTTTTTTTTTTTTACTTCTGTGATAAAATAGCCAGACAGAACCTACTTAAGGGAGAAAGGGCTGATTTGAGCTCACAGTTCCAGAGAGACAGTCTGTCATGGCCTGGAGGGCATGTCGGGAGGAGTGTGGGGCTGCTTGGCAGTCAGGAAACAGAGTCGGAACAGGAAGTGGGGCCGGTCTCCAAAACCGGAAAGCCCCGCCCCCCCTCCATGACACACTTCCTCCAGCCAAGCTCCGTAATCTTCCCAGACAGTGCCACCGTCTACAACCAAGTGCTCAAACATGAGGTTATGCAGACATTTTACATCCAAACCACAACTTTTATTGCATTTCCTTTCAACGTCCATACACATTCCAAAGAACCTAACAATCATTTTCCAGACTGTTTCCCAATCTTGTTGCTCTCTTTTCCTTCCTATAGGTTCAGGATGCTCTCCGGAGACATTTCCTACCCATTTGGAGTTCTAATTTAAGAATTCTTTAGGCCAGATCTACCTGATAAGTTCTCTTGGCCATTTATCTGTTAACACCTTCCCCATTATTTCTGAAGGACTCTTTGATGAAATGTACATCTGTGCTGACCAGTTCTTTTTTTTCCCTCCAGCATTTAAAATGTTGTTCCATCACCCCTAGATCTTTTGAGGAATCTGCAGTCACTTGAACCATAAATTTCTATTGTAGTAGGGCTATTTCCTCGGGGCTTGATACGACCATTGGCATCATGAGGCAGAATGGCTGTGATGGCTGACAGAAGACCTTAGCCCTTAGTCAAGGCAATAAAGGAAGTGGGTCAATAATATCCTCATAGCTAGGTCTGTGGCAGGGGTCCTGCTGCAAAGAATGTTCCCTGACAGAGATGGGAAGGTTGCTAGATCCTCTCTAGACATCGCAATCAGCACTCCCCATTATGCCCTGACTGTGCATATACGGTCTTGGGATGTGCTAGAATATATAAGATGTGGAGATTGACTGGGGTGGGAGTTCCAGTGCCCTATCTTTTGTGAGGGCGTCATGCATGCTGAGGGGACTTTTCAGTGATGGAGCTACCTTTGAGTCACCCACCACCCTACAAGTAACTCCTCACTCATGTTCCCGTATGTAGGTAACCCCTCACCCATGCTCCTGTAGATAACCCCAATTAACTCCTTTTCTCATTAGGCTGTACTTGGATGGATAATTTCTTTGATCTGTCATTGCTTTATCTGGGGAGAATAGACATTTCTTTACAGTTTTTTTTTGAGGGGGGAGTCACAGAACCATTTATTTTGGGTATATCTTCTTTGGATTTTAGTAAGCTTTCTTAGAAAATTTATGCCTTTTACCAAATTTGAGAAAACTTAAGGTATTATTTTCTCAAAATTTTACCTCTGAACCATACTTTAATCTTCTCTTTTTCTGGGACTTATATGATATGAAGATTAGATCTCCTGTTATTATCTCATAGACCTCCCAATGCTTTGCTTGTTTTTGAGATGGGGTTTCATTATGTAGACAAGACAACCCTCAAACATAATTTTCCAACCTTCACCTTCCCAGTGGTGGGATTACAGACGTATGCCATTCTGTCCAACAGTCATGGCGGACTTAAAAATATTTGTGAGTTTGAGGCCAGCCTGGTCTGCAGAGGGAATTCCAGGACAGCTAGGGCTACATGGAAAAACCCTGTCTTGAAAAAAAAAATATTGTTTCTCAGCCGGGTGTTGGTGGTACATGCCTTTAATCCCAGCACTTGGAAAGCAGAGGCAGATGGATCTCTGAGTTCAAGGCCAGCCTGGTCTACATAGAGAGTTCCAGGGCAGCCAAAGCTACACAGAGAAACCCTGTCTCAAATACCAAAACAAAACAAACAAAAAATCCCCAATTCTTTCTGTTGATAATGGATACTTTCCGTTAAACTATTATCAAATCACTGAAACCATTCATTGAGTTCTACATTTTGACATTAAGCCCATTCAGTGAAGAGTTTAATTCAACAATTATATTTTTTAGTTCTTTACTCTTGGTTCTGTTTTTTTTTTTTTTTTTTTTTTTTTTTTTTTTTTTTTTTTTTTTTTTTGGTTTTTTGAGACAGGGTTTCTCTGTGTAGCTTTGCGCCTTTCCTGGAACTCGCTTTGGAGACCAGACTGGCCTCGAACTCACAGAGATCCGCCTGCCTCTGCCTCCCGAGTGCTGGGACTAAAGGCGTGCGCCACCACCGCCCGGCTCTTGGTTCTGTTTTATATCTTCTATTTCTCTATTGGGGCTTTCTATTTTTCCATCTACGATAAGAGCAGTTGTCCCACTTCGTAGAACATACTTTTATAGCCACTATAAAGTCTGTGATAAATGGCCCATTATCTGTGTCATTTGGGGACTGATAACTTGCTTCCTTTCATTATCCCTTTTGAGACTTTGTCTTATTCTTTCTCTGTAGTGCTGGAGGACTTGTAAGACTTTTATCTTGGAACACTTTGAATAATATAGGACTTTGGGTCTCTCATAGGTAATGTTCCTTATTTATTTTTTTCTATTAATCAACTTGCTTAGGTGGGATCTGCCAGCTCCTTGTATCACGGTTTGAAGATGTGTACACTTCCTTTTTTGGCTGTGTATGTTGAGAATCTAACCCAGAGCCACACCTTTGCTAGGCAGACAGTCTCCTAGGAGCTCTACTCTCCTCCATGACTTTGGAATATGACTTCCTTGAGCTCTTGCTGTCTGTGATTTCTGCTACTGAAGATCCTTTCTCCTCTTGAGGTCCGCTCACTCATTCCTCATTATTGTCTGTTTGTCAGTCGCCAGATGGTTAAAGGATGGAGAGGGAAAGAGCGAGTGAGACACACTTTTCCGTCCCTCTGGGGACCACATTCCTCTGGCCAGAGAGTGGGGGTTCCCTTCCTACAGAGTGCCAGGAGCTGCCTGGTGCTCAGAGTGCTTGTTAACACCCTGGGTGTGCATGTTTGGGCTTGGAGAAACTCAAGGAAAAATGTGATACTTATTGCCAATTCAGTGACATTTTGAATTCTCTGTCCCCTCCAATCTCTGTTTTCCAGCTTCTTCAGAAAGGAGCTTCATGCGTTCTTTCTGTCCCACTTCCGTTCATGAGAGCAAGGCAGGGGGAAGAACTCTTACTCCATCTGAACTGCAGCAACGATCTTTTGTTATTTATTTTGATCAGAAAAAAAAATTGTGATTCTAAGGTGTTCGTCCCAGTTGAAGACTAATGGAAGAATCTGAAATTAAAAGTCCTGCTCCCAGAACCTTCAGCACTTGTACTTTTAATTACTAAAAGTAAAAATTAACCAGCATTTATTTACTTAACAAATATTTACTGAACGTATATGCATGTAGCTATGTTGTACACACTGAAGGCAAAATATAAGATTGTTGTCTAGACTGGTTTATCTAAAGTAAAATTTGGTAGAGAGTTTCAGCACACACATGGGGTGGAAGAGGAGAAAAACACACCCATAAAACATATCGTGGCTAGGGAGATAGCTCAGCAGGTAAGGCATGTGCCACCAAGACTGATGACTTGAGTTCTATTCCTGGGACCCACATGGTAGGAGAGAACTGGCTCCTGCAAGCTGTCCTCTGACCTCTGTATGCATGTTATAGCACAATGTATATGCATACACATACAACAAACAAACAAACAAATAAATAAACATAGTAAAAAATATCATTTGCTTGATCCTCGAAGGGCAAAGGCTATTTTGTTTTCACATATCAGACCATCCTGGAATAACAGCCTTCATGTCTTCAAGCAGTAAAGAATGCTCATGGTGCAAAGGACAGCTAGAAGAGATAATCTAGGAGGTGAGAGAGAAAGAGATAAATTGAGATAACCAGAGGGGGAAAATAATAAAAGTAATTTAGGCACTAATGATGGGTATGATATTGGGAGAGAAAAGAAAGATTCATGAAAAGGGGAAAAAAAATCTTTTACCTGAAAATTCACAATTTGGCTATTTCACGTCTGTCGATAGCTTTCGCTTTCCCCAGGTTTTCGTATAGTGAGAGAGAAAGGAGAGAAAGTCTCTGGAGAAACTGGAAACTGTAAGACACACATTTTATACTTTTCCTCATGGTTTTCTTGTAGCTGAGATTTAGTATGGGGTTTTCTTCTTCCTCCTGTCTTTCTATGGAGGTGTAACCCAGGCTAGGCAGGGACTCTCCTTGCTATCCAGTGCATGGTAAAGCGCGGTGGACATCAGGTGAGTGGGCTGTGCTCTATCTCACAGTGGGGAGAGGAGGCCGCCATGCTCTAACTGCTTCTGGGCCGTGGGCACAGCTGGTTCAAGCAGAGTCCTGCTCCTTCCCAGGCTAACTCTCCTTGCCATGTCTGGTAAATGGAATATATTCGAAAAATTGATAGACACTTACGACACATCGACTGGGAGAATTATATTCCTCTTATCATCAAGACTTTAACCCCTCTCACTGCTAACTCATAACGTTAGCATTATTTTTCCCGAGAGGGCTGCCTCTTGTTCCTCGTTTCTTGGCAAGAGCCTCCAACAAGATGCAAATGGCCAACTAAGTAACTCTGGTCAGTCTTATGCAGATGAGTCCTACCTTGATAGATGAGGACACAGGCTCACTCAATACAGTAAAGAATCTTTAAATTTGGCTACACCAGCATGTATAAACAGCTTAAGGAGGGAGGTTGGTGAGCCAGTTCCTTTAGAATAGTAAAAATGTACTTTGATAGTAAATCCCACTATTTAGATGTATTCCCTTCGTAAATATTTTGAAGTAAAATTGGTCATATAAGGGAGAGGGGGCAATCTTGATGCTATTGCAGATACATGAGCCCTCACTTATTTATTTTTTTTAGAATTTTTTTTTAAATTTTATAATTTGATTTAATTTTACATATCAACCACAGATTCCCTTATCCTCCCTCCTCCTGCCCCTCCTCCGCCCTCCCCCCAGCCCACCCCCCATTCCTGTCTCCTCCAGGGCAAGGACTTCCATGGGGATTCAGCTCAGCCTGGTAGATTCAGTCTAGGCAGGTCCAGTCCCCTCCTCCCAGGCTGAGCCAAGTGTCCCTGCATAGGCCCCAGGTTCCAAACAACCAGCTCATGCACTGAGGACAGATCGTGGTCCCACTGCCTGGGTGCCTCCCAAACAGTTTAAGCCAATCAATTGTCTCACTTATCCAGAGGGCCTGATCCAGTTGGGGGCTCCTCAGCTATTTATTGGTTCACAGTTCATGTGTTTCCACTAGTTTGGCTATTTGTCCCTGTGCTTTTTCCAATCTTGGTCTCAACAATTCTCACTCATACAATCCCTCCTCTTTCTCGCAGATTGGACTCCCAGAGCTCCACCTGGGGCCTGGCCGTGGATCTCTGCATCTGTTTCCATTAGTCATTGGATGAGATTTCTAGCATGACAGTTAGGGTGTTTGAGCCCTCTCTTATTAACCATGCTCCCCTTTTTCTGGTGGCCACAGCAGATGCTGTGGTGTCTAAAGTCATCCAGATTATTGTGATATTGTGTTCCCAAACTTTGAAAACAGTGAAGGTTGAAAACTTGCTTTTTTAGAGTTATCAAGCGATCATTTTTTTCCCCAGTCCATTAGGATCCAGGAGAGGGAACACAGAGAGACTCTTCTCTCATTGGCCATTTCTCTATTAGCTTGGCCTGCTGGAGTACCACAGCCTAATAATCAGCTGCAGTGGCAGGTGGGATCATTTACAAAGTAATATGCAGTCCTTCTCTGTCTGTGACACTTTAATTTTAGCAGCTACAGTCCTTGTCATTCCTTAGAGGTAACTATAGCAACGGACAATTCTGACAGGCCTGAGCCTACCATTATTAGAGATGAGACAGTCTTGTCAACTACATTTAATTGGGACTTGTTGGGGGCCGGGGAGGGGGGGGGGCGGGATTCATAAAGCATATGATGCCAGCATTTCCAGGGTGCAAATAAAGATATTTTGGGTGTGGAAAAAAACAAAACAAAACCCGGACTTCATCTTAACTCTGTTGCATTTGCTCCAGAGGGATGGCTAGGGGCAGAGAAATGTGAACAGGGACACATCGTCCAGCTGTCCTTTCTCTTAGGGACGGCAAGCTTGTCCCTGTTTCTACGGGTGAAATACGCACAGTGGCTGATTTGTTTCTTGTTGCTCTTGGAGAGAACGCATCCCAGAGGAAAGGTTAAGCAGTCACAGTGTCTGGACAGTCCTCACGGCGTCTTTTTTTTTAAAAACCCTTCCCAAGGAGAAATGTGCAGTTGTGTTTCTTCAGAGTGATCATTTTGACTCTGTTTAATTGTATGCTGTCATGTCAGATATTCTTCGGCGGGGAATAAGACTTTAGAGAGCAGTGCATCCTGGGTATATTTAGTATCATGCTTGGTTTAAGAGAAAAGTTTATGGTGCTACCTGTTGTAAAAAGGTTATGGGGCACTCAGGAGGAAAATTTGATGGATTCAAGGTGGGAAAGCATTTGCTGAATGCTCATAAGTGTCTCTAATAGTGTTGGGTATGTTCACATTTATTTCCCACTTTGATAATCTAATGTCTTTAATTTAAAAAATAATTTATTTTAAAAGTTTTAAAATTATTTTTTATTTTATAGGTATGGGTGTGTTGCCTGCATGTATGTCTGTGTACCACATGCATGTTTGGTGCCCTCAGAGGCCAGAAGAAGGCATCAGATCCCTCTAAAAGCAGAGTTACCGGTGGTTGTTAGCTACCAGGTAGGTGCTAGGAACCCAAGTTCTATGGAAGAGCAGCCAGTGCTCTTAACTGCTGACCCCCCTGTCTCTGGCCTGCCAAGAATCTAGTGTCTTTACAAAGGCTAGAAGAACTCTTCCCATTAGATTTATAGATGGGTGATACACATAAATCTAAGTATTTTAGTACATATATGAGTATGTACTAAAATATAGTACATGTTTCTTGATTCAGGGAGATAATTAACAAAGAATAAAAATGACTCCATTTCGTTGAAAGTGAGCAGAACTTGATAATGAAGAAGAAAACAGAGACAGAGGCCAGTCGATGTGTTTGGATGAACTTGTGGGGTTAACTTGGGCTGTCTCCTCCAACTCTTCATTTGCCTTCCAGGAATAGCTTCCTCTTTGCTTACGGGACAGAGAGAATCACAGTCAGCCCTGATAGAGTTTCTTCTGCAAAGAAGAAATTGCTTCCTGGTGATTGAGCTTCCCTCCCCTGAGCAGCTGTGCAGAAATTCTCAGACGCCAGTGACTAATGAAGATTCTGGGCTCCAGGCTGTTCTCCTCTGACTGTAAGCCCCGAGACTACCTAGTTTCCTTGGGGCTCAGACCTGAGTCAGAAGAAAGAAGGCATTGGGAAACATCCTTCATTCAGTCTGACCTTCCTGTAGAAACCTCCAGCAACTTCCCTGAAAATGAAGGATGTTAGGTTTGCAACCGGAAGAGTCAGAATCGGAATCCCAGTTCCCACACTCTCCCTGTGGCCTTGGAAGGTTCCATCTCCTCTTCTGACCTCTTACTGGACATTGAGGTCCATTTAAACATAAAATGAAATAGAGTAAGTATAAGGTTTCTGTAAACATTCAAACATGTTTGCCCAACTCACTACTGGGAAAAAACTAGACAACGCGATGCTGAAGTCAGGAAGGGACAAAGGATCCAGAGGGTGGGTTTTGGAGAAGGAATGCATTTCTGGACAACATACAACAGAACCGAGCCCCGTTTCTACTTGTGTCATGTGTGAGGTTGGATGAAGAGTTCTGGAGGAAGGATCCCAGCCCGGCTGATGCCATTTGATATCATGAGCTCGGTCGGTGACATCATGAGTAGGAGGATACTACTCAAAGATCTGATTTTTTTTGAAAACACACCATTTTTATAAATCATTTTATTATTTCATATTTTTGAAAATTTCATGCGTGGGTACAATGTATCTTGATCATATTCACCCTTCACTCCCTCCCTCCAGCTTTTCCCATCCCCCAATGTATCTCCCATATCCCCCACCAATTTCACGTCTTCTTAAGGATAACCAGCTAATCCATATGGATCTGCCCATATGTGTGCGAATGTACAATATGCATTTAGTAGGCACAGTGCAAAATACTTCTGTAAAGTTCTCTTGTTAGTCCCAACAAATGTATGCAGAGCAGCTCTTGGCATTCTACTCTGCACGTGAGGACACTCAATAGATACATGTTAATTGAGCGGGAGATTGACAGTAATCTCAGTGCAAATTAAGCATATTTGCTTGCTGTCACTTAAGATTAGAATTGGAGTCTTTCAAATGTTTCCAAATAATTTGACTTTATTGGTAGTCACGTTATATAGGTTGTTAAAAATATTTAGAACCGTTGTCTAATTTGTAGCCTCTGGTCCCAAACTGACACCGACCCATAGAGCCATATTTTGGAAAAGTGACTTTTATAATAAATGCTGTCAAGTCATAGTTTCCAAATATGAATAGATTATACCTAGGACATCAGTGAGAAGCAAGCCAGAACTGCCAGATGGAAGGGTCCTTAGAAGAATTCTGGGCATGTGGTAAGGCTCCAAACTGTTAGCTGAATGACAGATAACGTGGATGACTCTTGTGTTTTATGCATTTAGAAGTCAATGGTTCCTAAGGGTTGGAGCGCCCAGAGGACTCTTCCTGGAGAAAGTGGCTGGAAGGTTGGGCTCCAGAGCATGGTAGGAGGCTGATGATGATAGAGAGCATGGGCAGTAGAAGAGAATGGGATCTTAGACGGTATCTGACTCTGCCTGCCCAGTGTCTCCTCTCCTTTCACAGGACTCAGCTTCCTTTATGACTGCCAATCAAGAAACCCCATCTTCCCTGAATAAGATATAAATGACTGATCCTTCTTTTACCCTGGCTAAAAGCTCTCACTCCTGGAAAAGTGGGTCTCATTTGGAGCAATTTAGAAGATGGTGGCTGACTTGATAAACCCTAAGAACAGGGCCTCACGTGGGCTATCTTTGGTTCCTGCTAGCTGGATCATTACAGCTTCCCTGACTACCATTTTTTTTTCTCCCCCACATTTGAGCCTTCTGCTTTTCCTTTAAAATTTGTTCTTTTAAAGAATTTTGTAATTTTATCTGTGTGTGTGTGTGGGCATGTGTGCATGCATTCATATGTGTGTGAGTATCTGTGCAGGCCAGAAAAGGATGCTGGAACCCCTGGAGCTGTAGTCACAGGTAAGCTTGTGAGCCACTGATGTGGGTGCTGGGAACTGAACTTAGTACCTCTGCAAGAACAGCAAGCAAGCTTAACCACTAAGGCATTTCTCCAGCCCTGCTTTCGCTTTTTAAAATGTGGCTGTTGTTTTAACATTTTCTCCTTTTAACTTCAGAGAGTCAAAGTCCATGTCTGTTGCCTACAACAAACCTACCCTGAGTGGCCTAGGCCATCTCCAGCTTCCCTTCCTAGTCTTTTGAACATGCTGCTGCTCAGCAGATACGGTGGTTTGAATGAGAATGTCCCTGTCTAGGCCAGTGTTCTATTGCGGTGGAGAGACACCGTGATGCAGCAACTCTTGTAAAAGAAAGCGTTTCATTGGTGACTGCCTACCTTTTTAGAGGTTCAGTGCATTGTGATGATAGTGGGGAGCAAGCATGGCAGTATGCAGGCAGACATGGTGCTAGAGAAATTGAGAACTCTACGTCTGGATCCAGAGGCTGCAGGAAGAGAGAACCGCTAGACCAAGTTTGGGCTTTTGAAACCTCAAAGCCTACCCACAGTGACACACTTCATCCTACAAGGCCACGCCTCCTCATCGTTCTCAAGCATTCCACTCTCTGATGACCAGGCATTCAGATCTGTGAGCTGGTTGGGGCCATTCTTAGTCAGCTCACCACAGTCCCCCCACGGGCTCGGATGTTTGAATATTTGGTCCCTAGTTGATGACACTGATTAGGTTTAGGAAGTATGTCATTGGGGGTGGGCTCTGAGGTTCTGAAGAAGCTCTCTCTGCTTCATACTTAGGGTTGGAACTGTGAACTCTCTGTTCTTCCTGCTACCATGACTGCTACCTGCCACCATGATTTCCTGTCATGAGGATGCTCATCCACCAGGAACTGTGAGCCCAAATGTACTCTTTGTTCTGTAGACTTCCTTGGCCATGTTTTTATCATGACCACAGAAAAGTAACTAATATTCAGACAAATACTGAATGCTCTTGAGAGTGGAGTCTGCTGTACTTTTCTTATGAGCAGATCATGTTTTTTCACTACCCGAGTCATAGATTGAGATGTCAAAAATCAGTGTGTGTGTTTCTCTATGACTCAGTTTCCCCTTTTTACATATGACTCCCCAGAAGGTTTTACTCCAGAGACTGCTATGAAGATCCACAGTCAATAACAATTACTCAGATTCTTGACAATGAAGATACAGTCTGATTTTAAAAAAGTGAATTTTACAGCTGTGGCCAGTGGGTGTGTAAAGTATGTAGCTGTCTCCCTCTGTACATTTCTGTGACAGTGATGTAAATATTTTAATTTTTTCTTTATCCCTCTTTATTTCTTTTCCATGGCTTTATGTATACCTTTTTATTTTTATTATTTTAGCATCCACTAATTCTCCCGCCAGCTTTGTCCCTTCCTCCTTCCTTAGAACACTTCACTGTTTGCTTCTGAAGACTGCTAATTAAACTGTCCTCCTGTTTCCTTGTGAATCCTGGGGAGAGAGGCAATTTTTTTTTTCTCCCAAGGGAAATTGAAAACACGACAGAAGTCTTAAGTAGCTGCTATGTAAACATGATAAGACTAACAGAACAGACTTCAATGGCCTTTGTAGGAGATGAAAGTGGATAGAAGCCATGTATGCCTGTCCAGGACCCGGCCTTGTAGACTCCTCTTTATTAATCCTAGCACAGCATGAAGAAAAGGAGGACCCCCCCACCCCCCGAAAGGAAGTTCTCCAATGGAACACTGGGGCAAACACTTGCTCTTACAGACCTAGAGGACCCAAGGAGGAATGGGGAAAGCCCTGAAAAGACTTGTGTTTAAAAGGAGAATCTGCAAATGATTCTCAAGAACTTTATTATCTCATTGGATAAGCATGTCCCCAGCTGGACAATAAGTACTAGCAGGAGTATGGGGCAAGGACATCTGCCCTTCTGACTGTGGGTAAGCACTATCCAAGCCCTCTGTTCTATGATGCTTTGGAAGTCGTCTACCATCCTCTTCACCCTTGTCTCCTCTCCCCATCATTGATCCAACTTTCATTCTTACCATCACTTGTCACGGTCTCCTTCCTCACACTGCTGCTGGTCCTATCCCCCCATCCTCCTCTCTCTGCTCCCAGAATAAGCAAGACCTAGCCATGCTAGTCACTAGCCTGAACACTCTTGGTGGTTGGCCTCAGTCCCCAGGATAAACTTAGGCTCCTTATGGTGGTCATCAAGACCTTCCCCATGTGGTTCTCCATGCTCCTCCTCAGCCTCATTTCATGCTGCCTGCTTCCTCATTGGTTTCCTGCTGTTCTGTAGACATGGCAAATGCTTGAAGGCTTCTGTATGTTTCTCATGCTTTTTGCTCTTCTGTTTTGGATATTTCCTCACACAGAACGTTGTAAAAGACCAATATCAACTGTCAAAATCACTGCCCACTGGAAACGATGGCTTTTTCCTCAGCACAAAGTTGTTTACTAAAATCTACACAATACAAATAACACACTTATATGTGCAGTCCAATGCAATTGTAGTATGAACCACATATATTATTTGTAAATTTTTGAATTAGGAAAAGTTATAAGAATCATATAAGCATAAGAATATGTTTTATTTAACACAATCTATCAAACATATGACTGCAATATTGTATTAATGTTATCCAGAGAAACAGAACCAATATATATATAATATATATATGAACTGTTTCTATATAATGTTATGTATTTTATATATTATATATATATATGTGTGTGTGTGTGTGTAGAAGAGCATATGTCTCAGTTATATTGTAAAGACAGGAGGAAGCTGATGTTCTAGTCCAAAGGTGGCTATGTGTACAATATTTCCATCCATACCTAGATGCTGTGTGTTGAATTCCTAGCCCTTAATGTGATGATATGAGCAGGTGGAGCCTTTGGCAGGACATTAATTAGTGACTGATGGGTGCCATTTTAAAAGAGACCCTGGAGAGCTCACTGGCCCCTTCCAGCATCTGAGCGCACAGCAGGAAGATATCCATCTGTGAGTAAGGAAGCAGGCCCAGAGCAGTCAACCTCCCAATGCCTTGATTTTGGACTTCGAAGACTTCAGAACTAGAAGAAACATTTCCGTTGTTTGTGGAGTGCCCAGTGCACAACAGTAAACTGAAATAAAGATCATCAGCCAGAAAGAGTTGTCCCCTACATCCATAGGGTTAAATTTGGTGGTTTATTCAAGCTGAATGTATTGATAAGGCATGTGCTTTACTTATTGTAATCATTTAAGTGCTAATTTTATTCTAAAACACTCTCGCAGAGACACTCAGGTTGTCTGAACACGAACCAGGCCACCACACGGCCCCGTTAACTCACATATAAAATTAACAGCTGTGATGGTTTGAATGAGAATAGCCCTCATAGACTCACACACTGCAGTATTTGGTCTCCAATTCACAGAACTGTTTGAGAAGGATTATGAGGTGTGGCCTTGTTGGAGGAGGTGTCACTGGGGCAGGCTTTCAGCCTTTAAAAGACTCTATTCCCAGCATTCCTCACTCTCTGCTTCCTACTTTCAGGGATCAAGACATGAGCTCTCAGCTGTTCCTGCCAGCAGGCCTTGGACCCACCATCATGGACTCTAACCCTCTGAAACTGTAAGCCCAATTAAGTGCTTTCTTTTGTAAGTTTCTTTGGTCATAGTATTTTGTCATAGTAATAGGAAAGTAACTAAGACACAATCACAAATATGTAATCAGTGTAAAACTTAGTGAATGAACTACATTGCTAGAACTTAGTAGTAACTATATAGACCGTTAACATTATAGTACATGTGATTATAGATTGTCTTTTTGTTTGTTTCTTTGAGACAGGGTTTCTCTCTGGAGCCTTGGTTGTCCTGGAACTTGCTCTGTGAACCAGCCTGGCCTCGAACTCACAGAGATCTGCTTGCCTCTGCCTCCTGAGTGCTGGGATGAATGGCGTGAAAGCAATATTTCTACTTCAGCTTCTTCTCCTTCTCCTTTGAAGTTTCTACTTGATATTTCATCCCCTAAAATGATCACCAACTGAAACAGCCTTACCTCCTCTCTCCCCTCTCCCCCTTTCCCCCTCTCTACCACCTGACATATATTGGCTTTCTTATTCACTATCTAAATAGTTATATACACATGAACACACACATAGCATGCATGTATGTGCACACATGCATCTGAATGATAAGATCTCTCTGTATTACCCGTGCTGGCCTTGAAACAATGATCCTTTTGTTTCAACTTCCTGAGTAGTAGGGACTAAAGGTTTACATCACCATGCTAAGACAGCTCAGTTTCTTGAGGGGACTCTTATTCATTTTTGGACATCTGACATACTTTATCCCAGGTATAGAACAGAGAAACGGAGGAAATATATAGTGATTGGTTTTTCAAAGACTTGGAAATCTATAGTTGTTGGGCCTACAAATAAACCTACTTTTTACACTTTTGTTAAATTCCTTGGGTTTCAAGGAAGCTATACAATGATGCTCAAAACTGCCTTGCATCAGTTGTCCAAGGGCCACTAAGGTGATCCATATTAGGAATAGCCCAGAAGAAAGATTAGTTTTGTTGTTCAAATTCAGATCTTTTATAATTAGCAGAATAGTTTAACTGCATTATTTTTTAGAATGATTGGATTGCAATTGTACACATATTGGGTATCTTTGGTCAAGATGCTGACTTAGATAAATCAACCATGTTTGTATGATCTAATCAGTCATAGACCATTTCCATAAATGTGCTTGGGAAGATGAAATGGAAAAGCTTAGCAAATCCAGTCCTGGCTGTAGCTAGAGTTTTCTTGCCTTGCCCACAATCAGGACAAATCTTTGTCACCCGCCAGTCCCACAGCCGCTCAGACCCAACCAAGCAAACACAGAGACTTATATTGCTTACAAACTGTATGGACGTGGCAGGCTTCTTGCTAACTGTTCTTATAGCTTAAATTAATCCATTTCCACAAATCTATACCCTGCCATGTGACTTGTGGCTTACCGGCATCTTTTCATGCTGCTTGTCAGGGTGGTGGCTGGCAGTGACTCCTGCCTTCCTGTTCTTTTATTTCTCCTCTCTGTTAGTCCCGCCTATACTTCCTGCCTAGCCACGGGCCAATCAGTGTTTTATTTATTGACCAATCAGAGCAACTTGACATACAGACCATCCCCCAGCACAGCCATGTGCAGACCATCTCAGACACCTGCACTCAGGCCCGTGGTCCTAATCATCCTCTATGCGGACCTGCTGGATAAAGCCACGAGGAACCCAAGAACCGGCTCCCACAGGACATACAGAACATCCCACAGCACCTGGCTACTGTCTTCTCTGATGTTCTGAATCATATGTACTTCTTACCACATAATGTGTAAAGGTGATCCCATGATACTGGGTCACCATGGAAACCTGATGGCTAACTGAGAACTCTGGCTATATACCACTGGCACAGAGCCTGCTCCTTAATCCCACCATTACAGCACTCTCAATCTGCCAGGGACAGAGTCTACAGCAGGGATGAAATTACTGAATACAAAGTACTGTCATGAGCATGTCATGTTCTGTAAACACCAGCTATTCTTTCCAGAACAAAGTCCTTGAGGATTATTTAATGACTCAATATATAAATAATGATTCCTTCAAAAAGATTATCTAAAATACATATATTTTTTCAAAAAAAGTGTGTGTGTGTGTATGTGTGTGTGTGTGTGTGTGTGTGTGTGTGTGTGTGTGTGTGTGTGTGTAGATATATGTGCACCATGCTGCATTTGTAGAAGTCATTTACTTGGGCAGCACTTTTACTACTGAGCCCATCTCACTAGCCCAGTGATCTAAACCACACAGCTTGGAAGCTCTCAGGTAAAAGAAATCATCCCTTGTTTCTTTTCCCCAGAAGATGGCATCTAGTTGGAACTTGTATCTGTCACTGTGGTCACCTTCATGGTCGTACATCACTGAACCTGTCATACCATCCATCCATCTATTCAAAAATAGGTGTTAAGCTATTACTGCAGTCATTTGTACTATGATTCATATTGGTCATAGAAACTATTCCTCCTAATATTTTTTCCCTCCTAATATTTTATAAGATGTCTGCTATTTTCAACATATAGGCAAAAGCATAATTTTTTCTCTCATGCTATATAAGAAAAAGTAGTTGTAATCAAAAGAAGTTTTACTAAGAAGAAGAAACTGTAGCTCCTTTCTCTTTTCTACATGGAAGAAACTTCTAGATGCCAAGAGCAGAAACAGATGGGGAACTTCAGTCCCCAGCCTTGTGGGGCAGTCTGGCTTCTGGGACTGTGTTATTTGTCAAAAGACTCAACAGAGCTGGGGAAGGGAAGAGGCAACATGGAATAAAAGGGTCTCATTTCTGGCTATTTAAAAACTAACCATTCAAGTTCAGCTCACTTATTTGTGTGGTGTGTTTCAGATTCTTCTTGCCTGTGGAGTTAGACATCAATAATATGAGTGAAACTTGAGGTTTGACCAGTCGTAAACAAAGTCTAATGCTGGTACAGTGTGAAGTACCCTTAGGAGCTACTCCCCACCTGCTAAACACACTGAGGAGGACCCCATGGCTCGTTGGAGAGATGTTGCACACATCACAGTGTGTGTGTGTGTGTGTGTGTGTGTGTGTGTGTGTTTGTGTGTGTGTGTGTGTGTATGTGTGTGTGTTTCTTCTGGACTTCTCATCTGAGTTGTGGTAAGAAGCTGTCTTTCCAAGCAGGGTTGGTTGCCCCCACTGGTTCTGTGACTGAGCACAATGACATGGCTAGATAAACAACAATATCCTTTCTCTTTTCATCCTTTATACTTTTCAATGGTTAATATGCAGACCTCATCAAATTCAATGTCCCATTTACCACTAAGACATTTTTTAGTTGATTTGATCAATGGTGATTTCTTTTGGCCTTTTTCAAATCTTAAACAGGGAGGGGATAATTCTAATGACTTATTGGATGTGATCAGTTTAAAATTATGTACCAGATCAATGGATGGAATCATTAAGTTGGGCAAGTTGGGAAAGCATAAAAGACAAGGCAGCTTTTGTTTGGAGGCCTGTTTTTACTTAGGTAATTAGCAGTATATCAACTAGCCTTGTGGTCATTTAAGTACCAAACACAGCAGCAATTTGTCCACAATTCTAGAAAATCTAGTATCAAAAGTTACTGCTCCTCAACAATTAAGGTAAGTGATAGTGATTTTTCCCTGATAAGTTAAACACTTAATTTATGTTAGAATACTGGATTCCTTTAAATCAAACCTTATTCTCTGTTCTCCAGAGAATAATTCAAATATCGTTGCAACTGAAGTGATGTTCTTGTCATTTAGTGAGGCAGAGGTGGTGGTGCTTGACTTTCTCAATACCCAATGGTCCTGCACAAAGACATTCTCTCTCATGGTGCCCTGTTCCAGAGGCCCAGTGGGATGCTGTAAGTCCTAAGACCTATGGTGGTTAGAGTTAGAGAGAATGCTTTAGGAGATGATTGAGTTCAGATGGTCTCATTAGAGGGGTCCCTAACCATATATGAAGGGTGTCCTTGTAAGAAGAAGGGATTAGAACTTGTTCAGAGAAACATCAGGGTATCCATGAGAGAGAGAGAGAGAGAGAGAGAGAGAGATGACTATGACTATTAGGACAGATGGCATGGTAGCCATTCACAAGCCAATGAGAAAGGCCTCAGAAGAAACTGCACCTATCAATGTCTTGATCTGGGGACTTCCAGCCTCCAGAACTGTGAGAATTTTTTTCTTTTGTGGTTTAAGCCAGCCTTGGCATTTTGTTATGAATACCCCAGGGAACCGATATAGCTTTGTTTTTGGAAAGTCATAGCAATGATGCTCAGGCTGCTTCTGACATTTATTTCTCCATCACAACACATTTGTAGCCCTGTCTCCATGGTAACTCCACATATAGTAGAAGCATCTTTTCTCTGAGCATTTATCTCATGGTATGCATATTATTTTATTATAAACTATATATTTTTTTATTTAAGCTTATTAGGCTAGTACGTGGTTTTGGAAATTGTATGTATAAGGAATTTACAGTACCTGCACATTTGAATCCAGAGCATAAAGAAGACATTTCAAAATATTTCTGATGAACTGAAGCTATTGGATTGGCTTGATGTTGAGAAGCAGGGCTTTGGATTGGTTTGAGAAGAGGAGAGTTTAAGCTAGGTTTTATTTTGCATGCTAAAAGGGAACTGCCTTCTTATTGAAACCAAGGATTTTTCGACTTGGGTGCACGCTGTGAAGAAGTTGATACCTGGTGGTCACACGGAGGAATTCTTTTGTTGGGGTCTGTCCAAGCACCAGGACCTACAGAAAGCTCCTTGGGTGATTTGAATGTGTGCACAGGGCTTACCTCACTCTGCAGGCCTCAAGCATGCTTGGGAATTCTTTGATAGTCCTTTTAATAAAAGGCAGATGTAATTGCTCTTGAATATAGGGCAGCCTAATGACTCATTGCTAACCCATAGGAAGCAGTGGGAGTGTCCCTTGAGACTTTCAAAGCTAGGGACAGAAAAGCAGACACTGGAGAGTCTGCTCTGCCTCTCCGCCTTCTGTGTAGCCCACCCTCTATCTTGAAGCCTCCCTGAGCAACTAGGAAAGAGAGCAGCCTACACTAAAGCTGTTGTCTGGGTGGGCTTGTGTCTTGAGGCAATGTGCAGATAGGGAGACGTTGTCCAACAAGTGCCAGCTGCCCCACCCCCAGATGCTTTACCCTGCCCAGGCACCACTTGTTTCAGTGGTAAAGCTTTGGGATGACCCCAGACAGTTGCTGAGAGAGCATTGCTTAGAGGAGCCCTCTCCTCTGAGTGATAGTTTGTGTTGGTGGTTGGTATGAAAATAGCCGGGTAGCTTATTACATGATGGCGGAAAACTTGAGCCGATTCTTCTAACAGAAGGCTCACTGACATGTGCAAAGCTCTTTCTTTGATGGAATGCAAGTTTCCATGTACCCTCCTCACTTTTCTCTGGATCACATTGCAGTGGAGGCATCTTCTCTTCATTAGAGCAGAACCACCGACTCTCCTGGGTTCACGCCTCCCATGGATTTCCGTTCGTAAGCTCTCTTTATTTTTAACCCGCTAAGGGAAGGAGAAATGATTATCAGCTCAATATTGAAAAGTACTGATAAATCTAGTAAAAAGGGCTGTACCGAAGAGTTACATTGCATATGAAGACATAGGAGTAGAGAGACTTGTATTTTTACTTCATGATTAGTCCATACTTTACACTCTGCATTTTCAAGCATTTAGACTGATGTATACATCAAGACGAGCCCATACAGGTCCAAGGTTAGGCAGAGAAAACTGGGATATCACCTCTGTAATTTCATGGCAAGTAGACAGACCTGACACAGGCAAATGCTGAGAGTCAGCTCATCACCGTTTCCAGCGCAGCCAGGAAGACAGGGAAATGCAGTCCTGGTCCACAGGCAGCCCCGAGAGTCCTGACTCAACCCTGTTAGCAGAACCCGGGCAGCCAGCCAAACATCATAAACGCTTTACGTGGCCCTCTCTTGAAGGGTCAACTGGAAGACAGATGCACAAATGATATAACCCTGGATGCATCTTGCCTTGCTTGAAAGCCTGTTTCTATGCCAACTCCATTTATTTTCTTCTCAAGTGGTGGTCCTGTGCAATGACCTTCATTGATGTGCAGTAAAAACCAAGGCCAGGTTGGATGTAGCAGGGGTTTGGGAGTTGTGATTTCCTAAAAATGTTTTCTTTTGTATTTCTGTGCTGCATCCTTTTGATAGGAATCCCTGGGTGTCTAAGATCAGGATCACTTATACTGTTTCTGGGTGTTGGGAGAGCCACACACTGGAAAGTCCACTGTAGTTTTCTCTTAGAATTAGAAAGCACCAGGCTAGGAGAGTGCTGGTCCCCGGTCTCCCAAGGAGGTGTTTGTAGGGGACAACACAGGGCAGTGGCGGCGGTGGCTGTCTTTGCAAGGGACTGAGATGCTTTTCTCTGGGTTGAGTGTGAAGCAGGGTCGGCGGAGAGTCAAAAGTTTATAGGTGGAGGGAATTTAAGATCCATGGAGTCTGCGAACCACAGGGAGGGTAGGAGTATTTTCATAGGACTTTCTGAGCAGGAAGGAGTAGGACCTTATACTGGTTAGTTTTTGTTGTCCACTCGACACAAACTAGAGTCACCTTGTGAGAGAGACCCTCAACTGAGGAATGGCCTCCACAAGATTGGTCTGTGTGGCATGTCTGTACGGTGTTTTCTTTTCTTCCTTCTTTTTTCGGGGCTTTTAAAAAAAGTTTATTTATTTATATTTATTTATGTATTTTACTTCCAACAAAAGTTTCCCTCCCCTCCTTCCAATTTCTCCTCCCTACCTCCACTTTACCCCTCCCCCACCCTCCCACTTTCCTCCCTGTTTCTCCTCAGATACAGATGGATGGGCCTTGTAGAGAGTTTTCTTGACTGGTAATTTTTTTTTTTTTTTTTTTTGTCAGCTTGAGGTAAACCAAGATCTATCTGGAAAGAGGGAGTCTTAAATGAGAAAATGCCTCCAAAAGATTGGTCAGTCTGCAAGGCATTTTCTTTATTAGTGATTGCGTGGGAAGGCCCAGCCTACAGTTGATGGGATCACCTCCAGTCCCGTGGTCCTGAGGTGTATAAGAGAACAGGTTGAGCAAGCGATGGGGAGCAAGCCAGTAAGCAGCACTCCTCTATGGTCTCTGCATCCGCTTCTGCCTCCAGGTTCCTGCCCTTCTTGACTTCCTCCACTGACCTCCCTCTGTGATGGACTAAGACTTGGACGTCCATGATCGACTAGGACCTGAACATATAAGATTAAATAAACCCTTTCCTTCTCAAGTAGCTTCTGGTCACAGTGTTTTACCATAGCAACCTAAAATCCATTGAGGACACTGGTTCACGCAGGAGGGCCCAGCCCACCGGGGGTGTTACCATCCCGAGGTGGGCGTGCCGTATAAGAAAGGCAGTTGACCGTGAGCCTGAGGGCAAGCCGGTAAGGAGCACTTCTCTGTGGTTTCTGCTTTGAACGGCTCCCTCGAGCTCTTGCTTTGGCTTCCCTCAATGATACACTGTAACGGATAAGATGTAATAAACCATTTCCTCTCCAACTTAGTTTTGGTGATGGTGTCTACCACAGCAATAGAAAGTGAACCAGAACAGATTCCCGGTAGTGTTTATCCAGGACTCATTCATTCAGGCTAGCCAGGTGTGGCTTTACGTGGTGCTCAGTGGCAGGAGGGTCACTGAAACAAACCTTTTTTTTTTTTTTTTTTTTTTAAACGGAGCTGGGTGGTGGTGGCACACGCCTTTAATCCCAGCACTTGGGAGGCAGAGGCAGGAGGATCTCTGTGAGTTTGAAGCCAACCTGGTCTACAAAGTGAGTTCCAGGAAAGGCACAAATGGATTTAGCTCAGTGGTAGAGCACTTGCCTAGCAAGCACAAGACCCTGGGTTTGATCCTCAGCTCAAAAAAAAAAAAAAAAATGGAGCTAATGTTTTATTTAATAAGTTATAAGAGATACTTTCCATTGGTGTTTGATTCCAGTTTGGTCTCCGAGCCGTTATTCCTACCATCTTTTCACCCAGGACTTTGGCTGCTCTATCTAGTTCCTGCCAGGTGGTTTTAACTACCTAAATCTCTCCAGGTGCCACACCTTGATACAGGATATCCACTCCACCCCTGCACACCCATGGCAATAAATGCCTCTCCCCTCAAGACTAGATAGTAAATCAGAACGTCTAACCCAGATCACACTATCTCTGTCATGGGCAATGGCCCGGATCACTTTGACTTTATTCCAAAAACCAGTTCAGGTACCAGCGACACGCAGAATGCCCGACACGTCCTTTTTGGAATTCTGTACTTGGCTACTGCTTTCTAAATTGCCTCGATGATTTGTAGTCATGGCCAAATGCAAGGCCACTGTGAGACAAATCATCTTGAAGTTGTGGTGGAAGTCTTGGGTATGGAGAGAGCAAGCAGGCTCTGAAAGGAATGCATCTGGGGGAATTCCAGGACTTAGCTGTGGGGCTGAGGCAGAGCTGACAGCAAATTTCTTGCTGGATCTTTCCAGAGACAGTTAACATATCGGGGAAAGCCTGCCCTGAATGTGGGCAGTCCTGTAGCCTCAGTGGAATGGAATAAAAGGAGGCAGGTGGGAGAGCTGGCCATTACAGACGTTCTCTCTCTGTGCTTCCTGGCTGCCTTGATGTGAGATGTCCTGTCCTGCCCTGTCTCTGTCGCTGTCTCTTCCTGTGTCTGCCTCTCTCTGTTTCTGTCTCTGTCTCTGTCTTTGTCTCTGTCTCTCTCTGCTTCCTGGCTGCCTTGATGTGAGATGTCCTGTCCTGCCCTGTCTCTGTCTCTGTTTCCCTCTGTGTCTGCCTCTCTGCCTCTCTGTCTCTCTCTCTCTGTCTCTCTCTCTCTGTCTCTCTGTCTCTCTGTCTCTCTGTCTCTCTCTCTCTCTTTCTCTCTCTCTCTCTCTCTTTCTGCTTCCTGGCTTCCTTGAAGTGAGATGTTCTGTTCTCTCCTTTCCTGTCTGCCCTGGGGAAAACTGTGTTTTTCCACTATTCTCTCTCAGCCTTGATGCTGTCTTATCACAGGCCATGGTAATTGGGCAAAACAACCTGAGACAAAAACCTCTAACCTGAGCCCAAACAATCTTTCCTTGTTTTGAAGCATTCTTTTAAGTATTTATTACAGTGTCGCAAACCCCACCACACACAGGAAATGGAAGAACAGTTGTGATTGGATCTGACTGTGTTGTTCTTTAGCCCTTGGAACTGGTTTTCATGGGGAAAAAAAAAATTGAAAAAGTTTGGAAATGTATGCTGGAGATTAATGGCTGATTCTTTCAGGAATTCAGAAAACTGAATACTGGTAAAAGTGGAGATAGAAAAGAGTGTTCTTATAATGGTCCAGATTAACAAGTAACAAGAATGCTGTTGGGGATGTGAGTACAGACCAATGCTATGGTCTGGCAAGGAATTTGTCTCCATCTTATTTTGTTATGGGAGTCTAGACACTGCAGCATTCAGGCTGTGGCAGGATTATTGCTAGTGATTCTAAGCCACAATTACAGTGAAAGTCTGGAGCAAAAAGCAGCACAGATAGACTGAAACGTGTGGTTTGGACAGAAAATCTTGGTAAAGTTGGGGCTGAGGATGTGTTATTTCTGAACAGATTAGTACCAAGTATTCTGCATCCTGGCAAAAGGAAAGATGCCCCGAGAGCATCCCACGAAGCAATAAGACCCTGTACATTCAAGTTCGAGGTGTAAGACTGTACACTCATTTACAAGACTTTCCCAAGAGACAAGAGAGCATCGCGAGGGCATCCCATTCATGCAGGGCTACCTAAGGTTGTTTCCGCAGGGTTCATTCCACAGTGTTCAGCCACGCAGATATTTAGAGGCTGCTGCAGCCACGATCCAAGCTGGCAGCAGACTCAATGTCATCACGTCGTGCCAAGTTTGATAGATCTGCAGAATGCCAGAACTACAGGGTCATCGAGGCTAGATTTTAAAGGAAAGCCTGAGAGGAGGAAATGAGTAGCCCAAGGTCATCTCTAGTTCTGCAAACCACAGATTGAACAGGTTATATTTGGGAATATGTATGTATGTGTGCATGTTTGCATGTATACATATAGTATGTGTGTGTATACATACATGCATGTAAGAACATTCAATGAAAAGGGAGGCCATGAATTTGAAAGAGAGCAAGGAAAGGCATGTGGGAGGGCTTGGAGGAAGGAAAGGAAAGGGAAAAATGATGTAATTATATTATAATCTCAAAAATAGAAGGAATAATAAAAAAAAACTTTCAACGGGGACCCCATACCAGCTCCCATTTGAATTTTGCATTGATTTTTAATCCTCGTCTCTAGTTAAAACTTTTTATAATCCCTTCTCACTCTGAATAACAATGATAATTAATAATAATAATAATAATAATAGCAGTTCACATTTCCTGAGAACTTCATTCTTATGAATGTGTATTAATTAAAAAAAATTTAGAAGTGAGAAGAAAGAATAATGGGGATGATACAAAAGAGCTTAATTTTACTACTGTACCCCCAAAAGAGAGAAACCAAAGGGGACCTTGGGGCCTTGAACCCCATCCTCCCCCAACCTTCTGGGAGGGAACTGATGTCGGGTTGACGGAAGAGGTAGGTCAGCCTGCCCTGAAGGACTCTGCTGTGCCACAGTAGGGAGTTGTCTCAGAGAACCAGCTGACGCAGTTATTTGGAGAGGGGCCAGAGAATCCCTTGACAAGCATGAACGCTTCCTCATTAGCCCAGCATTTTGCTGTTCTTACCCAGAACACCGATGTTATGCTATGGGAGATATGGAAGGATTTGAGGCTTCTCTCGATAGCTCACACTTACCGATGATAGAAGATCTAGGTTTTTGACTGTCAGTCTATTTGCTGGTAATGACTCTGTTTCTTTCCCCACTGTTCCTGGGCATTTTCAAAAGATCCATCTGGGAAGGTTGAAAATGCGAATCTGTTCATCCAGGAGCCCATGTTTTCACTAATAATTCCAATAGTAATTCCCTAGTAATTCCAATGTCAATAGTCCGTGTATTGCACTCATTAACAAGTCTCCTTTCTATTTCAAGTTGACTTTCAGACATAGCATTTACATTTCTAAAGTACTCTCCAATTTATAAAGTGCTTATATATTCTCATTTATCAAATGAGATGCCTGGTCTAAAACTCTAAATGGCCTCTGCAAGCCCTTCCATACCATCTGCAAGAACTGGTACTTACTCACTCAGAGGACCAGCATGACAGTTTAGGTGAGCAGTACAGGGTACAGACATCTTTTCCTGTCACCTCAGATGGAGACATCTCACTCCAAGGGCATGCTGGTTGCCCTTTATCTATGGCTATTAAGTGCAGGCATTGACCTGGGAACCAGAAGATAAGAATATATGGTAATGCTGTCAATGTATGTAGGTAGGAGACTACTGAGGAGACTATGGGAACTCACCTAGAGTGGCAGCTCTCTGGAAACAGTCTTGGTTAGGAGTCTGGAAACTTGGTTTCTGGTCCTGACCAATGCGTGGACTTGTTGAATGGATGAGTATGGGATGCCTGGACTTGTTGAATGGATGAGGAGTATGGGGTGCCTGGACTTGTTGAATGGATGAGTACATACTCCTGTGCTTTTGTTTCTTAGTGACACGAAAGGACCGAACTAGATGAGTAATTTAATAATATGGCCTTTGGAGCCCAGTGGTTTAGAAGAGGAACTCTAGGTGACATGATGAAGGAAGGAAGGAAGTGGGTAGAGGGATTTTCATATCCCCACTATGTTTTGGCTATGGTGTCTTAGAATTTGTTTAGCTGCGTTCTGAGTGAGCTCTCTGAAACATAGGTTTTCATATTGGACATTGTTTGCAGTGGATTCCCTACTCTTTAGATACCATTCCATGTAAAAAGTAAATCTCTATGGTTGCCCATTGTAGCCTCTTTTCAAATTAACCACACTTACAGTTTTTCCATACATGTTTAATATTTTATTTAATATTCATATGTTCATACAATGTGTGTAGATCAAACCACCCCACATTCTCTCCATTCCAATTCCTCCCCTACCCCCCCACCACTTTACTTTCCCCTCCAAATTTATTCACTGTGTCTCTTCTCTGTCTCTATGTCTTTCTCTCTAATACCTACTAAGCCTCTTTAGTGCTGTCACCTACCAGGGTATGAGGAGCCATCAGGTCCTGTGTCCCTGAAGAACACTGACACTCCCTCACCTAGCAGCCACCAATTGCTCCTAGCTCCTCAGATAGGGGTGGGACTTCATGAGCCCCTCCACATCCAGGCACAGATTTTGGCTGGCTCCATCTTGTACAAGTCTTGTGCATGTAGTCCAAGGCACTCTGAGTTCGTGTGTGCAATGGCATTGTCATGTCCAGCAAATTCTACTTTGCTGCAAATCTAATGTCTCTGGCTTTTACCATCTTTTTGCCCCTTCCTGGTGACCCTGAACCTTGGCGGGAGGGGTTGTGGTACAGATTCCCATTTAGAGCTGAGCACTCTAATGTCTCTTATTGTCTGTACCTTGATTGGTTGTTGGTCTCTGTATTAATCTCCATTTACTGCAATAGAAGCTCCTCTGGTGAGGTTCAAGAGATGCTCTAATCTATGGCTAGACAGATAAGAACTTAGGGTACAGTTTGTTACTATGTCCATTTAGCACAATAATAGTACTTGAGTTTCTCCTGGAGCCTATTATTACTTAGCCAGCTATGGCTTTTTGGCTCAGTTTTGGAACCAGGCAGGATGCCATGTTGACCTTAGTCATAGCAACAGGAGAATGATGCCCAAGGAGATGATGTATCCTGAGGCTTAGAGATGTGTCTTACCCATCCAACCTGGTGATGCTCACTGCAGAGTTTGTTCTAAGCAATGTGCCCAGGATAGGTCCGCTTCTGTAATTTGTTCCAGGAAAACGCTTTCTCCTGGACTTCAGCTTCCTTTTCTGAAGCATGAGGTTGCTAGACTAGATTGTCTCTCATGAGTATAGTCTGGCAATTTACGTCCCATTTCTTATGCTATTGAAACGATTGAAATGAGCGATTTTGGGGGGATGATTAAAGGTTGCTCTATGAGAAAGACAGACAAAAACTAGCCAAAGGAGTGGGACTAAAGATTTTTCTTTTCTCAATGATGTTGGCCATGTTTCCAAATACTTAAATGTAAAAGATGTGTCATGGGGCTGGAGAAATGGCTTAGAGGTTAAGAGCACCGACTGCTCTTCCAGAGGTCCTGAGTTCAATTCCCAGCAACCACATGGTGGCTCACAACCATCTGTAATAAGGTCTGATGCCCTCTTCTGGTCATACATGCTGTATACATAATAAATAAATAAATAAATAAATAAATCTTTAAAAAAAAAAAAAAAAAAAAAAAAAAAGATGTGTCATTTAAGCCACAACCTCAGTGCTAAGACCAGGAGACCTAAAGCAGATGGTTAAACAGCATGGACTTGTAGAGTTTGTGCTCTAAACAATCTACCCATGCAATTTTCAAATAAGAATGAGTCCAAGTTTGACTGAAGATGAGTTTTAAGAGTGCTTATTTGATATTCGGTTTTGGAGAAAATGTGTTAAGAATGAATTTTCTGTCCTACAACTTTGTGTCATTATGGACTTTTAAAAGTACAAATACAGGCTGGTGAGATGGTTCAGTGGGTAAAGGTGCTTGCTACTGTGCTTATTGGCCTGAGTTCGATTCCCGGGGCCCACAGAGTGGAGAACCGTAGAGAGCATTTATGTGTTGGTGCTGAGGCATCAACCGCTCCTCGTTAAAACAAGAGTGATGGACTGTGGGTTGCAGATCAGTGGATGAGTGTGTGCAGAACAGACACAAGACCCTGGCTTTGATCCTTGGCAAAACAATCAAAAGCAGAGCAGATAGAAGAGACTTGCATTTCGCGCTGGCTGGCCAATCAGAGTCTCCCAGCAGCTCCGTATGTGTGGGAAGAAACTTGGTTTCCCCTCTGGGACAGATGCCCCCTTCAGCCGCAGGATGAAGTCAGGCTGACCGTGGAGGACTCCTGGGGGACATTTTTTTCCTGCCTTCCCAATGAACAGCTTGTTTTGTCCCTTTACTTGCTTATTTCCTCCTTCTCCCTGCCCCCTGAGTTCCATTATCCTTTGGGTTTCTCATGGAAGGGTTTTGAACCTTGAAATGCTCCCAGTCTCTTTGTGTCTAGTGCCATCACGGGGAGGCAGGCAGCATGAGGTTGGAGTCTACTCATCTGGGTTTGATTCTAGGATCCTCCACCCCGGAGTTTTGTGAACTCTGCCTCTCCATGTCTCAGAAATCTCAACTGCAAGATGATGAATCATTGCAAAGATTAAACAAACTGGCTCGTGGAAAGGACTTGGCAGATAATAACAACTCTTCATCCAGCTGACAGTCTATCTGTTTCTCCATCCATCTATCTACTGACTTAGCCACCTATTTATTTTACCCTCTTTCTTTGCGTATCTACATGTCTCTATAAACAATACCACATTCAAAAGAGAGAAGGGGTAGTGGGAGAGGGTTTCTGATTCCTTTACGGCAATTGGCTTATTTTCCTTGCTTATGAAATAGTTCAGGTGGCTATGTGGCCACCATAGACTTAGGATTCAGCTGACACAGATCCCACCCAAGCCTTGGCTTTTCTTCTTCCCTGCTGGCCTTTCTGCCCTCTTCAGAAGACAACAGCAGCTGGATTGAGAGCTGCTCCCTGGTCAAGGTTTATAGTTGGATTATTACATTTATATACACCAATAATTCCCAGCCCAAATGGGAATAAACAGTGCAAAATGTATTTTTTATTTGATTTTCTTTCACTGGAGTATTTTAATTGTTTAGAGGCATGTGTTACTTTTACTATATTCACTTTAACATCTGAGTGATACTCTGTGTGTTCTTCTCTGGCCTTCCCTACCGGCTCTGTCTCATTTCAGCTTTACCCTCCACACAATTAGCTGGAGGCTATGTGTAAGCTAGTAGATTGCATTGGATAGTTAAGACACATGTAGGCAACTGTTTAATTTACTTCTTCCCTAGGCCTACTCTTGTCTGTAGACAGAAGGGCAGGGTGTCCTTTTGAGAAGAACTTGAGCTCCAGACAGGCCTCCATTGTCTGTGACCTGTCATACCGTTATAATAGCAGCCAACTGCAGAGTATCAGCACTGGACCACTGATTTTTGAGGGCCCCACCTGACATGGCCCAGCTACACGATGTCCTTCTTTGGGCGCCCTTTGAGGGAGTGAAGCAAGTCTACTGTTCTCTCTGAGAATTCCCAGGACTTGTCTTTCTTCCCTGAGAATGAATCCCCAAATCGGAGAACTGGATCCTATCCAAACCTCAAGCCAGTCCGACTCACCCATAGTCTTTGAACTCAGTGTTTGCTTCTTGCCTCCTTTTCCCCAGCGTCTAGTTACCGAGGCAAGAGGATGCTTTCTTTTAGGCTGCGTGTATGTTTAAGAAGAGTTTTGGTGGGAGTGAGTGTGGGATGGAACCAACTGCAGATACTTGTTGGTTTGTTGTGGTGCGGATAGAAGAAAAAACTCGAAGAGAGTCACCAGAGGGGCGGTAGTGATGAGTCAGAAATTAGATGGATGCAGCTTGAGGTTGATATAAGCTCTTGTTGACAACTGTAGCCATCTTATAAGGATGCTCTTTGTTCAGAAAAGTAGAATACTGAAAAATTGAATAAATCTGTTCATATAGCATAGTCAGGCTCTGGATGGGCTCTGTGAGGAAAACTAATGTGAATAAGATGTTGTTTTCATAGCTGGGGGCTTATGGCCTGATAAAGACCACATTCTGCTTTACAAAAAAACCCTTGATGTCTTCAGAAATGTAAGCTGCTTAGCAAAACATTTTTGGGGGGCAGAGATGGGCAACATATCCTTAGGCCAAAGGAAGAGGGTCGTTTTTAGGATGGCATGAGGCCTTGTTTCTTCCAGGAGGCCTTGGAGGCAGAAGGAAGTGAAGGTGTGAGGTGGGAAGAACGCGGGAAGGGGTGAACACAGTGTATCAGAGGGAACTGTTCAGGAACCCAGCAGACAGCAGCTCAGGGGCACACGACTCGCAGAGCTGTCTGGGCAGTGTGGAGTGAATTCCAGCAGCCCACTGCAGGGCACATGGACCCAAAGGGAACATCCCATTTCTCTGGCAAAGGACACATCCTTTCAGCTTCTCTGTTTACAAAGGCTACAGACTTTAATGTGTCCACTGGCCTTCGTCCTTCCTTCCTACATCTATTGGAGTGTCCTATGGTCCAAATCAACCTCAAGATGGGTGTAAGGATGCATCCTTAGATCCCCATGCCACATCTACCCTGGCTCTACTGGGAGAGGACTAGCTGGTTCTGACTGAATGAGTAGTTTGTTGAACAAGCTCTTGTAGCACAAGTGGCAATTTCTCTTCTTACTAGACGCTGGATAAGGTGCTGATGAGGAATGGAAGCAGGGGCTGAACATTCCTCATCTGTCCTTGGCCCATGACAGTACTGCCCTCACAGCTCAAGTTCGAACTCAGAAGGACAGTACTCTTCATTGATTTTTCATTGGAGGCCTTCTCTTTCCTCAGTCGTTTTTCTGAGAGTTCAGCCATCGCTCTGGTACGGGTAAGGAAAACATGTGACTCAGGAATTTAGACCCTGGTCTCTACATTTGCTCTATCAAGTTCTCCCTTTCCTCTCTAGCCTTAAAAGCTGGAGGACACATTAATCTTTTCCCGTCTCTGGGGCAGTTAGCGTCCATGTGGAAAGGAGGTATTCTCATCCAAACAGAAGGATCATTTTACAGGGCATAGAGGAGTGCCTGGTGGGTAGAAAGTGGTCTTCTGTGTCCTGAAAATAATGTCAAGAAGGAAGGTGCAGTCTGACCTGGTAAGTGAAGTGGAAAGCAGTAGGGAGGGGCAGTTAAGAGCGCTTGTTACTCTTAACTGAAGTTCCATTCACAGCACGCCCACTGGATGGCTTAAAATTACTTGTAACTCCGGTTCTAAGGGTCCAGTTCTCTCTTCTGGCTTTAGTGAGCACTTACCCATCCATGGCTTGAGGGGCACCCTCCCACCCACCCACCCACCTACCCATCTACCTACCTACCTCTCTCTACACACAAATAAGCCAACTAAATCTTTAAACATACAAGAGGGAGAAGAGGACACTCTTTCTCTCTAGCCACTGGTACACTTCCTCCATTTGTACCGTTCTCTGGGGCTTCCTTTAAACTACTTGTGTGCATAGATAGTTTTATCTTCCTTATCTTCTGAATATACAGAAAAAAGGGAAGTACAGTGGGAAACCCCAGTCCTTGGGGGTCACATTGGGCACAGACATAGAATTCAGCTTTGTGGGGCTGGAGAGATGGCTCAGAGGTTAAGAGCACTGCTTGCTCTTCCAAAGGTCCTGAGTTCAATTCCCAGTAACCCATATGGTGGCTCACAACCATCTGTAATGAGATCTGGTACCCTCTTCTGGCCTGCAGGGATATGTGCACTCTATACATAATAAATAAATAAATTTAAAAAAAAAAAAAAAAAGAATTCAGCTTTGTTCAATCTGCTTCAAGGTCCTGGTTATTTTTATGGCTGGTTGGCGGCATGTGACAGCGTAGACCTGACGATCATCTTGCTATTTCTCTATAGCAGCACCGTCAAAGCTAGTTACTCGACTCTTAAAAATTCCTTAGCACCTTTCTGATTCTTCATCCATCAAATGAAAAAAAAACAATAGTTGTTTTCCTTTGAATATTGAGAGGAAGGAGATAATGATGAGAACAACACCAGAAGTAACAGATAGTTATCGAGCAGTTACTGCATGCCAGGCAGCTAGTCAGAGGGAGCAGACTGGGACTGGAGCTCTGTTAAAGATCTGTTCCCAAAGAATGCCCATCACATTGTCTTTCATTGTCTTTCTGGCTACTTCCTGGAAGACCTTTGTCCTAGTTTAATTTATATTATTATATTACAATATAATAATTTATATTATTGACACAAAACAACGTAGGAGGAAAGGGAGCTTATGTTAACTTACAATTTCATGATCTAGTTGGTCAGTGTGGGAAAGTCAAGGCAGGAACTTCAAAATAGTCATAGATCTAATTTCAAGAGAAGAGAGAAATGAATCATACATGCTGGTTTCCTTTTGCTTAGCTTGATTTCTCCACTCATATAGCTCAGGATCTCTTGCCTAGGGCATGGTTTTATCCACAGTGGACTGAATCTTCTCATACCAATTAACTTAAGACAATCCTTCAAAGGCATGCCCACAAGTAAATCCAATGCAGACAGTCCCTCACTGAGACTCTTTCCAGGTGATTCTAGGTTGTGTCAAGTTGATGATTCAAGACACTATAACCCTGTTCGCAAGGTTGTCTTTGTTAATTTGACTCACATCTTGCCCAGTGAGAAAAGCTATGCACCCAGGGATGTTTGTCAGAAATAACCAAAGGTAATTGATTGACTCTGTGGTAGTCTGAGACAATGGATAGTTTGAGAAACAAGCAATAGGTTTATTTAAAAGAAAAAAGAAAAAAGAAAAGCAGATTAAAAGAGAAAACTGAAGAATTAAACATTTACTTGGACTTAGAAAAACGTTGACATATTGTTGCTGGGCATCCAGAAAGTCATATAATGCATGAAGATGTGTGCCTGCTCAAGACAGACCTAAGTCCCAAGCTTCAACACAAGTGGGAAATGAAGGGCACTGCTGGTCTGTGAATGTTTGTCTCTAAAACGTGAAATGTAATCCCTATACAATTGTGTTAAAAGGTGGTGCCCTAGGCTGGAGGGGAATGGAGAGGGCCCCTCTGCTCCATTTTTCCTTCTGCCTTATTGCCTTGTGAAGCAGCAGTGACTGGTGGTGATAATGATGATGATGATGATGATGATGATGACGAAGAAGAAGAAAGAAGATGGAGAAGAAGGAGGAGGAGCAGGAGGAGGTGCAGGAGGAGGAGGAGGAAACTTCCCGGGAACAGAAAATGGGATGTCCCCAGACACTGAACCCTTTGCTGCTTTTATCTTAGACTTCCAGCATCTGAAAGTGTCAAATGAATTTCTGTTCTTTAGAAATTATAGTCTGTGGAATTTTGTTGTAGAAGTATGAACAGGCTAAGATAATGTATCTAAACTCAAATGGGAATCTAATGCACTCTGATAGATTTTTTTTTAAAGTATCTGAATCTTGAAGAAAGTGAAGGGAAGCCAGTCATGAAGAACCCCATAGTTACAACTCTATCTCTCAAGATTTAATTTTTATATGTGTATGTGTCTCTGTGAGTGTATGTGCATATGTGTTTTCATGTGCCCATGGAGACTAGCAGGGAGTGTCAGATTCCCTGGAGATGGAGTTAAAGGTGGTTGTGAGCTACCTGATGTGGGTACTGGGAAATGGACTCGGGTTCTTTGCAAGAGTAGCAGGTACTCTTAACTGCTGAGCCATCTCTCCAAGATTTGTTTAATTCATTTATTTTAGATCATGTGTCTCTGTGTGTGTCTGTGTGTAGGTATGTGCACATAAGTGCAGGTTTCCCGGAGGCCAGAAGAGGACATTGGATGCCTCGGGGCCGGAGTTCCAGGTGCCTGTGAACACCTGACTTGGGTACTGGGTGTAGAACTGGTCTTCTAGACAGTCAGAGAGCTCCCTTCACTGTTAGCCATCCTGCCAAGCCTCATGTCTGTGTATGTCAAGAATGGGCAGGTCCAAAGCAGAAAGCAGAGTGGATGTTGCCAGAGACTTCAGGAAGCGGGCATGGCAGTGAGTGCCAAGGAGTATGCTGTGTGTCTTTGGGATGATGAAAGTATGCTGGAATTAGCCAGTAAGGGATGCTAATATAATATTATGAGTCAATTAAAAAACTACCGCTTTATATCATTTATAGTGGAAAACTTAATCATGAAAAAAACTAGCTCTCAATTTAAAAACGTTAAGCATATTAAGCACATGGTGCTGATAAGGGCTTGTAGTACTAGCTAATAAGGAGTAGTTATCATTTACCAGACACTGGGCAAAGCATTCACACAGCCCTCCAGGAAACCCTGACAGTTTCAATCAGGGCACCGATAACAGGATTGATGTCACACTGTCAAGTACACGGCTCAGTGCTGGCAAGTGGCAGAGTATGAAAAGGGTCCAGGCATGTGGTATAAGAAACTGTACTATTTCTCACCGCCATGGAGAAGCTTATGTCCCCACACCTAGACATGGACGATCCAATCAAACCTTTTCCTGGTTTGATGAAAGAGGTAAAATTTACTCTCACTTCTAAAAAAACACTGGTTGAGCCGGGCGGTGGTGGCGCACACCTTTAATCCCAGCACTCGGGAGGCAGAGGCAGGCAGATCTCTGTGAGTTCGAGGCCAGCCTGGGCTACCAAGTGAGTTCCAGGAAAGGCGCAAAGCTACACAAAGAAACCCTGTCTCGAAAAAAACAAAACAAAACAAAAAAAACACTGGCTTTTTTTTTTTTTTTTTTTTGAAAGTCTCCCGTGTACCTGGCTGGCCTTAAACTTGATATGTAGCTCAGAATGACCTTGACCTTCTGACCTACCAGTCTCCAACTTCTGAGTTTCGGGATAATAGTCATGTGCAAACCTCACTTCCTCACTTATACTTCTCTTGTACACACACACACACACACACACACACACACACACACACACACACACACACACATTCTCTCTTTCTCTCTCCTTTCCCAGAAGAGTTTTCTTAAACACCCAGGCTTCCTCTGGGCCGTTAATCACGCAGGCTGAGCCTGGCGACTGCCATGTTAGGTTATCAGTCAGGCTTGGAGAGTTTCGTGTGACCCTGCACCGAGCAGACCCAGGCCTGTAGTACAGACTTAGAGTGTGACTCATTGTAGACAGCATGTCTTTCCCAGTTCAAAGAGGAAGCCAGAGCTGATTGTTCAGCCACAAAGCTAGCATCTGACAAAGTCCAAAGCCCATGTTTCTCTGCTTTTGACTTATTTTCCTTGCCATCTCCTCTGTGTTCTTTTGACCTTTTAAATTTGTAAGCTATCTATTGGCTTAGACTGCAAGACAGATATGTTTATTTGAATAAGTGAATCTGTCAACCAGTGGATGAACAGATGCAGATCCAACAAATACAGTCATCACGCTCAAGGAGGCAAGGTGCAGGGAGTAGGATGGGTCTGGGTGGAATCTGGGGAGTATTAACTCTGAGACACTTAGCTCTGAGTTTACCTGAGTCATGACTGGTCACAGCATTGCCACGCGTCTTCTTCAATCTGCAGGAGACCCCAGCAGAACTGGGGTGCATTCATCTCTGTTCACACTCACTGCTCGGCCTGCGCCAGCATTTCTGACATCATTTTTCTGCACGCATGCTTTGAAGAATTATTTCTTGGGGTCAGGATGAGCTCACATTCTTGGCATGGCCCTGGCTATTGGGCGTCATTTCTAGTACCCATGCCTTCTTTTCCTCCTTGTACACATGACTTTTCACAATTATTTCCTTGCCTGAAGATCCACCTCTGGTATGAGCAGGTCCCAGGGTGTCTGACAGGTAAAGGCAGATTGCATGATGTTTTATGGTGCGCGTCCTCAAGGACAAGTCCATTCTTTCTGTCTAGCTGGGCTGGCTCTGAAAACACAACTGTGCAAAGATAGACACCCTTGGGAGCAGCGGTGTAGCTCAGTGACTGATCACTTGTTTAATAGGCATTTGTGTGTGTGTATGTGTGTGTGTGTATGTGCATATTTCTCTATGTGTGTGTGTGCATGTGTGTGTATATTTCTCTATGTGTCTGTGAATGTGTGTGTGTGTGTGTATTTCTCTATGTGTGTGTGTATGTGCATGTGTGTATGTGTGTGCATGTGTGTGTATGTGTGTATTTCTCTGTGTCTGTGAATGTGTGTGTGCATGCATGTGTGTATTTCTCTATGTGTCTGTGTGTGCATGTGTGTATATGTGTGTATTTCTCTATGTGTCTGTGTGTGCATGTGTATGTGTGTGTGCACATGTGTATATTTCTCTATGTGTCTGTGCATGTGTGTGTATGTAAGTATGTGTGTATATATATATGCATGTGTGTGTATGTATATGTGTATTTGCATGTGTATCTGTGTGTGCATGTATGTATGTATGTGTGTATTTGTGTGTATGTGTATGTGTGTGTATGTGTATATTTGTATGTATGTATCTGTGTGTGTGTGTGTGTGTGTGTGTGTGTGTGTGTGTGTGTCAATCTTCAAAAAGAATAAAAGCAGAGTTCTTTCATGACCTGCTCGCCTTGGGCTGCCCCACGTGTTAGAATCCCAGCTGTGTCTGGAGGAGCCGGATGGAGAAAGGTGATGGGAACTGGCTGTCACAGGAAGCAGATCCCCGGAGGAAGGGAGATCCCCACTTCCTGCTATCCACAGTTTAGTCTGTTGTGCAAAAGCCCAGCACAAGCTGTGAAGTGCTCTTAAGTGCATGTGAGTCCCTTCCCAGAGAAAGGCACCTTAGGTCCATGCAAGAATCTGAGCTAAATGGATCTTGGTTTTGATTGGGTTCCTGTGCAACTGTCTGGTACTTAGAAGGTTTTAAGAAACCTTTTAAAAGCCTTAGAATACTGAAAAAAAAAAAAGCGTCACTTCTGTTCTCAGCTGGAATCCCTGATGTTCTTCATCAGTACCCTCTTTCCAGCCTGACCTTTTCATTAGTGGGGCCAGAGGAAGTGACCAACAGCCACTGAACACTATGTGTCCCGGGAAGGGAGGATGTGTCTGGCTCAGTTTCGGTAGGAGGTGGGATGGATTATCCCAGTTCCACTGCTTCCTGCTGGGTGACAGGACACATTACCCTTTAATCTGCATTGTCTACACACACACACACACACACACACACACACACACAATACTGCTCATTGTCTTCACTAGCCTCTTGCAAAAATCAAATAAAGTATGAGAAGAGCCTCTAGCACATTCTTCTTGCTATCCAAGTATCACATTCTTAGGCTCACTGTGGACCAGGTACCACCTTAGGTGCTGGGAATGAAACAGTGAACAATAATTTTTGGTCCTCAAAGTTACATTTAAGTTAGATGATGTGTGGAGCGTCCCTGTGCTGTCTCTTTGTATCCCCTTCAGTATTTCTAATGATGGCATGGGGTGCATGCTATGTGCTTGCTACCACTTCAAGCTGGGACACACAGGATGGTCACCTGAAGAAGTGGGTCCTACAAGGTGGCACCGAAGCCTTGGCTCTGGGTCCCACCACTCTTCAGATTGCTTCTCTAGAGGCACCATGACCTTGCCCTGTGATGAGATCTGGGGCAGGTCCCGTAACTTTTCTAATCAACTCCTCCTGTTGGACTGGAAGGATGACGCAATGATCTTAGAGCACTGGTTGTTCTTCCAGAAGCCTTGGGTTGGATTCCCAGCCCCTGTTGGTACTGTGGGGAGTGGAGACAGGGGGATGACTGGAGGAGCTTCCTTGCTCTGGTGGTGTGGGACTTTGCAGTGCTACAGCAGTTTTGGGTTTACCACACTCATGTAAGTAACCCCTTGTCTAGGCTCTATAAGGAAACCCAATAAACTCACTGGTCCCACCAACTTGGACCTTGATGCAGTTCTATTTGAGCCTGGCATTGGCATTGGCATCTATCTGGGGAGGAGAATTGTTTGTTTACTCCTCCCCAGGGAATGCCAATTCAATGCTATCTTATTGTTTTTATTTTAAGATTTGTTTTATTTATTTTCAATTGTGTGTGTGTGTGTATGTGTGTGTGTGTGTGTGTGTGTGTGTGTGTGTTCATATGGGTATGCGCACATGAGTGCAAGTATTCAAGAGATGTTAGATCCCCTGCAGCTGGAGTAATGGGCAGTTGTGAGTCTTCTGATGTAGGTTCTGGGAACTGAACTTGGGTCCTCGGTGAGAACAGTCAGTTCTCTTAACAGTTGAGCCATCTTTTCAGCCCCACCTTATAGAGTTTTTAATGAGGCTTAAATAGGATAAAAATCTAAGAAGTGCTTAGAGCAATTCCTGGTACATTGTAGGTATTATCCAAATATTTGTTAAATAAATGCCAGGCAAAGAGTTTGAAAAATAGATAATAAATGGGAGCTAATAACAGCATCAATCTTTACTGTCATGAGTTGTGGATTCTTTCCTCACAACCATCTCTGGATGATGTCTAAGATGCCGTGGTCATAGCTTTGTTCTCCTGAGCACAGCTGGTAGTTATAGGGAGGACCTGGAGGTCGTACTACATATCTGGCAGATACCCAGCTTTGTCCCTGTCTTATTCCAAGTGCTAGGAATGTTGAGAACTATGCGTCCAGGGAGGATGACTCAGGGATGACCCAGCCCAAGCCTTCCCAGATACAACTTCTCAGAAAGAGTTTCTGGGAGAGCAGAAACAGTGGTGGGCACAGGGGATTTTGTTCTGCAAAGCTCCGTCAGACCGGCAGCCCAGGCTGCTCAGGAGCAGGAGAGCCTGGTGGATGCTGGGACACTGCTGAGGATCTTGGCACAGTTAACGATCCTTTTCTCGACATGCTTGCCTCTTGACATGCTCGCGGGTGGCTAAAACAAAAACACAGAGAAATTATGCAATGGGGCCAGTCACGTAGCCTGGGCGAGGAAGAGCTGGGTCAGATCTCTGCCCTCTGTGCTGATGTCTCATCCGATGAGATTCATGGTTCTGCTGCTATCCCAGCCTGGACTTTGTTTAGTCACAGAAGCTGTTAACATAATTTCAGAGATGTGTGGCCAGGGACTCTTGGGTCATCTGGTGAAAATGACGTCACCAGGAAATGAAAGTACTCAAAGACTCAAAGCTCTAGAGAAAGTGTGTGTCGGGATGAGTCAGGGGAGGGGAGAGAAAGAAAGAAAACAACCCACCACGTCAAAACACGAGACCACAGACAAGCTGTGCATGTAGGCGAAAGGGAAACGGCTGTTTGGGGTCACATGGATATGGGGCAAGGGTACTACTCTTTCACCGACATACTCTTTCTAGAATATTCTAATGCTGGAAGAGCATGAACTTCAGGAAAAACAATTTGAAAGGGAATGTTTGTACTTACGTTTGAGTACTTGGTCATCTAGATGTATTTTTTTTTAAAAAAGGCTTATCCAGACCCCAGAGAAGTTGGATAAATACCAAACTTTCATTTTCTGCTATCTCTGAATTGCTTTTTAGTTTCCCTTCGTGAGACAAAGGAGAGTAGAAGCAAGCAGGCATTGGTGTTCCACAGACCTCTGTTCAAATCTTGATTCTACAGGGAGAGGAGGGTCACTGGGAAATCCCGTGCTGCTGGAGCATGAGGACTTGAGTTCGAGTCTCAGCAGTCATGTAAAATGCTGGATGCCTTGGCACACATCTAGAATTTCAGAGCTGGGGAGGCTGACATAGGAAAAAAAAAAATCTCTGGACCTCACTGGCTAGCCGATCTAGCTAAATCTGTTAGGTCAAGTTTAATGGAAAGACGTTATCTCAAAGAATAAGGTGGAGAGCAGTTGAGGAAGACACACAACATGGCCCTCTAGTCTCCACATGCATAAGTCTATATGTGCATTCATGTACACATGCAGAAAAGCACACAGACACACAGGCACACACACAGGCACATAGGTACATACACACGTATACACACAGGCACATAGGCACACACACACGTATACACACAGGCACATAGGCACACACACACAGGCACATAGGCACACACACAAGCATCATACACAGGCACATAGGCACACATACATACACACACACACACACACACACACACACACACACACACACACACACTCCTGATTCTATCATTAATGGCCCGACTTGGGGAAAATTGCTTTAGATTTTGGCCTTTACAATTTCTTTTTAATGAAATGGTTATAATATTTCACAGGGTTGATGTGAGTTTGGTACCGAATAGACACCCAGATAAATAATTTTTCTTTCTTTCTTTTTTCTTTTTAAAGATAGCGTCTTACCATGTAGCTCTAGCTAGCCTAGAACACACTATACAGACCAGGCTGGCATTTTTTTTCTTGGTTTTTCGAGACAGGCTTTCTCTGTGTAACAGTACTAGTTGTCCTGGAACTTGATCTGTAGACCAGGCTGGCCTTGAACTCACAGAGATCCGCCTGCTTCTGCCTCCAATTTAAAGTGATTTCATCAAAAGGCAGAACAAAGAGTTGAGAAATAGACCTGGACATATAAAGTTAATAATTACTTTTTAAAGATTTACTTATTTTTTATTTCTTAAATTATGTGTATTTTTGCATGTCTGTGTGTGGGTGTCCACAGAGACTCGAAGAAGGGGTCAGATCCTTTCACATCAGAGTTACAGATGGTTGTGAGCTTTCTGACATGAGTACTGGAAACCAAACTTGGGGCCTCTGCAAGAGCAATACCTGCACCCCTAAGTACTGAGCCATCTCTCCAAGCCCCGTGGTTGTTAACAACAGTTCAAAATAATCCAGTAGGGAAACAGAGTCTTTCCAACAAGTTCTGCTTGGACAGCTGTACTTCCACACATTAAAAAATTAGGACCGTGGGCTGAGGAGGCGGCCTCGTGAGTAAAGCCCTTTCTGTGCAAGCATGAAGACCCAAGCTTGCACCCCCAACACCCATGTTGGGGACACCAAGCCAAGTACTTAGAAGACAGAGACAGACAGATGCCTCGGCCTCAGTGGCCAGCCAGCCTGGTCAAAACAGTAAACTCCAGGTCCACCGAAGTTTGTTTCAGAAGATAGTGTGTGTGTGTGTGTGTGTGTGTGTGTGTGTGTGTGTGTGTGTGACTGAAGAAGACATCTCAGTGTCGATTGCTGACCTCCACATGCACTCACAGTTGTGAGCATACTTACACACGCATGTGCAACGCAGACACATACCTTGACTCATACTTTCCATCATAAAATGAAATTAGCTTGAAATAGATCATTGTTTCAGCTATAAAACAACTATAAAAACTGTAGAAAAATTGAGTGAACTTCTAGAGAACAATGGTTTAAGGAAACGTTTCTTGGGCAAGATTCATAAAGCACATCCATAAACACTCGTGAGAAGTTGGTCCAGAACTAAGACACATTCCCGTTAAGAAAATGGAAGTGTTAGCTGCAGCATGGAAAAAAGTGTTTCTGATATGGGTTCATTTCCTTATCATGGCTGCCTCCTGAAGCTGTGGCACAAAGTGAATGATTATTGACTCTCATGCCCAGACAGAACACACCTTCTAGAAGGTCGCTCAGTTCTCTCATTAACACCATTGCTCAGAGCCACTGTTCTTACCACCCGGCTATGAAGAAGTCCTGGGGAGAAGACCGAGTGAGGCCAGGAGCTTGCAAGCCCAGATCTTGAGTTTCATTCCCAGGGTGGGGGAGGTTAGCAAGGACAAGCGGTGATGGGAAGTCTGGAGAGAGACGTCTGTACACTAGGAAGCTACCAGAAGCCTTAGGTAATGGCTGGGGCGCGGTGGGGCGGGGGAGGTTACCCAACCATGACAGCAAAACACATAAATTGAGCAATCATCTCTGCCTGATGACAGTGCTCAATGCTTTCCTTGAATTGTTTCCTAGAGAGATCCCTGCAACACTCGGGGGCATCAGATGTCACAGGGTCACCAACAGGCAGTCTGTGGTTTCATGGGTCCTTCTTTCTCCGATGCCTGTGACAAGCTCTGCACTGGGCTTGACTCTCCCAGTTTCTAGTTTCTTAGTCCTTTGGTCTCCTTTCTAGATTTGTTCCAGAAGACAGTTCTGTTGTTGGTTTTAGTGCCTTGGGGCTGTAGGCTCAGGCCTGGGATTCATTTTGTTGGCTACTCAGCCTTTACTTGTCTTTCGGACACCTGGCTGTGTGGCCACCCCTTCTTAAACCCGGAGACACATATTCCTACCCTGTCTTTTCCAGTTTGCAGTGCCTGGCAACTTCCCCTCCCCTGGTGATGACCAATCTTATCCATCCCAAGGTACATGAGCAATAATACTATGGCAAATACCAATAGGAATGCTTCTCATGGGTCCTTCCTACTCCGTTCTTCCAGATGAGCCACCACAGGCACATATGAATGGACGATTGCCAGCGTCTACATGGAGGATGGCTGGAAAAGGCCAGGTCTACCATGTGGCTGTTGAGTTTTGAACAGGCAGAGTGGTGAGCCCAGCTGTACTGATATGAGCAAAATGTCATTGCATGAATGACCTTGGTGCTGGGATCAATGGCAGGTAACACCTCAGTGCCAGCTGGGGAGTTTTGGCGTGACCACAGACCAAAGCATCAGGTGAGTAGTCCAGGACCATGGACCCTTAGTTCAACTCTTTTCCTAGGATGCCCGTCAGAATTCGCCTCAGTCACGGCACCAGACTCACAAGGATAGTTCTAGCACATGGACCATGTGTGCTTTGTACAGTCAGAGGAAAGTTCCCATTGCTCTCCTCAGCTTCAGCTTGATGACCCAGCAGTGATGCTTTGTTTAGAGTCGGCATGCATGCCAGTGCGGCTGCAGCGACTAGATCGGAGGCAGCTGGAGGTAAAGGCCAGTTTACTGCCAGTTTACTTGGACTTGGAATGACAGCCTTTTAGAGTAAACATCCCAGGAAGCAAGTGACTTGGCGACCAAGTCCTTGGTGGCTCTTCCCATGTCACTCACAGCAGCCTTTTAAACATGGGGCCCACCTCGGTATTTAGAACTTAAACCGTGTTTGGGGGCTCACTGAGAGAATGCCTGCTTCTCTCACGACCTGCCTGAGATACACAGCCATGTGTGAACAGTCCGTGTGGCTGCTTCAGAGGCATGGCTGTGGGAGGCAGGATGGAGCTCTCAATGGCTCCCACCAGTACGTTTCCACTTTACACAGACTACTAAAGAGAATCTGGAAGATTTTCGTTTTCCTACAGGGCTTACGTTTGTAGCCCAGGCTGACATTGAACTCATGGTCCCCTTGCTTCAGCCCCTCAACTACTGGATTACAGATGTCCACCAATCCCTGAGTAGAATCTAAAAGATTCTATCAAGAATGTATTTGTGAGCTTGGTGTGGAGGCAGGTAGAACTTCTATGCTTTTAAAGGGCTAACCTGCACTAGCCAGCCTTTGGTGTGGAGGCAGGTAGAACTTCCATGCTTTTAAAGGGTAACCTGCACTAGCCAGCCTTGCATTTTAGAGTGGTTAAGAGGAAATGAACTTAAAATACAATTCTTAGGACTCTGCTTGCTGAACAGTCCTGTCCCTCACTAGCTACCAATTTTATTGTACTAGTCCAAGGCATCGAATAAGGAAGGGCTTATCAATTAGTGGAAGAACTTAAAACGGAAGCCATTATTCCTTCACTGTAAATTCTGCCCTTGCTTTCATTCAACTGTCTTTCATTCTAATGACAGGATTGGATTTCCTCTGACAACCTATGGATGACATACTGGCTATTTCCTGCAAGGAAAATGAAACATAAACTCCTTGTTAGTGAGAGTAGGCTTTGGGGTGACATCTCAAGTGGAGCACGCTCTTTCCTCTGCACATCGTTTTGGCCACCTGAAGAAGCCTCTTGCTCTGAGTTGGGGCGGGAGGAGCAAGCGGCTGCTACCTCCCCCTCTTTTTCCTCTCCGCAGCTGCAAAGTTCAGAGAGTTGAACTGCAGTGCTCCGAGTTCACTGCTCGCTCCGCCACAGTCAACCTCTGTTGTAAATTTTCCTCCCGGAACACGTGACGATGCATTTCTTGACTATATATCCCAAGGACAGCAGCGGGGCTGTCAGAGCGCAGAGCCCGACCCAGAAGAAAAACGTCCTCCGATTCAGCCATTTAGGAGTTCCACACTTGGGACGAACTGTCAGCTTTCGGTAAGTTAGCGAGGCTCCTTCTCTTCCGAGACATGCAAGACGGATAGTTTTAACTCTTAGTAGGGAAAGTTTTCTTGCTTTTTTTTTCTTCTTTTAAGGAAGCTTTACTTTGAATATGAGAAAGTTGCAGCTTTTGAAACAAAATGTTAAGTTTGCTCTTGCCCTGCCCATTAAAGCATGCCTTTCAAAGTTGTTATTTTTTTTCTCTGAATCTCTATATGGTATATAATGTTTAAAGTTTGGAACTAATGCATGGTTATTTTCTGAAATGCAAATAAAGTCTATCTATCTATCATCTATCTATCTATCTATCTATCTATCTATCTATCTATCTATCTATCTATCTATCATCTATCTTTCTTCTATCTGATGAAAGTTTTTCTCACTCTTCTTTCATTCCCTCCCCTATTTTCTGTGACTTGCTCCAAGCTCTCAGAGCTAACCCCTGTTAACTGTTTGATGAGATGCCTTACATCCTGCTATTTCTCTCATTCCTGTTCTTAATTACTTCTTTTGATCTATTGCAACTTCCTGAGCCATGCGCTTGGCTTCTGCTCTCCTGCGGATCCATGTGGAAGGTCTAACTTGCAGCTTTCTCCCCAGCCCCCGGCTGTGTGAGCGGCATCTCAATGCTGAGGATGGAGCCTCTGAACAGTACACACCCGAGCGCTGCAGCCTCCAGCAGCCCCCTCGAGTCCCATGTGCCTAGTAACAGCAGTGGTAATGGCAATGAATACTTCTATATTCTGGTCGTTATGTCCTTCTACGGCATTTTCCTGATCGGAATCATGCTGGGCTACATGAAATCCAAGAGACGGGAGAAGAAGTCTAGCCTCCTGCTGCTGTACAAAGATGAGGAGAGGCTGTGGGGGGAGGCTATGAAGCCGCTGCCCATGATGTCGGGCCTGAGGTCAGCACAGGTGCCCATGATGCTGAATATGCTGCAAGAGAGCGTGGCGCCTGCACTCTCTTGCACCCTCTGCTCAATGGAAGGGGACAGTGTGAGCTCTGAGTCCTCCTCCCCAGACGTGCACCTCACCATCCAGGAGGAAGGAGCTGACGATGAGCTGGAGGAGACCTCCGAGACACCTCTCAATGAAAGCAGTGAAGGGTCTTCAGAAAACATTCATCAGAATTCCTAGCACCCCCAGGCCTCTGGAGGTGGCTCCGTAAGCCACGCTTGACCGAGGAGAGGCGTATGTGAAGTGCCTGGTTTCACTTTTGCTCTGCAGCTGCCACCTTGAACAGACGGTGGGCAAGCCCCCAAAATGGGGCAGGGAGAGACAAGGCTCAACTGGAGTCCTGGAGGTTCCTGTGGTTCGGACCCATCACTGCATGACCATTTACTCTGGGGTCTGGGTGTTGGGGGTCCCTGTTCAGCATCTGGCTGGAGAATGTGTTGTTTTTCACTGGATGCCCTGGGTAACTTCTACAGCATCTGTCTGTGCCCAGGGCTGACAACTGCCCAGGGCAGGCTGAAGGACTACTTTTGATTTGCTTAATTTGCCTAGAGCTTTGTTCTTCTAGATCTGATTGGCTGTAAGTATCTTTAGTGTGTGCCTGTGGCATTTGGTCACAGAGAATTACACGTGTCTTTTGGATTAGGAGGGGGAATGCTTGATGGGGAAATTTTGATGTGGAGAAAGCTGGAGGAAGAACCCAGATTGTTTGCACAATGTGAGGGGAGAAAGCAGTGTGTACATATGTCCACATTAGCTGGGGCTATAAGCTATGACCTAGTTTGAGCTTTGGTCTCACCCGTGAGCTTGAACTCTGACGTGTGACGGTACAGCATTGCAGGTGAGCATGGCTTTCTCTGTCAGTGAGCTTCCTCAGACTCGAAGCCTACGTTCAGGGTGGTCCTGCTGACCTTTCCAGATTGGGTAATGGTGGGGGTTAGCCAAGGCCAAACCATCGATGGCACTGCTGTGGCTCTTTTTCCCAGCCTAGTTTTCCGAGGCCAGAGAGGACACATGTGGGCCTCATCATGTGGGGTTTTGTCACGTAGCTGAGACCTAGAAGGGCATATTCAGGAGAGATTGAACAGGGCTGGGGTCCAAACACTGTACTTCTTGATCTGAGTCCCGATGATCATTTACTGTGTGGTCCTGGTGGCATGTCCTCATAAGGTTCATTGCCTTCATGAGGCTCCTGGGGCTGTGCAGCCTCAGGGGGCTGGGAGGACATCTTTAGACTTTGTTCTGTGTGATCAATCCTCCACAGCCTGGTGTGAGGAAGTTTGGACCAAGTATTTCCCCTTTGGCTGCTTAGTCTGGAGAAGGATGTGTTGACTTAAAGGCGCAGTTGGAGACTAGAGAGTGTGACGACTGGGGAATTGGGGGCCGATCAGCAGTCCTCCTTACTTTAGCTTTCCCAGGATGGGACCGAGGAGGCAGATAGCATAGCTTCCTCTGCAGAGTTCCGTGGATGGCAGGATGTGAGCACTCCCGGCTGAGGGGAAGAGAAGGCTAAAAGGAGGTTCTCAGGACTGCCCGCCAGTGTTCCGTGTGGCCAGAGCAGGCTCTTTTGCCCACTGCAGACCTTTAGAAGGAAGCAGAAAAACCCCCAAAAGGCCAAGTTTGACTCTAGGGAAAAAAACCTTTTTAATTTTTATTTATCCTAACTCTCCCTAGATTGGAGACAAAGCAGTTACTACTGTCCCCACGAGGGACTCACAGTATAGGAGCTGGTTTTTCAATCAGTTTTTGACACGGAGGTAGAGTAATTTATGTCGGAGGGGGAAAGGGGCCTTCTGTTCACTTTAAGATTCAGAGTGTGGATCAACTCCAAAGGGGGCCGTTGAAGTTGAAAGAAGCCAAGTTAAGTTTGGCCTCTTGCCTGGAATCACTTGAATTCTGAAACTTTACTGCGACAGACATGTGCATGGTCACATTTTCCATTGCTTAATCCTGGTTTGGTGCAAGTCTGTCTGCGCCTGTTACAAAGTGATGTATATACTTCCTTCCAGTACGTTGAGTTGTAGACAATTGTCTTTTGTATTTAATGGTTTGTAATTTTCACAATATTTTTTAATTTAAATAAACACATTTTCCCTGCGAAGTCGTATTTCTTTGATCCTATAAAATTGTGTGTGTGTGTGTGTGTGTGTGTGTGTGTGTGTGTGTGTGTGTGTGTGTATTTATATAATTCCTAGTTTCTATGCTATTGCAAGCTGTTACTGGATTCTACTCATTCCGGGGTCAGGTATGTCTTTTGCCACAGGGTGAGCATGGAGTGTCATTTTAACCTTTGATCCACTTTGTAGGAATTGGAAGAGAAGCCAAGGATGGTCTTACATCACCTTCTGAAAAGGCCCAGGAGCTTTTGGACTTGAATGTGAGTGGCTTGGCAAGTGCTGCTAAGCTGTCTCTCCAAATTTGGTTGCAAGCAAACATTTGATTTGCACACTGACTTGGCCCACGTCATCCACATGTGTGGCCCCGGCAGAGCAGGCTTAATGGGCAGGGAGTTGCTATCTGAACAGACTTATGAAGGCAGTCAAACGCAACGTCCACAGCTGGTGCTCCGTTCCGACTCCTCCACGGCAAGAATGACTCGTAGGTCTCTCTCCCTCTTAGTCTTGCTGTATCTCTGTCTCACAGGCTGAGACATGGCCAGCCTGCGCAGCTTGGCCTTTATTAGTTTATTTTCACAGTCAGGAGCGCTACAGAAAAATGACCAAAGTCCCACGAGCCAATTTCAATCCAAGCAGACAAGGGGAAAATCTCCTTCCTTTTACGTGCATCTGTTTCTTGTGAGTTTCATTTTTTTTTCCTGTTTTAAGTAAATGTTTCCATAGGTTTGCAAATAGTTACCTAGAAAGGATTGATCTGGTAATGGAGCAGAGGAGTCTGGATCCTTCTGGAATAACACAGCAATGGCCTCAACCCACCATCCATTATCATTGACAAGCGACATGAAAAGAGTAATGTTAAAGATAGGAAAATCCTTCACCTCAGTTTCTATTCATTCTTGGTAAGGAAATAGTTAAGAAAACTTTTTTTTTTGTTGCAATGGGCGGAAGAAGAGGGAATTCTAAACTCTAATTGTCCTAAAAATATGCAGAGTACACTGTGTCGTTTTAATGGAATATTTGTTTTCTTTAAAAGAAAAAAAAAAAAGAACTTCTAAGCAGAACCTAAGGCCCAAGGGGTTTAGTCTGTGTGGATTTACTCATGCATGTGAAAAAACGCGAAGGGAATTTGGCCCCATGCACCTCAGATATTAGAAACATATTTCAAAAGCACGTGAATGGTGCAGGATGAGGTAAATGGACCATCTTGCTGGCGCCATGCTGTTCTAATTACACTTTCGTATGGCAGAGTCACACAGAGATACTGCAGAAGAAGAGGTTTCTTTCAGGGATGGAATCATGGGATCAAAACTACCGGGAAGGGCTGAAGTTGAGCCAAGGGTTGAGTGCTTTTGGCTCCAGATCCGGCTTAGAAAATGGACCCTATGGTGCCTTTGGAGTAGTGACTGGTGGGTTTGTGGTAAGACATTCTCTTCCATGGTTCACTTGAAGAAAGACTATGTATCATCCTGCAAAATGCTGTTCTAACCCCAGGTGTTGTATGACAGGCCGAATATTGATCTTATAATGCATTTTAAACTCCGTATTTAGACATAGCATACTTTTGTTCTATACTCTAAAGTCAGGACTCAGCGCTGAAGAAAACTGCAGAATACAGGGTGGAGGCCGAGGCTAAGACTGGGGCAGACAGACATTCGAGCAGCTGCAGGGTGGTGATGGGCGGTGGTTCAGGCTAGGGCTGGACCACAAGAGAACCATGTGCTGAGGAGGCTGCTAGACACCTAGATTTGTCATATTCACTTTCTAGCTCAACTCTGCTACTGCGTGCTCGGGAGCGTTGGGGGAAGCTCTCGAACCTCACTGACTTCTCTCTTTCAACATGGGGACGACACGCTGGGCCTGCTCTTCGGCGAGCTAATCATGAAAGGAATAGTGAGCTGCTGGGGGAACACCCAGCGCGTGCGAAACCAAAGCCAACGCAGCTTCCATCTTCCTTTAAAACTGTGCGCCGGGCGGGCACGCATCTGCAAATAGTGTCACAGAAACATCCTCTTCTGGGGACGCTTTTCTCAGGAGACTGCAATACTGAGAAGAACGACACGATTTGCCAAAGGAGAAGGGTCAGAAGAGAGGAAAGCCAGTGTCAAAGCCTGCCTTCCCCTCGCTCTCCAATGTTGCCTCCTACACAGGAAGGAACAGTTTGGGATGTGCATCGTTACCATGGAAACAAGCAGCCAAGGTCACTTGACTGAAGGAGCCTGTGGCCCGCTGGTGCTGGATCATTCTGAGTTGGCTTTTGAAGTTGAAGCTTGGCCTTTGCCTCAGGAGAACTTGAGCCCGCCCACTGCAGGCCCAAGAAGGGGGGCAGGGACTGTGTCCCCCCCCCTTTTCCTCTGCTATTTGCTTCTTGCACTGTCTGTGTATTCCTGGCGATCATGGGGCTGACATCTCGCTCTCTCTCATCCCCGCGTATTTTCTTATTTTGCTGTGAAATGTGATGAAACGATTCTTCCCATGAACAACCTTGCTTGCCTCTCTTCCTGTCTTGGATTTTCAGTCACTGTTTAGTCTTTCCGAGCCCTGTTTCTCCCCCTATTTCCTCCCCTTCCCGCTACTCCTCTTCCCTCATTCTTTCCCCCTTCTCTCTTTTCCTCTCTTGCTTCTTGTCATCAACCTCCCCCCCCCAAAAAAAAAGCAAAGGTGATCGTAACTACTATGCATGGTGTGAAATTCCCGACGCCTCTTCAGCACGAATGCTGTGGGATGTACACTCTTTTTTTTTAAAGATTTATTTATTTATTTATTATGTATACAATATTCTGTCTGCATATATTCCTATACCCCAGAAGAGGGCACCAGATCTCATTACAGATGGTTGTGAGCCACCATGTGGTTGCTGGGAATTGAACTCAGGACCTCTGGAAGAGCTGCCAGTGTTCTTAACCTCTGAGCCATCTCTCCAGCCCCGGATGTACACTCTTGATCTAGTCTACAGAACACTGCACCCTGAGCTCTGTGCAGTTCGAGGCACTATATCAGGTGCTGGGAGAATGTAACCCCTTGTCTGACCTCCAAGGAGGTCATAGTTTCTATATAGATGAATTCTAATGTAATCAACTCTGCTTCTGGTTAATTTAGAAAACTGAAAGGGAATTTCGATATGCAGAAGGCTCTGGCTCTAGGGTATAAAAATATGTGGTTTATGTCTTTGAACATCTGCTCACACTGTGGTGTCGTTAAATGGACAGAGTGGATGTAGTGTTTATGTACTCTTTGCTCTGTGGTGGGCACTTTCATTTTGTTTATATTTGTCAATCTTCCCAAGGAAACTGTGAGCTAGGTCTTTGTATTTTTCATTTTAGTTATTTTATGTGTGTTGGGGGGTACACATGCCACAATATGTGTGTGTGTGTGTGTGTGTGTGTGTGTGTGTGTGTGTATGTATGTGCGTGCACGCGTGCATGCGAGCATGCAAGCACACATAGGTCAGAGGACAACCTTTGGAGTCATTCTCTCCTTCCATTGCATGGGTACCAAGGATCAAACACAGGTTGTTAGGCTTCGGGGAAGGTGTCCTTAACAACTGAGACATCTCACATAAGAGGCTTGTGTTGGCTAATTTTATGTTAAATTGACACTCTATTGAGAAAATACCCCCAGATGGGCCTATGGGCAAGCCTGTGGTACATTTTCTTAATTGATAATGTGGAGGGGCCCAGGTCACTGTAGGAGTGCTGCTTCTGGGCTGGTGATCCTGCACACTCTAAGAAAGCAAGCTGAGCAAGCCACAAGAAGTAAGGTTGTAAGCAGCAGCTCTCCATGGTCTCTGCATCAGTTCCTGCCTCCAGATTCCTGCCTTGAGTTTCTTCCCTGACTTCTCTGGATGATGAACTACAAGCTATAAGATAAAATTCACTCTTTTCCCCCCATCAAGTTGCTTTTGATTATGATGTTTTATAACAGCAATAGAAAGCTAACTGGGGCAAGATTCAAGGAGATCCCATGCTGTCAGTTTAATGAATGGCAGATGCAGATCTTCTGATAGAAAAACCTGCAATTCTTTTAGTCAATAGAAAGCAGAGATCAAGAGACACAGAATCTAGTCCCGCCCTAGACATTAGGTGGCTCTGTGACATTGCATACGTTGGTCAACTTCTCTGAACACATTTTCTTACTGGTAAAATGAAATGGTAGCAATCTTCTCTTCCCTCAAAACAGTGTCAGAACTCTGTATAAAGCATTTGGAAAAATAAAGCCATTTTTTTTCAATGATGGAGAATCATTAATGTCTACTTCACAGACATGATGAGAATTTACTGGCATTCACTTCTTCCCTCTTCTGAGAACATGAAGATTCTTCTTTCCATCCCTTCTCCCATCCCTCCTTCCTTCCTACCATGGTTTCTGGATAATAGGAAGAGTAGAAATGGTGTGCCACTCCTGAATAGTCATTGAAAAGCCGACATGTGGTTCTTTTAGCTGCCCTTTCTCTTACATGTCGCTCATGAAATTACATGTTCTGTATGACAAATCATATGTAGGAGGAGCCTGTGGCAGGCTGGAAGAGTGTGACCACAGGCAACAATTCTTCTGGAGAGATCTGGATTGTTACAAAAGCAGAGAGGGTTTGGGGGTTTGGGTAGCACATCATAGCTCCCTCTATCTGATTAATACAGAGTTTGAGCATACTGATTGGACATAGCACATCATAACTCCCTCTGTCTGATTAATACAGAGGTTGAGCATACTGGTTGGACATAGCACATCATAACTCACTCTATCCGATTAATACAGTGTTTGAGCATACTGATTGGACACTTAGTGTTGGGAGATGTCTTCTGGATCATCTAAAACAGTCCCTACATTAAATGATGGGAATTAAGGCTGGTAAAAGTCGTGTGACTTGTTCAAAGTCCCATAAGAAGAGAAGCAAAGTGAGCTAAAACTGAGTCCTCCTGACATTTGGTCCATATCCTCATGGCCGACATGCCATGGTGTCTCTCCAAAGGGTCAATGGAGACCAAAGACCTCCAGGGTGTTCTTCCTCAAGCTGTTCACCTTGAGCTGTCCTGAGATGTACTGTCCCTGAGGCCACCTCCATCTGCTCCTCCCACAATCCTTTCTGTGTATGGACAAACCCTAACAATGGGTCTTTTGAGTGATGATCTGTGTGGTCAGAAGGAAAGATATTCTCTAAAGCAATGCAAAGCAATTTCACTAGAAGCCTCAGTAAAGGGAGAGCTACTATTAATAGGAGGGAAAGACTCCAACAAGGCTCAGCATAATTGTTTATGGGGTTTTGGTTTTTGGTTTTATTTTCGTTCATTTCTGTTCAGCTCCAGCAGCACGGAGGGTCATGTGCTCTTGCTTCCCTCTGTGCAGGATGCTTTCGAGTATGAGTGATAACCTTTGAAAGCAAACCTGGACTAAGCAGACCTGGACTAAGGTTTCAGATGCTGCAGGAACCAGCAGGCACACCACTAATCATTCTTTTATATGTGTAGCCCCGATGTAGTTATCCCTCATTTTATCTCTCTGCCACTGGGAAGAAGCATGCTAGACAACAGGTATATAATGATAAAAACCTGTCTCTGTTGGAACATGCGCTTCTGCATGATGAACTGAAGAAGGTAGATAAATCAGGAGCCCGGGGGTGAGGGTGCGGGGGGGGGGGGAGGGGGATAAGGAGTGCTTGAACTGGACTGGAAAGGTGCATGGAGACTGGGTTCAGGGAAACTGGGTTCATGGAGGCTGGGTGCATGGAGCCTGGGAAGTGGGAAATATAGAGGAGCTGAAATAAATGAGACTGAGTGATGACTTGAATGTTAGAGAAGAAGAGAGAGGGTGGGATGAAAGATGACAGTAAGGTTTTGACTCTGTATACTTGAGAATGGAAATAACTATTGGTGTCTCAATCCACTTGGTGCTGCTGTAATGGGGTACCGTTGATGCTAAGGAAAGGACATTGATTCCTTACAGTTCTAGAGTCCAGTATCAAGGTGAAAGCATCTGGTATGGACCTTGTTGTTGTATAGAAGACATCAGTAGACAGCAAAGCTTGAGGAGAGGTGGGCAAGGGGAAAACAAAGCACCCCATTTGTAAGTATCATTCCTGAGCTATCGACCTTAGTCTACAAAGGAGACACTTCCACGACTACCCCTTCAAGGTCCCACATCATAACACAGTTTCAATGACATCTAAATTTAAATATGAAGGAGACCATATCATCCCAGGAAGGAAGTGCTGCAGGGAATTTATTGTGATACGAGTTTTGAATCGGAGGTGTTGACATGACATCCAGAAAGCTTTTGGAAAATAAGAAATAAGTATGGGAACTTTTTTTTTTTTTTTTTTTTTTTCAAGAAGCTAGAGGGAGAGAGAGAGGAGGTTTGGGAGTTGTGGATGGAAATATAGGCACGTGAAACCTTGCACATGGCTGAAATAGCCCAGGGTGAATGGGAACAGAGGGGAGGACAGGGCAAAGTGCTGTCCTTCAGGGACCAGCTAGTTCTTGGGGGTTGCCAGAGGAAGGAGAGAAAAAGCAGGAGCAGTTACAAGTTGAGCAGGATGGCAGCATGCCCAGGCACTAAATAAGTAGAGATTTTCCAGAAAGAAGACATGGCCAGCCGTGGAGGGATACCGAGAGAACTCTGGCCTGATGACTTGCAGGTAATCAGTACCTACAGGGCTCTGGGAAGTGGTGGGGACAGCACAGTACGAAGGAAGTATACATTTGAAGGGATGGATTAGAACTGTTTTGGGTAATTTAGTCTTCTCGGAAAGTGGATGGTGAAAAGCAAAGTATAGTGTGACTAATCCAAAGAGTCAAAACCGCTCAGAGATCTGTTCTTTATTTACTTGCTGTTAATTGCTATCTAGTTCGGGCTGCAAATTCACTTTCACCCATAGGAATCAGATGTCTTGGATTTTTTTCCCCAGGGACTCAATCTTTAATGTGATGGTCAACTAATTGGCTGTATTTTTTTAGTGATATATTTTAAGTATATAGAAATTCATAATGAAGTCAAGGTATCACTACTTCTGATTATGTTTGATTTCTGGGTATTTATTGATAATTGATTAATGTACATTTTATGTATATTGCTTATAACCCAAATCACCTTAAAAGTCAACTTTCTGAATAAGTGGGTAGATTTGGATTTTCTGATAGACTAATTGATGTCATGGGATTCATAGTTTCTTCTTTGTGAGTCTTCACAATAATAAAAATGCAATATTAAGAGCAGTTGAAGGATATCTGGATCAGGTTGGCCCATGGACATGCTTGCAGGGCACTGTCTTGATTCCTTTCAATGAGATGGGAAGACCCACACCCACCCACTGTGGGCGGCCTCATCCTCTAGACAGAGGATCTTGAACTGTGTAAGAGCAGAGGAAGTGAGCTAAGCAAAACTAGGCACGCACCTATCTGTTCTCTCTGCTCTTGACTCTAGTTGTGACTGGCTGCTTCAAGTCCCTGTTGCCTTGACTTCTGGCACTAGAGTGAAGGGCTATAATGTGAAGTGTGAGCTCACACAAACTCTTTAACCCCCACGTTGCTTTTGTCAGGGTATTTTATCGCAGCATCAGTAAAGGAAACTCGGATAATGGAACCGGGGAGGCAGCACAGTTGGTAGAATGCCTGCCTTGCACTTTTCTCATGAGGAGAACATGAGTTTCATCCTCAAGACCATGTCAAAAAGAGCCAGTGTTTAGTGTGTGCTTGTAAAGAGCTTAACACTGGGGAGACAGAGATGGATAATTTCTGGGGATAGATGCCTAGCCAATGTAGACTGCTTAATGAATTTTAGGCCAGTAAAAGATCTTGTCTCAAAAAAAAAAGTAGGCTAAACTCTGAGTATTAGCACCTAAGGTTGTCTTCTGGACTCCATAAAGGCATATTTGCCTGCATTTATATGAACATGCACGCATGCACATGCTCTCTCCCTCTCCTACCTCCTCTCTTGAATGAGGCATGCCTCTCCTGAACTCTGCTATGAAATAGATCTGCAATTTCTCCGGCTGGTGGTTGTTTACTGCCTTAAAAATAATGCACATTGCATGGCTACGCTGTCCTCACTGTCACTCAAGTCAGAGAGGCTGGAAATCGACAAGGACAGAATACAGGGAAAACAAATTTAAGACATAGTCCCCAGCTCAACCGGAGATGTCATATGTAGTCAGAGTTCACAATTTCTATGTGTGGACAGATTTTTCCTCTGGGCCACCTGATCACAAAAAGTGACATGGAGACTTATTATTAATTATAAAAGCTTGACCTTAGCATAGGCTTGTTCCTAACTAGTTCTTGTAACTTAACCTAATCCATATCTTTTAATCTACATTCTTTTATGTACCTTTACTATGTACTGCCCATCCTGCTTCCTCCACATCTGGTTGGCAACTCCTCCTTCTTCTTCCCAATGTTCTCTCTCTGCTTGAAAGTTCTGCCTATCTCTCCTGCCTAGCTATTGGCCATTCAGCTTTTCATTACACTAATCACAGCAATACGTCCTCACACAGTGTACAAATATCCCACAACATCAACAGACTTTCATTTTGCATCTTAAATTTTATGTATGGCCAGTGGATACTTACTGAATGGCCATTCATGTGTGACTAGTCTTTTTGTTTTGTTTTGTTTTTGAGACAAGGACTCTAGTTCAGGCTGGCTTAAAATTCTATATGGAGCTGAGGATGACCTTTGAAATGCTGAAGTTGAAAGCATGTGCCAGACACCTGCCTCTAGTTTTGTGTGTGTGTGTGTGTGTGTGTGAATTTGTGTGTGTGTGAGTGTGTGTGGAGGCCAGATGTCAACCTCAGCTGTTATTCTTCAGTAACTATCCATTTGGATTTGTTTTTTGAGAAAGGATCTTTCACTGGGACCCAGACATCACAGATTTGGCTAGGCTGGATGACCAGCAAGCTCCAGGGACACTTACTCAGGGCTCTTACTCAGCACTGGGATTGTTAAGTACCTGCCACCATGTCTGGCAATTTTCTTTTTATGTGAGGGCAAGGGATTATGCTTTGCATGGCAAACTCTGTATTAGCTGAGCTCCCTTTCCAGCTTTTCCAGTTCTTTTAAGTATGTAATCTCACCCGTCCTTAGGACAGTACTATCTATTCATCTCACAAATCAGAAATATACTATAGTAAGGGACATTGTTAAGGTTAGCCTAAACTCTGTATCTGTCTAATGCAAAGACTTAATTTATGGCCTCTGCATTGCCGTTTTCCTCATTTCCCATAGAACCATAGAAAGATGATAAATTATTTTCCCTTTAAACTTGAGAGCGTTCTTATGTAATTTATAGATAGTCTACATTTCTTCATGACTTTGCAAACCACTTAGGAATGCTGTGAAATATTTAAAAAACCCCGAACCACTGTCCAAATGACCTGGACTATCCTGTGAGCATCCCTGAGCTGAGAATGCAGTTCTGCCTCAAAGACACACTGGTGCAGAGGGAAGTTCTTGTCGCTGGGAAGAACAACACTTTCCATCAAATGTTCTGTGAGGCTGACTAATTGACTAGAAATTAGATGATTGTGGAGGGGTTGGAATGTTGCAGGCCCAGAGCCTGATCACGATTTATCTCGGGCTATCTTTGGTCCCCTTAATAACCATCCCTTGATCTGTGTGTCTGATCTACCTTCTTGGTAATAATAGGTAAAAACCTTTTTGAAATGTGGTAACTTAACAGACTATTAGCTTCCACCAACCCGAAGGCTCAGAACATCTTCAAATAGTGTCTGAGGCCTATGCATGTACTCTTCCTGCATGGTTTGAACTTGTCTACTGATTTCTCCACCAATGTATTTGAGAAATGTCTTGATTTATGACTTTTTTTTTCTGTTGCTATAAAAACTTCAACAAACTGTTACCACATCAGAACATTGAATTTAGCGTAACCTAAATCTGTGTTTCTGGGTCACAGTTTCTCTACTTGGCTCCAGAATAGACTGCCTTTTATCCCTTTTGAGGTGAGAGCTATGTTTATATATTTACACCGGAAACACAGGAGGGCTGAGACCCAGGCTGTGTTCTCTGGGGTAAAGTCATGTGATGGGATAAATACCATGGCCAAGAGAGAGGCCAGCAGGTTCCCATGGGTCAATGAGCAGGTGAGCCATGCTGGGGGACAAGAAGAGGGCAGCCTCTGTAGCCATAACCTGCCACTGTGAGTGTTTTGAGTGGAGCCTGAGGGAGCCCAGGAAGGGGGTTTGGTAGTACTTTCTTCTCACACAGCCGTCACTGCAGTACTCAGTAGATGTGGGGATGCTGCAGGCAAAGTAGGAAGTAAAGCCATTTTAATCGACTTACTCATTAATCCCAAAACATTCATTTTCGGCCTTCACTGTGAACCTGCCCATCTCTCAAAGTCCTCTAGGTAGCTGAGGGGAAACAAGACTGTGGTGGTTTGAAAGAAAATGGCCCCCCAAGGGGAGTGGCGCTCTGAGGAGGCGTGGCCTTGTTGGAGGAAGTGCGTCACTGTGGGGGCGGGCTTTGAGCTCTGTTTTGCTCAAGCTTCCTGCAGTGTGACTTCCCTCAGTGAGTCAACTTTCTTCCTGTTGCCTTGGAGTCAAGGTGTAGGACTCTCAGCTACTTCTCCAGCATCATGTCTGCCTGCACACTGCCGTGCTCCCCATCATGACGATAAGGGACTGAATCTATAAAATTGTAAGTGAGGCCCCCTCAGTTAAATGTTTTCCTTTAGAAGAAATGCTGTGGCCATGGTGTCTCTTCATAGCAATAAAAACCTAACTAAGAAAAAGACTCTTTTCTTTTAGGGCAAAAAATACTAAGCAGTTGACAAGGAACAGGAAATCACACCTTCAAACTGTTTGGAAACTTTTCTTTTATAAAAAAAAAAAAAAATGGAAAAAAAACCCCACCACAGAGATAGCACAGTTATTTTATTTGCCAAGACACTCACTGAATTTCAGCCTTTCATGGAAAAGCCAGAGTCCTCTTTTATTTTATGGAAATTTCTAACTTAGTTCCGATCTGATTTCACTGTGTCAGGCCCTGCCTTATCCACACATCTCTTTAGGCTCCCCAGTGACAGACAGCTCAGACAGAGGAACTAGGTGGGACCCAAGTTTGGGAACACTGGCCTCATATAAAAGCGTTCTGAGCATTCTTTGGGAATTTTTAAGAGCATGTTCTCAGTGCAAGAGATGTAGCCCTCACACTATGAGTCTGCTAAACGTTTAATCCAAATGTCACTGGAGAGGAACAATTTGACGTCTAAGAATATTTTCAGTTTTCAAAGTCTGATTCTTTAAAACGGAAAAATGTAATAGGCTCTGAGGCATGAAATTTGAAAACAAATATTAGGGAAAATTTGACTGCTTTTGTCTAAAATGATTTATTTTTCACCTAGGCATAACTGGAGGAGACACAAAATGGGCTTCAAAATGTAAAAACCAGGTTTCATATATATAATCTTTAAAAAAATGTCAGCCAGAACTTCTCACTGACATCAAGTTTAACATTAAAATGACAGATGCCATGTTATAAATACCCCAATCTTAAAATCTTTAATTTTTCTAAAATCCAAAGCATTTTAAATACCTTACGTGACAACTTGACCTCATATGATGGGCCATAGTCATAAAGCAGGTTACTACAAATACTATAAAAAATTATGGTATAAAGAATATGCAAAACATACCCAAATTTATATTTAGACTTGGGTCTAATAAACTATTTCATTGTATATTATATGTATCACACATACCCATATATATATACATGCACCTAAATATATATATTATACACACACACACACACACACACACACACACACACACACATTTTGAGAATATTCTGAAACAAAACAAAAAGAAAGAAAGAAAAGCATTCTGAAGCAATTCTAACCTCAAGAGTTTCAAATGCAGAACACTCAACCTGTGTTACTGGTATATTTCAATTGATATTAATAAAGCAACAGCAAGTATTTATAATCACATTTAAATTTCAATGTATTACAATATTCCCATCATAAGCCAAGAATGATGCCACCTTATTGGTGTTGATATTAATGTTCTCTTTTGCCAAAAAAAGAACAAACCTTGGGACACTCAACTTTTAGTGCCTAGGACTAAAATAAAACAAGTCTCTCAAATCTCTCCTGATCATTACCACCATTTCATTGTGAATATGGAGACAGAAAGTGCTTGGGGATCCAATTTACTCAGATTCTCTGAAGAAGACCACCCAGTGATCACACTTTGGAAGCTCTCCATGTGTTTGAATTTGTGTGTACAGAATTTTATGCTTGTACTTAGTGGGTTTATAATATTAGTAGAGGCGACAGATGTGTAAGAAAATTACCTACACATCACTGGGTTAAATATTTTCCTAGAAAATCTTGTTAGCGGTCAACTAGAGGATCTATGTAGACTCTATTCTGAAGAAGAGGGTAAAGGTTCCCAGATGGGGTAATGGAAAGATTGCAAGAGGCAGAGAGGATAGATGATTACAACAAAATAGTGTTTCTGGGACAACAGAGTTGTACATAGGAACTTACAGTGGTTGTCACAGCATACACCAGATCTATACAAGACCAAGCCAGACAAAACACTAATATGGTGTGTGTGTGTGTGTGTGTGTGTGTGTGTGTGTGTGTGTGTTATTTATGAAGCCCCACCATTAGCAGAAGAGCTGTTGATGATTGATAGCTTCTGGGAGAGGGAGAGTCAGTTTATTTAAGGGGTTTTCCCCCCTTTAAGCCTAATAGAGGTTGACCACACTCCAGTGGATGGCTTCGCACTTAGGAGCATATGATCAGCACAAATTTGACTTTATGGATTTAGAGAGAGAGAGAAGACATGGGTGAGTAGGTAGGTAAGGATGAATCTGGAAGGAATTAGGAGGAATAGTTGAGGGTGAAAATGACCAAAGTACATTGTATAGAATTCTCAAATAATTAATAAAACCATTTTAAAGAATAGAATTTATGTTGGTTAGCTTTAACTGTCAACTTGACTTAACATAAAAATTACCTGGAAAGAGAGTCTTCATGAGGAATTTTCTGGATCAGGTTGTCATGCAGGCATGTTTATGGGAGATTGTCTTGATTGTTAATTGATACAGGGAAAACCAGCCTACTGTGGGTGGCACAATTCCCTAGGTTTGGTCCTGAAGGATATGAGTGACACAAGCAATCAATTAATCAATCAGGCAGGCAGGTAGGCAGTATCAGTACATTCACTTTTTCCTGCTCTTGACTGGATGTGGTGTGACCCTGTAATGGTGGGCTATAAATTGCACTTGTAAGCAGAATGATCTCTTCCTCCCCTAAATTGCTTTTTTTGGGGGGGGGGGGCGGGGGGAGTCAGTATATTTTACCACCACAACAGAAATAAAACTAGAACAGAATTCCTCTGTAATCTAAATTCCTATTCTCTTACTGCCCTGGATTCTACTTTATCAGTAATGAAGGACATTGGGCCTTTGCATTTTGATTTCTGTAGAAGACCTATGCTGCAGATGACTGTCCTGTAAGCAACCACTTTCTTGGGCCATTCAGATGCATCCTGTTGCAAAAGATGATTCCAGCTGGGCCTGTTGACTATTTATACCCCCTTATGGAGGTGTGGGAAGGTCATGAGACCCTTATCCATAAATATAGCTTCTTCCTAGCACCTGCTGTCTGCCACTTTGCCTTAACTGCATGTGGACTTTGAGAGGAACTAGAGTACAAGAGCCAGAGAAGACTGGAAGTGGGGGCAGTATCTATGCAGCCATGGGAAAGCCCTCATCCCTTAAAAGCTTTTAAGGAGAGGCCTGTTGGGGTAGGATCACCCTTATCCTATAAACAACCCTTATGCTCTGTACAGAGGCACAGTAAACTCAGTGGTCTCCAGGATGAATCTGTGCCTTGGAATAGTGCCCTTGTTTGTCATTGGGACCTCAGGAGAAGGGTCGGCCGTTGGAAGGAATTTTAGAAACAGAACATATCTGCACACTTCTTTTTAATTTAAGAAATAGTTCACAAAGTAGCAGGCTTCCTTCTCGCATTCTCATAACCCTGTGTTTTAGTTGGCCTTTCCCACACCCCTTCCTCTCTCCCATTCCCCATTCCTGCTTAAACCCTTCCACTCCCAGGATTCCCTCACCCACTTTCTATTTCTTTTTGTTTTTTTTCCGAGACAGAGTTTCTCTGTATAACAGTTCTGTCTGTCCTGAATCTCGCTTTGTAGACCAGGCTGGCTTTGAATTCAGAGACCCACCTGCCTCTGCCTCCCGAGTGCTGGGATTAAAGGCGTCCCTCATCCATTTTCAAATTACACATGCTGTGTTGTTCTCCCATTCTTCTCTTTGAAGGCCTCTTTATCTCATGGGTCCTTTTTTAGTTTCTTGGCCCCTACACATGCTCACTCCTATTAAATACAAATATATAAGAATTAGAAGCTAGGATCCACACGTGAGAAAGAACATGTCTTTCTATGCCTGGAATACCTCACTTGTTATAATATTTTCCATTTTTACCCATTTTACTGCAGATTTCACTTTTCCTCATTATTGAGTAAACTTTCACAGTGTACATACCACTCTCTCTCCTTCCTTCCTTTCTTCCTTCCTTCCTTAGCTCAGCAAGGCATTTTTTTTTTCTTTCCAAAAAGGGTTTGCAAAGACCCAACCAGACTAGCAAAGCACACCGAAGCCAACATGCCTCTTGTCTTTTATCTCTGATTAGGTGCTGATGCGTCTCAGCCTGTTGGTGGGAATTTGACTTCATAATCTGATATGACTGGCTAATTATCACAAAGGGAAAGTTCAGGAGATAAGAGTCCTTGCTGGGCTAACTGCTTTTGAGTAAAACATTTTTTTCCCCCTCACACCCACTTCCTGACTTAGCCAACAGGTCAGTCATTTGAGGTTTCTAGTAAAAGTGAATCATTGTTAAAGTTGATAGTTTAGGTATGGTTTAATGTGAGCTCATGATCCTATGGGGTAGTCCCTCAATCAAGAGATTAACCTGTCCCCCAAAGTACTATTCTCTTGACCAGAAGGGATTTTATCTCAACAGGGCTTTTGCTATTAGTACCCTCCTTGTGAAGAGGTAATCCCAACTGCCATTGTGGGAGAAGAGCAATGACTGGTCTGGCTTCTTCCAGCTGAATTTGGGGTGCTGAGTAAACTACCATTTTATTTTATTTTTTCGCTTTTCAAGATAGAGTTTCTCTGTGTAGTCCTGGTTACCCTAGAACTTGCTCCATAGACCAGTCTGGCCTCAAACTCACAGAGATCCTCTTGCTTCTGCCTCCCGGGTGCTGGGATTAAAGGCGTACGCCACCACCGCCCGGCGGGTAAACTACATTTTTGTCATCCATTCATTTGTTGATGCATATCCAGGTTCTGTTTCCTGGTTATTGTGAGAGAGCCGCAAGGGACATGGATGTGCAAGAATCTCTATGAAAGACAAAGAGCCCTGTAGAGCCCCGGAGTAGTATGTCTAGGTTATTTTGTGAGTTCTAATTTTAGTTTTGAGGAAGTCTCCAGAATGATTTCTCTAGTGTTCACGCCACAGTACACTCCCACCACACACAGGGGGTGCGGGTTTCTTTTCCCGGCATCCTCACTAGCATTTGTTGCTACTTGTTTTCTTGGTGATTGCATTCTGATTAAGTCGAGGTGGGCGGACTTCCAGAGCCATTGGATTTGCTTTTCTCTGTCACTCACGATGTTTGCACTAGTTGGCCAACTCGATACAAACTCTAGTCGTCCGGGAAAAGAGGAGAGCCTCCTCGAGAAAATGCCTCCACCAGATTGGTCTCTAGGCAAGTCTGTGGGGGAATTTTCTTGATTAATGATTGATTAGCCCCCAGTGGACAGTGCTACTTCGGGGCTTGTGGTCCTGGCTTATATATGAAAACAAACTGAATAAACCATGGGGAGCAAGCCAGGGACTTGCACTCCTCCATGGTCTCTGCTTCAGTTCCTGCCTCCAGGTTGCCGCCCTGTTTGAGTTCTTGCCCAGACTGTTACCTGGAAGAGCAAGATGAAATGCATCCCAAGTTGCTTTTGATCACAACAGTAGACAGTATACTGGGACCATGGTCCCATTAAAATACTTAAAAAAAAATATTGGCCATTTGTATTTTCTCTTTTGAACATTTTTTGCCAGTTTTGTAGCCCATTTATCTTTATTGGGTAGCTTAAGTTTTTTGAGTTCGTTAGATATCAATCCTCTGTCAAATATATAGCTGGCAAAAATTTCTTCCTATTCTGAAGGCTGCCTCTTCATACAACATCAAATATTTCCTTTGTAGTACACAGTGTTTTTTTTAATTTCATGATGTCCCATGTGTTGATTGTTGGCCTCATTTTCTGGGTGGCTAGAGGCCTACTCAGAAAGTTCTTACATATCCCTATATCTTGATTTTATTTTCCTCTAGCAATTGTAGAGTTTCAGGGCTTCAATAATGTCTCTGATCCATTTGGAGTTGATTTTTTGGTGCAAGGTGAGAGGTAAGGATCCAGCTTCATTCTTTTACCTGTGGCTATCCATTTTTCTCAGCTCTGTCTGTTAGAGGCTGTCTTTCCACTCTGAATATACTTGGCATCTTTTTTAAAAAAAATCAGGTGACTCTGTCTGTGTGGGTTTGGATTTGGATTCTTTGTTCCATTGATCTATCTGGTCCCATGCCAGTCCCTTGCTGTTTCTGTTACTATGGCTCTGTAATATGGCTTGAAATTCAGTTCAAGTGAGCTCTCTAGCCTTATGGTTTTTGTTTGTTTGTTTGTTTTTGTTTTCTCAGAATTGCTTTCACTATTCAGAGTCTTTTGTACTTCCAAATGAATTTTAAGGCTCCCCCCTCCCCATTTCTGTGAAGAATAGTGTTGAAAGTTTGATGGAGATTGCATTGAGAGTGTAAACAGTTTGTGGTATTACAGACATTTTCACAGCATGACTCCTTCAAACCATATGCATGGGAGATCTTTCAATTTCTCTCTTAGTGTTTTAAATTTTCCATTATAGAATTCCTTCACTTCCTGGCTTAGGCTTATTCTGACATATTTTATTTTATTGAGATAATTGTGAATGGGGCTGTTGCTCTCATATCTTCCTTGGTATGTTTGCCATTGGTATGTAGAAAGGTTGCTGATGTGTGTGTGTGTGTGTGTGTGTTTGTGCGCGCGCGCGTTAATTGTGTACCTTGCCATTTTGCTGGAAGTGCTTATGAGTTTTAAAAGTTTTCCAGTGGAGTCTTCAGAGTCTCTTATGTGTAGAATCGTATCATCGGCAGCTAAGCACATCTGCATGGTTCTGAGACTTCCCAATCCACAGTGCGAGCATCAGTTGACTCTTCAGCTGGCCTGCCAAAGAGCTGAGCCTTTAGATTTTAGGACAGAGAACTCACAAAGCTGGCTTAATATTTCACTTTTCATCAGGACATTTTGGCATCAGGTAGAGAGCAATCATGGACGGATTTCAGGAATTTGAGTGATTTGGATCCAGTACAGAGAAAATAACAGCTTAGATTCTAATTTGAAGTGAAGTTCAATTACCCACAGCCAAAAATATCCTTTCTTCTTCCAAGTGGTCTAAGATACTCATTAGGTCTGGCATCAGTCCTGGGGTATTTTTGTAATGAAGTCGGCTCAACGTTTGCAGGACAGATGGGGTCACCATCCTTCATGGGGCTCGAGAGGAGAACAGAGTTGAGCTAGAAACCAGAATAAAGAACTGAATGAGGAAAAATGTCCCAAAGACCCAGGTGTGTCTTAACGATTCCTGGTATGTTTCGAAATTGAATGTATGTATTTTCACACTGTAGAGGTGCAAGGCAGATATTTTATGTGAGTGTTCTTTAGGTTTTGATAGACTTCTGCATCAAATCAACCATTATCACAGCCAAGAGAAAGAGCTCCATCATCACCTGGAAGCGTGGCACCTCCTCAGTCTGTTTTCACACCACATCCCAATCTTTATTGCACCACTGATCTGGTTATAACCTCAGTGGATTAGTTCTTTCTTCCCAGGACTTTCGCATTGTATCTGTAGTTGGACTTTAGTGCAGTCTTGCTTCTATTACTAGGCAGGATGCTTTCAAAATGTATCCTTATTATCTAGTCTATCAGTCATTGTTTCATGTATATTGCTGACTAATATCTCATTTGTAGTTTGTTCGTCCACGTGCTTGCTCAGAGGCATTTGGGATATCTGTGATTCAGGGTATTTATGATTAAGCTGATAAAGGCATTGATGTACAAGTTTTGGTGAAGGTATGTATTTTCACTTCTTTTTGGTAACTACCTAGGAGTTTTTATGAGGAGACCTCATAAAAAATAGGGAGGGTCATATTTAGGGAGGGCCATATTGTAATCTGCTTCCATCTCTTAGGAAAATGCCAAATTAAATGATATGGCTATAGCCATTTTCCATTCCTCTCGCCATTTTTAGGAATGTCCACTGTTGGATGTTATTGTGAATCTAGCATGATGGTCAAGCTCATCTACACAGTAGGTGTGGAGTGTTCTTGTAGTGCTGTCTCAGCATGCAAAATTTGCCTGGTGCTGGAAATGCTGAACAGCTTTTTGTGTGCCTATGGGCCATTAGTAGATTCTTGCTTGTGGGATGTTTATTCACGTCTTTTCTGCAGTAGTTTTGAATGTGCATAGTGACTGCCATGAATTTGTGCTCAATCTTACTTTTGAGGGTAATTTACATGGTGAAAAGCAGAATTCAAAAACCATTGTTTTAAAGTGAAATGACAAAGGAAGCAAATTTGGCTCTTGGTTTGTCTATCCTGCCCCCCCTTTTTTTTAATTATGAAAGATTGGTTAATTTTTATTTTATTTGTTGAGTCATTTGCCCGCATGTCTGCATATCACATGTGTTCTTATGGCTCAAGGAGGCCAGAAGAGGGCTTCTGATCCCCTGGAACCCTGATCTGGGTTACAGACAGTTATGGGTCATTATGTGGGTGGTGGGAATGAAATCTTGGTTCTCTGCAAGAACGGCTAGTGCTCTTAACCCTTGAAGCCTCTCTCCAGACCTTGGTTTCTTCGTCTTGTTTTCTCAAGAATCTGTATAGTAAAGAGCAAAGCACTATGCTGGACATTCTAGAGAGTGCAGAAAATAAGGACTCCATGTAAGAAAGCCATCTTGGAATATAGAATCACGGCTAGGCTCCAAAGTGAAGAGCGATGGAGCTACATTTCCATTTTACAATTTGTTAACACTCACAAATTTCTTATCCCCTCAGAGTCCACAGTTTTATAAGCTAAAAAAACAGCATCTATAATATGCAACTAGTAGGTGATTCTTAATATGAAATAAGAGAATAAATGTGAAATCCTTAAGCATCCCCAGCATGGCTGAGAGTAGCTATGTTTCCAATATTAGATCCTTCTCTTTTCTATCTTCATGGACTTGCTTTATTTCTTTCTCTGATTTACTATTTAAAGGTTCCTCTCAGTGGTGCTTCAGCCTTCCCACCCTTTAGAGATTCTAGACCTGGTTTAATCCTGCTTCCGTCCCATCTCTATCCATGTGTTTTCTCTCCCAGAGTTTTGCCGCATGTAAGTAGCCTGTCTGACGACATACGACTTTATATATGACTCATGTTAATATGGCAGTGGTGGCAATATTTTAAAATTTCAGTAAATATGAAGATTGAGGGCAGAATGAGAAATGGGGGGACTCTGAGGCCTGTGGGAGGCAGGGGAGGGTAGGTAGTATTTTTTGGTATTTTTGACCTTTCCCAGAACCCCATAAATCACATTACATAAGTGGTTTCCTCAAGGGAGTTTGCCTGAACTTGGGTATTTTCAATTAGTTGCTTCTTTTCAAGCCCTCCCTACGTTTTTATGAGGTCTTTCCCATCACCTTCTCGTGGGCCAAGCCATATAAATGACTTTACAAGCCAACCAGTGTTGTTTTTTGATAAGTGTCTGCTTTCTTCCAAATTTATAGTTTCACCATGCTCCTGTTTTTATTGATTGCACAAGATTTAGTGGTGTGTTTCATGGAGCATTTAAGAATTTAGAAAAAGAAATAAGAACATTTAGCTGTCGGAACAGAAGCCAGATGGAGTAGACAAGTCTGCTGTTGGTCTTCTGGACTTGGCATCAGGATCCTGTGTAGCATCTAAGCTAACACATCTTCAAGAGAAATTTGGGGAGTGGTCAGATCTTCCTCGAAGATGTTGTGAAAACACAGGATAGTATAGTTAGGCATCTAATCTAGCATCATGTCTAGGTTTTATGTGAGAACATGTTAATTGTGGTTAGAAGGCAAGTTTTTGATGAATATCAATATGCTTCATTGGTTATGATATTCATAAGGACAATCTTCACCGCTGACGTTATCCGGAGACAGTTAAGTCATTCTTTCTTGAATGCCGCTTTTTTTATCATGCAATTTGCAATCCTCGATTCTGGTTCCTGTCGGTTTGTTTAGTGATGTTAACACATGTTGGTTTCCAATTGCTTTGAGAGACAGAGAAAACCAACAGAATACCAACAGCAAATAAATAAAATCACACCAAATTTCAGGTCCTAAAAGAAGCTAGCTTTTTTTTCCCCCCAGCCAAATGTGTTAGGTCCAAGTTAGCAAAGAACTTGGAAAGAATGTTTATGGCTTCCAGGAAATAGATGTCTGCAAATGGGGTCTACTCTGAAACTTTACCCACTTTACAAACCAAAAATGTTTCCCCAAATGGCCAAAGAAGATTGCCTTCAAGCAGAGTAACTGAACTGACATGCATCCAAGTCATCCCCACTTGCTATTCTTGGAAGTCCCTTCTTATTCTGAGAAGGAAAAGCCAAGAGAAAGGAAATGGAGAGTTAGGCACTATCTCCTTTTTCTGTAACTTTGGATAACTCCCCGAAGACCTATCCAAAGCATCTTTATGATGGTAAAGTGTCCTAAATATGTGTGCACCACCGCCCACTGGACAAAATTTGTCAGCGTCGGGTCTCCACTGGGAAAAGTTCTCTGCTGATAGTGACAGGGTAAGCATAGTTTTGTGATAACTTAGAACTGGAGAGATGGGTAGTGTCTGAGAAATGGTCAGTATCTAGGCGCTGGCAATAGAAAATAGAGGAATTTTAGTTGAAAAGTTGAAATAAAAAGATTTGATATTCAGAGCCACAAAGAAGATCTGCAAGTGTTCCCATGTCCCATTGGAGTACCCCTCCGTGTTCTGCTTGATGGAGTCATGATGCTCCTCATGGTCTTCTGTAGTACTGATTTTACTTTACTTTCAAAATTGAAAAATAAGTGTGTGTGTGTGTGTGTGTGTGTGTGTGTGTGTGTGTGTGTGTGTAAATCATTTTACCTTGTGTGGAGGCTAGAAAGAAGATCCTGTGAAAGAAAGCAGTGTTGGTATAATGCCAATTACAAAAGAGGTAAATGCGTAGGACATGAGGAAATTTACAGTAAAGAAGCCAGAAAAAACCCCACCGCTTATTAGTTGGCAAAGTTTCACGAAGCATACTCATCATTTGGGCTAAAGAAGGCATAGATGAGAAAAGTGCAAAAACCAAAAATATAAAAATAAAAAACTTGGAAAGACCATATAGTAAGGAGTGGTGGATTATTCAGTGATTATATTGGGTATTTTGGAAGGGGTCACTGAAAAGATAAAGGCACGTGGTTTATTGTTTTTGTTTTTTCTTCAGGAGGGATTTGTGTTGGTTTTTGTTAAAGTGATGTAGCTAGAGTTTTTCTGGTCCTGCCTGGCCCACGGTCAGGACAAATCTCTCTCACCTGCCAGTCCCGTAGCCACTCGGACCCAACCAAGTAAACACACAGAGACTTATATTACTTACAAACTGTATGGCCACGGCAGGGTTCTTGCTAGCTGTTCTTACATCTTAAATTAAACCATTTCTATAAATCTATACCTTGCATGGCTCATGACTTACCAGCATCTTACATGTTGGTACTCATGGCGGCAGCTGGCAGCGTCTCTTGACTCAGTCTTCCTGTTCCCAGAATTCTCTTCTCTGCTTGTTCTACCTATACTTCCTGCCTGGCTACGGGCCAATCAGCATTTTATTAATACAGAGTGATATCCACAGCAAAGTGAATTTCAAACTAATTTTTGTTTCAAATATGTTCAAATTGGGTTACCTCCCAGGTGCCACCAACCCTTCTACACCTGTAAGGGCCAACAGTTCAAACAGATTTGTTTTGGGGGCTTCTTTTATGTTTTCTTGTAAAACTTAGGTCAACAGGGTAAATCTGGACTGAAGTAATCTCCCACAATGGACTGATGTGAGTTTAAGGGATCATTGCTATTGAGGTATTTATTCCTGGAGTTAAGAGATGGATCTGTTTGAAGTTAGTTTCCAAACTTACCTACATTATTGAAATTGTCTGGGAAGGGCTGGAGAGATGCTCAGTGATGAAGAGAACTTATTGCTCTTCTACAGGAAGAATTCAGGTCTTAGAATTCATGTCACAATTGCTTGTAATTCCAGTTGGAGATCTTATGCCCTCTTCAGGCTTCAGTGAGCACCATCACATACATGCCACATGCACACCCTCCCATCCCACCCCCGACAAATATATGTATAATACATCTTTGAAATCATCTGGGAGATTATAAATGTTCAGATACATCTATCAATTCTCAGTGAAGGCTACCATGATGAACTATAAAACATTCCCTGGGGCTAGGGGATGAATATGTTTGTCCTAGTTAGGGTTTCTATCACTGTGATGAAACACCATGACCAAACACAAGTTGTGGAGGAAAGGTTTATTGGGCTTACACTTCCACATCATAGTCCATCCTCAAAAGAAGTCAGGATGGGAACTCAAGCAGGGAAGGAACCTGGAGGTAGGAGCTGATGTAGAGGTCATGGAGGGGTTCTGCTTTCGGGTTTGCTCCTCACAACTTGCTCAGTGTGCTTTCTTCTTCTTTTTATTTTTTTGCTATTGTATTTTTTTTTACAATTCCACTCAGTTCTACATATCAGCCACAGGTTCCCCTATTCTCCCCCCTCCCACCCCCTACACTTACCCCCACCCCCACCCCATTCCCACCTCCTCCAGGGCAAATCCTCCCCCAAGGACTGCATCAACCTGGTAGACTCAGTCCAGGCAGGTCCAGTCCCTTCCTCCCAGACTGAGCCAAGTGCATAAGCTCCAGGTTTCAAACAGCCAACTCATGCATTGAGCACAGGACTTGGTCCCACTGCCTAGTTGCTTCCCAAACTGATCAAACCAATCAACTGTCTCACCTATTCAGAGGGCCTGATCCAGCTGGGGGCCCCTCAGCCTTTGGTTCATAGTTCATGTGTTTCCATTCATTTGGCTATTTTTTTAAATAATTGAGTAGAACCAAAATTTATTATAAGCCACAGTCGTCCTAGGGACCTCCATGCTATATATATAGCCTCCATGGTATTATGGGTTGTGGTCTGATTGTTCTTTATTTTATATCTAGAATCCACTTATGAGTGAGTACATACCATGACTGTCTTTCTGGGTTTGGGTTACCTCACTCAGGATGATTTTTTCTAGTTCCACCCATTTGCCTGCAAATTTCATGCTTTCATTGTTTTTCTCTGCTGAGTAGTACTCCATTGTGTATATGTACCACATTTTTTTCATCCATTCTTCCGTTGATGGGCATCTAGGTTGTTTCCAGGTTCTGGCTATTACAAATAGTGCTGCTATGAACATAGCTGAGCATGTATCTTTATGGTATGAATCAGCATTCCTTGGGTATATGCCCAAGAGTGGGATGTCAGCCTGCTTTCTTATAGAACCCAGAATCACCAGCCCAGAGGTGTCCCTACCCACACTGGGATGATCCCTTCAACATCAATCACTATGGAAGAGGGTGAGGAAAGATTATAGGAGCCAGAGAGGTCAAGGACACCACATGAAAATGGTCCACAGAATCAACTAACCAGGGCTCACAGGGGCTCACACAGACTGAACTGACAGTCACGGAGCCTGTATAGGTCTGACCTAGGTTCTCTGCGTATTATGTTATCATTGTGTAGCTTGGTGTTCTTGTGGGACTACTAACTGAGAGCAGGGACTATCTCTGACTCTTTTGCCTGCTTTTGGGACCCCGTTCCTCCTACTGGGCTGCCTTGTCCAACCTTAATATGAGGGGGATGTGCCTAGTTTTATTATAACTTGATATGCCATGTTTGGTTAATATCCCTGAGAGGTCTTCCCTTTTCTGAAGGGGAGGAAGAAGGAGGAGTGGATCTGGGGAGAGGGGAAAGAGGGTGCTGGGAGGAGAGGAGGAAGGAGAAACTGTGGTCTGGATGTAATATATGAGAACAGAATAAACAAACAAACAATCAAATAAAAGAAAATGTTCTATAGGTTTGCCTTACAGCCCAATCTTATGGAGGCATTTTCTCAGTTGAGGCTTCCTCCTCTCTGATGACTCTAGCTTGTGTCCTGTTGACACATACCTAGCCAGCAGAATGTTCAAAACTCATTGCATTGAAATTCTCAAAGCAAAAATTGTCTCCTGCACTTCCCTGTCTTGTTAATGTCTAGCAAATTGCCAAACAGATACAAGGCAGAACCTCAAGTGTCATAGCCCCCAGTGGATGACAAATCATAGCAGGCCAAATCATTTTTCAAAACTCTTTACCTGACTTCCATACTGTCCCCAGCTGGCTGTGTGTGCCTTCTTTTACAGGCTTTCAAGTGTTCTTAAGCTGCTCCTCTCATGCCATTATGCTTCATACACTCCACCCAGAACCCCAAATCTACTCCATTCCCCTCCCCTAAAGAAGCAGCTCATCTTTGCTGAGTTTTGTGTGTTGTTGTTTACTGCCAAGTCAGTCCCCAAATGTCCTGAACTGTGATTTGGGGCACAGTAGTCACATATACGGACTTGCTATTTGCACCTGAAGCTTGTTACTTACTACTTGGACAGGCGTTGTCCCTTGCCTCTAAAATGGGGATGATAAAAGGCATGTCCTTCAGGTAGGTTACCATAAAGCATAAATGATTTAGCTTATGCAAATTGGTTAAAATGGCGACTGGAAGACAAGAAGTCCCTAATCGCTAAAGTTCTCCTTCAAAGTTCAATACATTGTTTAGTTTTGGAAGGTATTTCAATTGTAGTTTTACAAACCACCCTTAATATTTGTTCTTGAAACAACAGAAACAGTTTTTTATTTCCTATGTTTCTGCAACCTGGACTGAGCCCTGCTGGGTGGTTTTCTGCTCCCTGTGGAAGCTGGGGCTAGACTACCCAAGATGAATTGGACTACTCAAGATGGACTAGACTACCCAAGATGGACTAGACTACTCAAGATGGACTAGACTACCAAAGATGGACTAAACTATCTAAGTCTTTGCTCTTGCATCTGGTTTATTAGTTAGGAGGCCTGAAAAAGCTGAGAGCTGAGAGGTTTTGTTTCTCTTTCCAAGACTGTCTTAGACTCCCTCATAGCTTTTCATAGTGGTTGGACTAACTGTATGGTAGCTGGCTTCCCACAGAGAAGATGGAGTGGGTAGATGCTTTTTGAAACCTAGTCTCAAAAGTCTCAGTATGTTAGTCTGGCTATATCGGTCAGTGAAAAGGAAGTCAGAAATCTAGCCTACATAGACTAGGAGAATAAATGGACTCCACCTCTCAAAGAGAGAAAGAGCATGTGCATTGGAAAGGAATTGCTAGGACTGGCTTAGGAGACTGTCTACTGCAGGAATACTCAAATGATTCCAAGAGAGAGTATGTTCCTTTTTGACTAGTTATCACTTATGTGAAATCCTAGGATGATATATTTTCTCTGTCTTCCATTGCCTAATAGTGTTCTGTAATCATCATGCACTCAATCAATCAATCAATCTTGGCCAACTGATATCAGCATGCAAAAACAAAGGTGTAGCAGTTGTGGGAAGAGGAAATGACTTTCTCATGTGAGACAGAATCCTCAAAATGGAGGAGAAAGAGGTAGCTGTGAATGTTTGCTGTGTCTCTCTGACTCTTAGGGAATGGCCTTTTAGTTTCCTTTCTTTCTTTTAATTCCTTGCTAATGTCAACCCAAAGAACACAGGTACCACCTCAAAGGGATAAGAGACAGTCGTATGAGTGACTGTGGCCCAGAGACACAGATTTAGGTTACCCTAAATACTGTCCAATGTGGTAACATTTTCATGAAGTTTTTATAGTAACAGAACAAAGAAAATCCTTAGTGAAGATGTTCTTAAAATATATTGGTGGAAACATCAGGTAGGCCAAGAAATCTCTGCTATAGACCTTATATGCTATTTGATGACATTCTTATCTTTTTGGTTGATGGAAGTTAGGGGTCTTTTTGTATATTCCAAAGAGATTCACCTAACCAGTCACAAGAATGTTAGGTTTTAAGCACAGGGGTAGGCAATACATGGATGGCTTCTTAGAAGGCTAAATACAGTCCAAGATATATTTGGATCCTGACCTATAATATTCCAGCTCTCTACAATTATTGAAAATGTAATGTAGAATGTTTATCGGATCTGCCTCCTCTTTCTTTCTCTACCCCTCTCTTTCTTTTTCTCTCTCTTTCTTTCTTTCCTCCCTCCCTCCTTTCCTCTCTCCCTCCCTTTCTTTTTCTTTTTTTTTTCCTGGAAATTTCCATTAACACTGGGTAACTGCAAATGGTCTCTAGTTTCTGTAGAACACAGATGATGTGCCATCTCTCATGTGTTACCATAGCAATAGAAGGAGCCTGGTCTTCCAGCCGCAGTCTGCAGGCACTCCTAAAATCCAAGGTCTCCCTTGTTTTTCATCAATCCTGAATGCTCGCACTTGCTTGCGACATAGCCTCTCATCTTTAAATTGTATTTCAGAGATTGATGGCTTGTGGAGGAGTACTCAAGGGTTAGATTTCCATGAAGAGACACACAAAACAAGTATGTAAAATAGAGCTGTGGAGGGTTTGAAAGATGAATCTGAAGTTGCTTAGATTTGTGTCTTCATTTTTCTCTACAGGGTCCTGAAACGGTTTGACTGTTGGTTTGAGGCACAATGTCGCCACTGGCCCCAGGGCTATCAGTGTTCTTTCCTCGCTGTTTTGTTTTAGGCAAACTTTTACCCCGACTAGTGGGCCCAAATGAGTCACAACTGTTAAAGAACTACAGTGTGTGTGTGGGAATCTGCAGGGGAGAGCTATCGGAAGCTTGGGTTTCACTAGCTTTTGTTACATGTTGTAAGTTTCGATGATTTTGATTTTCTTTTCAGGAGAAGTTTTATCTCTAATTCAGAATTGTTTTCAAATTTATTACAGAGTGAGAACATAAAAAAGCTTATCCTGTTACTAGCAGAGGGATAAAATAACCCTCTCAAGTAGAAAGTGTCATTTGAGATACACCAGGGAGTAGTCTAGAGTTCTACAGCAGCCAGCAAGTCTCCTGGGGAGAATGCTGCCCCCTAGAGGGCACTTTGACATTTGTTAGGGCTGGAGGACTGTGATGTTAATTAGTAGGTGGGGTCAATGATACCAGAACACTGAAAGGCAGGAGGCATTCCTGTACCTAAGAACACTGATTTCCTTGGCATGTACAAAGTCTACCGGACTTTCATATGTAGATATGACACTTTCACAATTATCAATCTTTTGTTCAAATGTTACCCATAGTTATTAGAGGATTTGGTAAACTTCTTCATTGATGGCAAAGCCATCCATGGTTTGGAGTCACCTTGGCTCACACATTGACCAATAGAGGCTGCAGGGGTGTTCCCAGTACCGCAGTAGAGATGAGCCTCTCCTTGCTCCGTCAGTTCTCTAAGGACACTACATCTTGAATTTGTTGATATTTGTTTACAAATTACAAATTGTGGCAAGTATGCATGGATACATGTATTAGTGTTTCTGTGTGTGGGTAAATGTGTGTGCGCATGTGGGTACGTGTGTGTGTGTGTGTGTGTGTGTGTGTGTGTGTGTGTGTGTGTGTGTGTGAGATTTGACATTAGGTGTCTTCCTGGACTGCTCTCCACCTTACGTACCACACAGAATTTGGCACTCACTGATTGAGCTAGTCTACTGAGCCAGTTTGCCCTCGGGAACTCCTCTGTCTCCTTCCCCCAAAGCAGTGGGCCACCACACCCTCCAGGCATTTATATATGTACCAAAGGGTCCAAACTTGGGTCTTCATGCTTGATCAGTGAGCACTTTATCAACTGACCAATCTCCCCAGCCAATTTTTATTTAATTCTGCTTCCTATTTCTCTTTGGTATAAACAGGTTATATTATGGGTGGATGATGATTTGATTTGATTGGAGGGCACTGTTTTGGTGCTTATTATGATTCAATGACTGTTAATAAGAGCTTTCAGTACTAAATAAGTAAGCGGACACAAACATTATTTCAACCATACTTTAATGTATTATTAAATTAACTGATGTAGATTTTATGGAGCTCCTACGTTAGGAACAGAGTCATAGAAGAGCATAAGACATAGCTTCAAGACTGTCAGTGTGGAGTGGAGTAATGTCAACAGCTGAAATATGGAGACGGGTGGGTAGCAGAGGAACATATGGGAGAGACGGTCATAATGTCGGGGTTTTGGTGAGTGGAGAGAAGAGTGTTCATATAGTCTTCTTCCTGGAAAGCTGACCCTAAAAGGCTGAATAAAAATCCCCTCTCTTTGGTAATTTTCCAGGGAGTTTTGGATTTTGGTGTATCTACTAGGAACCTATTCAAAAGAATTTGCCTCTAATAACTTTCATCTTTAAGTCAAAGTGGAACATCTTTAACAAGACACGAGTCTATTGGTATAATTAATACATGTCAAAACACTATTTTTCAGTACTCAAGAACTCAGGTGTTGAGCCCGGTATGGGGGCATACACCTTTAGTCCAAGCACTTGGGAAGCTGAGACAGGAAGACTGCAAGTTTAGGCTAGCCTGGGCTACAGTGTGAGACTCCCACACTTGAAAAACAAAAGCCCCTAACCCAACACCATCAAAACCACACAGAGGAAAGGAGCCACCTGTTTGGCATAGACTAGTCTAAGAGTTGGATGGTTTGGCACCAATCCCAGTTCTAATACCCTCCTGATGTTTGTTCTTAACCAGACCTTGACTTTTCATAGGCCTTGTTTCAACATCTTTGAAACAAGGTGGTCAACTGAGGTTGTTTCTAAGCAACTGTCACACAATGCTGTGACAGCTGTGTGTTCTCATGGCTTCTGTCTGCTCTCCAATGTCGACTTCTCTTCCTCTACTACAGCCTTTCCCTTAAACGCATATTCTTCTGACTGCTCTCTTTGATAGAAGCCTCCATTTTTTTTTTTTTCAGATGACCAGTGATGTACTGATGGTTTTCTTTTCCATGATAGTAAATTAAATCCTTTTGCACAGAGTAAAAAGGTCTCTAGGTAGAGGTCTTGTTGAGGACTAATGGGTTGTCACAATCCCTACTTACTATTGGTTTTTAAGAATCTCGGATTGATCTTCACCAAAGATCTTTGCACACTCTATTCTCTAGACCTTCCCATACATGACTCTTTCTCATTATTAGGTCTCAGTGGGAGCACTGTTTCTGTGGAGAGGCCCTTCCTTCCTGTTGTGCTGGCTAATTTTATGTTAATTTGATACAAGCTACGTCATCTGAAAGGAGGGAACTCCAATTGAGAAAATGTCTCCATAAGATCTGGCTGTAAGCAAGCCTGTAGGGTGTTTTCTTAATTAGTAGTAGATGTGGGAGCCAGCCATTGTGAATGGTATCACCCCTAGACCAGTGTTCCTGGGTTCTATAAGAAAGCAGACTTAGCAAGTCATGGAGAGCAAGCTAAAAAATAGTGCTCCTCCATGGTTTCTGCGTCAGCTCCTGCCCCCAGATTCCTGCCCTGCTTGAGTTCCTGCCCTGATTTTCATCAGCGATGGACTGTGATATAAAAGTGTAAGCAAAATAAACTTCTTCCTCCTCACATTGCTTTGAAATCCCTAACTAAGACACCTCTCATCCTGTTCACAGCCACCATAATTAACTGTTCTCTGAAACTGTTCTGTTTGTGCTGTGTTTATCCAGTGTCTGTCTCCCATGGTGGAATGCTGTGCCAGGACAGTAGAGACCTTGCCTGCTTCATCCACTTGGAGCAGTGACTGGTTCTTGGTTAGAACTCCCTTAAGCTCTGACTGTGTGCCCCTAGCTGCTATCCTGTGCTGTTGTGAGGAATGAGAGGGGCAGCAGCTGCTGTAGAGGAGACTTAGATGATGTCAGGTTACGATGACACTGTGATCAGTCTATTAAATCCTGACCCTGAGGATTCTGGCTTGCAAGTCCAGCTGTGACTTCATGGTACTTCATATTATGAATTTGTGAAACAGATGAGTTGAACCATTAGAACGAAGACTCGTGTGTGTGTGTGTGTGTGTGTGTGTGTGTGTGTGTGTGTGTGTGTGTGCAGTCTCTTTTCTGGACCAGCCACTGGTCTGTCACTTCACAGGCATTAGCTCATTTATCCTTCATACCAGCTTTTTGAGGTTGCATCTCTGATTAATCTCCATTACAGAGAGGATCCAAGACAGATTAAAAAGCCTATCAGTGTGGTAACAAAATACCACAGACCGGATTGCTTAATCAACAGAAATGTATATCCTCATAGTTCTGGAGATTGGAAGTCCAGCATATCCCAGGTTTGCTTTCCTGTGGATGCTCACATGTCCGTATGTCTGAGCATACCCAGTGCCTCTTCCTTGTATCACAATACCAGCAGTCAGTGGATTAGGACTCCATCTTTATGACCTAATTTAACCCTAACGATATCCTCAGAGCTTCTATCTTCAAATGCAGTTGGCATTGGGGGTTAGAACTTCAACAGATGAATTTGGAGAGAGCCCAATCCAGTAATGCCTCCCCAAGCCACTGAGCTAATAAACAATGGAGATGTATTTGAATCTAGGTCAGATCCCCAGTGCTCCCAGGCACTTGTCAGCGCTATGTGAAGACTTCCTCCCAACTGCCATTTATGAAAGAAGAAGCCTGCGAAGTAGGAGGTCCCATTGTCACCTCTGCTGTGTGATGACCGGGAAGTGCAGGGCAGATGGCTAAAGACTGAGCAACTGCTTGGCATGACCGTGTGGACGTGCTCAGACTGGGCAACTTCATGAAGGCTGCTGTATCTCATTACTCTCCGTGTGTCTGAAGGGAAGGTCACTGTGACAGGAGCCACTGAGCATTGTAATTAGCCAGAAGCCTCTCCCAACCTCTTTGAAAGTTATTGGAGGCTAAATTTCACTTTGGTTCTCTCATGGATAATGTGGCAGTTACCCAGGGACTTGAAAAGGCCAGTAAAGTGTGTAAAGGCAGAGCTGGTATTTGTCTGAGCGTCCTGCTGCAACCCAAGCTTGACAGGAGGATGTCTGGAAGCCAGCTGGGGCTCAGGGAAGGAAAAAGTCATTGTCTAGTATTGCTGATGGGTGGAAGCAGGTTGCTGGCGCATCGCTGGGTCTGTCTGTGCTGGCTTTTGTCAACTGCTTGGTAACCATCCCTGAGCCTCCAGTGTACCAGGCACCTGTGAGAGGTAGACCTGGCCCCTGCCTCTCCATCCTAGCAGATGAACTCAATATTCATCAACATCAGGAGTCACAGAAGGATGCAGTGCACTCAAATAACAATTTTAGCTGTACCTACGTCTTGTCCTCTGACACCACCCCTGTTCTTCTTTCAACTACCTCCCTCTGGCAGGCCCTTGGTAGACCTTTGATCCTTACAGGAAGGATCTGCAGCATCACTCCCACATAGAACCATGCTATTGAGAGTCTCTGGTGATGAGATGTGAAGCTGTCACCATCTCACTTTTCTTCAGTCTCTGCTGTGTTGATGCCCCCTCTCTGCTGGACAGAAGGCTCTTCATTGTCCCAGCAAGCAGATTCTATAGTACACTCAATTCTTTAAAATGTCACCTCTGTTCTGAGCTCTTTTCCATCCTGAATCCACAGCCACTCACCTTGTGAACCATAATTCTGTAACGGAAATGGTCACATTTGCTGATGTCTTAGACATGTGCTATGTATCATGCCACGATATCACGAGATTTGGAATTTGAGGATATCCACGCAAGCTGATCAGTTGAATGACGTGAGATATCATGAGGGATTTTAAGCAATCATCTCAGTTGCTGAATGTATAGTTGGATTTGCAGGTTCTGCATTTGTGGATCTCATTAACTGTGGATTAAAAATATTTTTGGTCTGTCCTTAACATGTACAGACTTATTTTTTTCTTGTCTTTGGTCTCAGTTTCTTTTCTTGCTACTGAGATAAAACACTCTGACAAGAGTCACTTAAGGGAGAAGGGAATTCTGTCTCAGTTCAAGGGTGTCATCCATTATGGTGCAGAATTAAAGGTGGTAAGATCTTGAAGCAGCTAATTACATCACATCTATAATCAGGAAGCAGAGCAGCAGATCCACTCCTTGCTCCCTTTACATACTCCAGGATCCCAGCCCGGGAAAGTTGTACTCACTGGTAGATGAGTTCCCAATCTTAATGAGAACATCAAGATACCCCCCCACACACACACAGGCATGCCAAGAGGCTTTTCTCCTGTCATCTTTTTATTCCTAAAACAATATAGTACAACAGTTGAGACAGATTTACATTATCTAAAGTGTTATAAATGCCTAGGGATGATTTAAGCACCTGCAAGGAGGTTCATGATTTTATGCAAATATGATACCATTTTAAATAAGGTACTGATGCATTCATGAATTTGATACCCTCAAGGGATCTTGGAACCAGTCCTTCATGAATAGCAAGGGATATTGTGATTTATAGCATCTCTGAATCCATCTTGTACAGTTGTAACCAGTCCTGGAAAAAGACTGCTTTCTGTCTTATACTTGGGGGTAATTTTTTTTTTTTTTTTTTTTTTGGTTTTTCGAGACAGGGTTTCTCTGTGTAGCTTTGCGCCTTTCCTGGAGCTCACTTGGTAGCCCAGGCTGGCCTCGAACTCACAGAGATCCGCCTGGCTCTGCCTCCCGAGTGCTGGGATTAAAGGCGTGCGCCACCAACGCCCGGCACTTGGGGGTAATTTTAAAATTCTAAACTCTCTCTGTGGGGTAGGTGGTGTGTAAAAGGTGCTGGGTTTGATTGGCTTGGCTTCGCTGCTTCTCTCGATAATATTAGCCTGAAAGCAAACTATTTAGACAGCACCAAACAACCACCATGACTCACAGACTCACATTTTTCATTATCCTTGTTAATACTGCCTGAATAAGGCTGACACATTTTTAACTTTCCTACTTGTCTTGTGAGTCTGATGGCCTTCTGGCTTTAATCAAAGTCTTGATCATTGTAACGAGAAAACAAAGTCAGAAAAACTTACATCTACTTCCATGCACAATAATTAAGAGGATTATAGGCTTTTTTTTTTTAGTTCCAGAAAAATTGGCTTTTCAAAAAAATGTTTTTTTTTTTTTTGGGCTAACTGCATTTAGAAAAAACATTAAAAACTAAATTCTGTTAAACTATTGAAAACCACAAGTACACAAAAGAGTAATAAAACAAACTTACACTTCATTCTATATTTGGCATTCTAAAATTTTACAGGATTCTTCTTGTGCTCACATATGTTCTAATCTATTTTGAAAATTAATAGTCATAAACTTTTATAGCCCTTATTGTTACTGTGACAAAATGTCTGAGACAATTATTGTCTACACAGGAAACATTCATGATGACTTATGATTTGAGCAACTTCAGTCCATGGTCTCTTGGCATCACCACTTTAGGCCTTTGGTGGATCATCTCTACATGAGCAGAACTAGTCACCTGATAGTGTCTATGGCCAAGACAGAGTGACAGAGACAGAGAAGAAGGTGTGGGTGGAGACTGGGGTTCTATGCTACCTTCTGATGACACACTTCCAGTGACTTATTTCTTCCGTTTCAGCCTCATCTAAAGTTCCCATCACCTTCTACCAGCTGGGGACTAGGCCTTCAACACATGAGCCTCAGAGGTACACTAATGAACCTAACTATAAAATGCTCTAAGTTCTGTTCTTTTAAAGCCTACATTTAGACATCCTGTTTTTGGCAATGAGCATGATTTATTTACCTGTTCTCTCTCTGTGTGTGGTACACACGTTATGGTATATGTATGGAGGTCTTGTGGGAGTCAGTTCTTTCCTTCTTCCCTATGGGCCCTGGGAATTGAACTCAGGTTTGGTGGCAAGCTCCTTTATCTGCTGAGCCATTTTGCTGTTCTATAAAGAAATTACGACATTTGTTAAGAATCAAATTGGAGCTAATTATTGGCATCAAATCTAACAAGGGCTGGGCATAGTGGTGCACGCCTTTAATCCCAACACTCAGGTGGCAGAGGTAGGTGGATCTTTGTGAGTTTGAGGTCAATTTGATCTGTGACTTGTCACAGAGTTTGATGGCTAGAAATGAATTCCTAGTACCCTCATGGTGAGAAGAGAAAACTGACTCCCTCAAGTTGTCCTCTGACCTAACACTTGTACCCCGGTACCCTTTTTGTACCTGCGCACGCGTGCGCGCGCGCACACACACACACACACACACCGAAAGAAAAGAAAAATGTAATAAAAACTAGTGTAAATGATTAGAAATCAAGAAGAAACAATGATGATAACAGAAACAATTGCATTCCATGTATCAGATAAAAACATAGTTCGTGTATACTTTCCCTCTTTGTTGAAAAGACTCTGAAAAATAAGATTAAGAACTTTTGCATCCACTTCCCAAACCAAACGCATCACTGGTAATAAATAAATAACAAGATAATGATCAGTGTAGCTGGGATGGTCTGCATGATGGACGGGGAGATACGACTCAATTCAACCCCGAATGCCTCAAAATAACATTCACCGGCTTCATAAGTGTATAGAGCGAACCACATAATGATATCCAGACAGGCCTTCAACTTCTGGGACTATTTCCTGGCTATCAACATGGTCTTCAGTTTGTTAACATCCTGCCTTGTTTATCTACATGGTCTCCTGGCACATGATTGAGATGTGACTTAGTAGTTGAGAAAGTCTGTGCTGCCTTCCACTGTCAGGACTTCCTAAGTCCTTGTGCCTTTGATGTTGGGCATCTGGCTGGGGTTATTGCACAAGCCAGATGGCAAGGGCTTCTTGGGTGCGTGTGGGAATTTCAGAGCTATGATGGGTCTCACTGTAGCTACAGGGTTGCCCTACTGTTGTGTGTATAGGGAGAACGAGTGTGAAAAATACATTATCCCAGCAGTTGTCACCTACGCCTTCTCTGGGGACATGACAGCTTTTGTTTCTAATAACGTTCTACTGATATGTTTGAGATAGCAGGTGAGAGAAAGCCTGAAGTAAATGGAAGAGCCAGTAAAAATGCTCAGAAACCAACACAAGGATAGTTCTGTTGTTAAGAGAATCCGAGCGAGGTTGGACATAATATGGGAGTTTGCAAGAAATATCCAACAGACAAGTGGCCTAATGCTGAGATAGGTTGGGAGAGGGGAGGCTGCTGGTTTTTTTTTTTTTTTTTTTTTGGGTGGTGGTGGAGGGAGCTGGCACTCTAAACAGAACCCAGGGCCTTATATATGATAAGCAAATACTGTACCATTGAGGTATGTATGATTCTAGCCCCCAGGAAGCCAACTTTTTAAATGGGTTATTTATATTTCAGCATTACTTCAGAATTTGTGGTGAAGTCAATGACCCCTCTCCCTTACTTCCTTTGAAAACTGGAAAAATGGGGGGCAGGATGAGGCCTTATACCTCTCCATGTGTCCATGGTGGTAGGGTGGTGGCAGTTAAGGAATGTCAAGAAGGTCCATAAAATTAGGGTGATGCCAGATTTCTTTTTAGATCATGAGACTAAACATCCCCCCCCTTTTTTTTTTTTAAAATAAAATAGTGGAAGACAGCTTCAGACCTGAATAAAGTATGGAACTGGAAAATTTGTTCCTATTTTACAGAGCTCTCAAGACATATGGAGGTACCACCTGACATTTCGGATAACTAGGAAGAGGAGAAGGGATAAAGACTATAAATGGATGATGCTGTTGACGAGAAGCCCTTTGGATGTTACCTCCCAACACTGGGACATTGCCACAGCAGAGATACGGCTTCAAGTTTTGGTAATGAGAAAAAAAGAGAGAGGAAACCACAGCTGGGTTCCCTAAGTCAGAATAAGGAGGAAGAGTACTTGGGAAAATTTTGTACATGAAAACGGCAAGATTTGCATTGAGAGGAGAAATGCCAGTGTCCTCCAGTGTGTCCGGCTCAGGTCAAAAAGACCCCAGGAATGGGCCAAGCAATTTGTCTGGCTAGGCATGGACTTCCCTGCCACACTTATTCTTTGGGCACATACAGTTTCTTTTTCTGAGTTGCATGTCCTTGAGACTCTTGCCGTCTTATTATAGCTTTAAAAAGCTGACACACACAGCACTCATCCACGCTGGACATGAGTGACGCTCTGGCATCTGTAGGAACACTCAGCGCCAAAGACGGTGTGTGGAGAAGGACTCGTGTGTTTGAACACTCGGTCATGGGACTTTTAGAAAGTCGACCCTTCCTGGATGAAGTATGTCATAGGTGTCCTAGTTAGGGTTTCTATTGCCGTGAAGAGACACCGTGACCATGGCAACTCTTATAAAGGAAAACATTTAATTGAGGTGGCTCACATTTTCAGAGGTTTAGTCCATTACCATCATGGTGCAACATGATAATGTGCAGGAAGACGTGGTGCTGAAGAAGTAGCTGAGAGTCCTTCATCTTGACTTGAAGGAAACATAAAGTAGTCTGAGACACTGGGTGTGGCTTAAGCATATATGAGACCTCAAAGCCCACCTCCATGGTGACACACTTCCTCCAACAAGGCCACACCCACTTCAACAAAGCTATACCTCCTAACCATGCCACTCCCTTTGGAGGCCATTTTCTTTCAAACTACCACAATAGGCTTTGAGGTTTTACAACCTGGCTCTACTTTCTGTTGTCTCTCTGCTTCCTGCCTGGCAGGCTGCCCTGTTCTCTGTCTGCCATTCCTTCTCCTCCATGATGAGCTGTAGACCCTCTGGTAGGCCAAAGTAAAATCCAAGCTGTTTTCATCAGGATATTTATCATAGCAACAGAAAAGAAACTGATATCCTGGGGGATCTGTGATGATCATACCCAGTCCCTAGTCCCTTCCTCCTGTTGTACTTCTTGTCTACCATGAGATCAAGAAGGTCCTCTGTTACATTTCTCTGCCACCATGATGTTTTACCCAAGGGCATGGGAGAAGCAACCATGGACTGAATCCCCTGAAACTGTGAGTGAGACTATGGTGATATTTTATTTGTGATGAAATGTGATTTTATTTGTATGTTAATAAATAAAATTGCCTGGAGATCAGAGGTCAAAGCGAGCCATAAGCAGAGTCAGGCAGTGGTGGCGCATGCCCTTAATCCGATCACATGGCAGGCAGAGTCTCGGTGTGGTCAAGGACACAGCCAAGTGTGTTGACACACACCTTTAATCCCAGTACCAGCCATAGAGACCTGGAGGTCTGTATAGACAGGCAGTGATGAGGATGTCATGTGGTTGGGTTTAGAGCCAATGAGAAGGTAGAACAGAAAGGCAATAAAAAGACAAGTCAGACATCGCTTCTCTCTGGGGAAGCGATGGTGGCAAGGTGGTAAGGTAAGGTAGTCGTGACTCTCTGATCTCTTTGGCTCTTACCTCTGTATTTGGCTCTGTGTTTCTTATTTACTAAGACTGTTTAGAGTTTCATCTACATGAGACAAATTCTTTCTCCTTCACTCGTTTATGTCAGTTAATTTGGTCACAGCCATACATGAGCAATGAGTTCATTCTCCGGTCGCCCACTTCACACTGAGTGATTTTGAGACTCCAAAAGTTCTCACCAGATTCCTACCTTCACTCATTTGGAGACCCACAGATTCCTATAAGCTCTGGATGACTATTAGGGCCCCTGTCGATGTAGACCTGAGTGTGCATAGAGACACAAGCAGCGAGTCAGCCTGCAGTGTGCCCCAGGCACCATGCGCATCCTTGTACATACTTCTCAACTGTCTCCTTCTTCCTCCCCCTCTTAATTGTCCTACTGGGATCACCACCTCCATCCCCGAAATGCAGCAAGAAACACTCTGCTCTCCTTAGCTTCTGACCGTAACCCATCACCAAGCTCTCTTGACTTTCCTCTCCCATTCTTTCTCCGTCCAATGCATTCTCTTCCTGCCTGCTCCAGCTGTAGCCCATGTTTTCTCTTGCAGGTCTGTTATTCCGATGCTGCTCTCCTCCTCTGCTTTCATGGGGTAGCTGAAAACAGGATGTGAGGTGACTCAGTACAGGTCTGAGAGACTCAGGAAGCGCTGGTCCTAACCATAAAGCGGGGAGTGAGATAGCTCCTGTTCACCCAGGGGCCCTTTGACACTTCATTGTTTAAGTAGAAATCAGTACCCCCTGGGGTCCCAAGGCTCCCCAACTTTGAGTTCACCAATATTGATCCATTTCCTCAAAGCAGAGCTGAAAACACCAGGTCCAAACTTGAACGGGCCACCAGAATTGTAGTTTAAAAAAAGTTGTTTCGAAAAATATGAGATTGGAGAAACATTAAAATAGGCATTATGGGAAAAGCTAGTTCTTATGCCTGGATGTCCTTTCTTATCCTTATTTTACTGTTTAGTATAAACATTATTTTGAATGACATTTTTGGGCTGGGATGATGATGGGATGGGAAACATACTCTTCTGAGTATTTATGGCCCCTGGAGGTCTTAAGATGACCCCGTCTTGAGGACATAATCAGGTTGCCCTGGTAACTAATTTAGGAAGGGTCTTCTACTGTCGTAAGCTGTGAGATGTTCCCAGTACTGAACTGGTCTCTAGTGTTGAACCCAGGCCACCCAGCTAGACTCTACTCTCCTATTTCTATGTGATTTTCTATTAGGTTGTTTTCTCTTCTCACTGATGGCCCCAATATAAATAGACTCAATTGGACATTTAAAACCTTCAAAAGACATGTTTGGGGCCACTACTTACCTTACAGAGGGTTACTGAGACCCCCAAATAAAATCGTAGCTCGCAACTCATTGTGTGTATGGGGTACAGCCGTCCCGATTGCTAGTAAGATTTGAGGCCAAGGTCACTGCAAAGCCCAACAGCGCTCTTGAACTTTGCCTCCAGTACAACTGGAAAGCACTTGTTTTAAAATTTATTTATAAATGGTATTTCTATCTAGTAAACTTCCTGGAACAAAGATGGTCTGATCCAAGTGGATTCTCTGTGCTTCACTCCTAAAACCGAAGTTGTGGCACATTTTAGCCCCCAGTACCCTTCAGATGCCTACGGAAAGGGACCACCCTGTTGTGCCTGTGATTTTCTATTTGGCTTTTCCTTTGGTCTGCTGATTTCTTTGACTCCACCCTTGACTGGAAGTATGGCCTCATGGGACGTGTCTGTCTGGATTATGCTAATAAGGCTGCTGAGTGCCAGGTTGCCTGCCTGGGACACTGTATTCTCCAAGTCCTGCTGGGCAAATGGTCAAAGCCACTTCCCCCTCAGTCCTTGGAGAGTGTGAAGAAAAGCACAAGCCACCTTGGTCAATAGTGTTAAAGACATTTTCACATGACTCAGAAAAAAAAGGCTTGGCCAAAAAGCCCATTTGGTTTATTTAAAAATTCCACTGTCTTATCATTGCAAGAGGGTTTGGAACTGGCAGACACACAGATGCCAGAGATGTTTTGGGTCTGTCGTTGGGTGCAGGCTCAAAGTGTTCAGAATAAGTCGAGTATTAAAACTGCCTAACACATGGTTCAAAAATGTAAATCTTATGCTCATTATGCATTACATTTGGTTCCCTTCTCTCACACTCTGCTAGATTTGTCGAATGAAACAGAAAAAAAGGAAACACCGTGAAGCAATCCCATTCTGAATTTCTTCAGACTTTCCATAGGCCACGTAGTCAGGGATGCTGTATACAGGATTTTTTCTTCCATAAGAAGTAGAGTTTGGACTACAGTGTTTCTAGTTGTTGAGGGAACTCTATTTTAGAGCCAATTGGGTACACAAGAAAAAGAGAAGTTAAAGGAACTCCCTGTGGCCCAGAATACCGCAACAGAATATTTTTTTTTAAGGAAATTAATACTTTCTCCAGCTTTTAATACAAAAATTGTTGAGATCAGTAGAACATGTCATGAGTTCTGGTAACTGCTCAGTATCTTGGCTATTGTAATAGATATAACCATCCATGCAGGTGATACAATTGATAGAACTTAACACATACACACAGACACACAGGTGACACACAGGTGACACACAGGAGTAGTAAATGAAACTGAGAAGACTGAATGTCAGTAAAATGTATCAAGGACTATTTAGCGATTATGATCTCAGATTACTGTTTTGTATAACATCATCATTGGTGGAAATTTTAATAAAATGTGTATCAAAAGAAGTTGATTTTAGTCTATAATAATTGCCATTTAACTAGCTACAGGAATAATTGCAACTCATGTTCATGCACTTTTACTAACACCTGTGTGATCCTAAATCAGTTTTTCCTTTGGGTCCCCGTATTGCCCTGGCTCCTCCAATCCTACTGATCATGATGGAAAGTGTGGCAGAGGGAAGACTAGGGTGGAAAAAAAATCAGGGGAATTAGCCATCTCTAGTTGTTAGTTAGCAACTTTTAGAGGCCCTGCTATAATGTAATCACATTATTAGCCTCCTTCCCTTGATCAACCCAGGCCTAATGAGGCATTAGCTTTACAAAGTTTGAGCTGGAACCTGGCCCAGTAAGGAGAGCTTTCCCTTGGTTATTGGTGTCCGAGTTGGGCTGGCTGTTGGGTATTTGGAAACACGTATGCTAATGTTTAATTTTCTCTCCTCCACCCCGGCTTTTTGTTCTTTTCTTTCTTATTTTGAGAGAGGGTTTCCTTATGTAGCCTGGCCTCAAAATTATAATCCTTTGGTTTTAGCCTCCCGGTGGCTGGGATTACAAGCATACACCATCATGTGTCATACCCGAGTTTTTAAAATTGGGCGCTCGTTGGTTCATTTTTCAAGCTGTGAAAGTTAAAGAATGCCGTGAAGGCAAAGTGATGGGAGTGGGTTGCTGGGGGCTCCTCTGCTGGCAATTAGTCTTGGGATGAGGTGGAGCTCGAGGGAGGTGATTTTTTCAGACCCCGAAGTGCTGGTGGAAAAGCCCTGGGTATGTGAGGAGTCCAGCTCTGCTCCCCTTTCCTGGGTCCAAAGGCTCAGCTAGGCAAAGGGCAGGAAGGAGGGAGGCTTTCTTTTGGCCTCTGGATGAAGCCAGGACCTCAAACCCAGCTTTACCAACGATAAAGCTGGTGGGAAGATCACGAGCTCTTCCTTTGGCTTCTTGTCAAGAGGTTCAGAACCTGAGAGGTTGAAAAATGTGGTAAGATGGACCCTTCAACTCTGCACCAAGAAACCTGTATTACGTCCAGACCCACTGCCTCAGTCATGCCCTAGCCACATGGGCACGCATCAGTGCACCCAGGATCATATGCTCCCCTTTCTGACCCTGAGATAGCAGCTGTGTGGCTGCTACATTGTAGCAAGGAAAACTCCCTTGGTTCAGTACTGTACATTCCTCTTAGACGGTCTGAAGCGGCTGGGCTCAAGCCCAGCAGTCCTGGGGGAAATCATTTGGCCACTATGTCCCAAATATCTCTTCCAAACATGTGGCAGTCAAGGAGACTATTCCTTTTATGACCTCAAGTCATCTTTGACTAAACCCAGCTCAGCCTGTAAGAGAGGAGGCTATGGACACGGTAAATAAATCACCAGTGGTGCAGGCAGCCTGGCTCTACTGCCTGGTGCGCTGGTGAGCCCTGGCTATACCTCCACGGTAGAACAGAGAACAGAACATCCAATGCTAGGGATTCCTCAGGTGACAACAAGGCCCAGGATTCTCAGGCCTTCTCCCCAGCCCTGTCTCTAACCCGCTTGGTGCAGGGTTATGAACCTACGCCTTCCATTGTTTGTTTTGGGAAAAGCATCTACAAATACAGCTGTGGCTTCTTTTTTTTTAAAGTGGAACTTTACTTTCTCAGGAAAAAAAAGAAAGCAGCTTAAAGTTAGTGTCTGAATCTTGCAATTAATAGGTTATTGATGTAGTCTCAGTCAGCGGCATCTGCCATAACAGATACCAAGGACTGGGAAAAACAGCCCAGATCTGCAGTTCTGAAGGCATCTGAGATCCAGAGAGAACGTACGAGGGAACACACTACGGCTTTTTGTCAAGAGCACTGGCCCCAGTATAAGGATCTCCCCTTCACACTCAAATAACTCCCAAAGGTGCCACCCCAGTACCATCCAATTGGCAGGATTAGCATCTCAGTATATGCATTTTAGCAACATGCAGCTGTAACGGATAGGCTCCATGATTAGCAGTTAGTGGGAGAGGGGGTCCCCATTTCATAAGAGACTTACTGTGCTTCGATAGGTGGCACCATTACAGGAGAAGAGTCCTACTGGTCACTTCCCATGATGCCCACTGAGGTTGGCTGGCCAAGTGCCCTTGCTCTGGACCGGATCCTGGCTCTCCTTTGCCACGCTACAGTCATGAGATTTGGGTGCTGTCTCTTTGGGCTGGGAGAGACTCCCCCTCCCCCATGCATCCACAGCTTAGTCGTCCCAGGACAGAAAAGCAGGTGGGCATCCTTGACGCAGAGGGAAGAACGGAGCCAGAGCTCAGGGGAGCTTCTTCTAGTCTTGGCTGTCACTAGCTGAAGGAGTTCAGCAAGGCCCCTTTTTAGCTGCTCCTCAGTTCCCCTTGTTCGTGTGATGAGCAATCAGAGCTGCTGCGCCTCTTGTTCCCTTCCAGCTACCACTGTATAGAGTTTATGGGGCCTCTAGCTTATAGAAGAAAGGGGGCAAGACTCATCTGGTGGTTACCTTAGGGTAGGCACTCAGACAGGCCCTTGAAACTGCCGTCACAGTCAACCTGCAGGAGACGCCATTCTGGTTTCGCAGGCGCACTACTTGAGCCTCAGAGAACTTAAGAGACTTATGTCACATCACGTTAGTGAAAAGATTTCCTGTGACAAGTGTCAGGAGGCTCCATTTATGTTGGCTTAAGGAGCAAGGTGGGCTGTGGAAAGGGAGGGACCAATGGCCTTCTACCTCTTCTTATGTTCTCCGCTGGTTCTGTTTGTCAGGTTGTATGTGACAACTTGGCTGTGGCAGCTCCAGCCCTCACATCCCTTAAAGTGACAGGACATTGAGGAGGTTCCCCAGATGTGGGACTTTCAGTTTCAAAGCCAGGAAACTCCCAGGCAGACTGTTAAGTGGGTCCCGGCATTGGCTCAGCTTCAAGTTCAGCAGGAAGTAGGATGCTTCCTTGAATAACTCTTGCAAAATGTCCCGACTTGCTCAGAACGGGCTGTCTCAGAGCAGGTCCTGACCTGGAACCAATCTCTATGGTAAAGGGGACACCGGTGTGAAGACTGGCTTAGGTTTAGGGGGGCTTAAGGGTATGCTTGCCTGGATCATATGTATAGGTAGGTGGTGGAGGAAAGGGCCAGCCCCACGTATACATATGAAACAAAATAAACACTAACAACAACCAAAAAAATACAACTTAATAAACAAAATGTGGTCTGTGATCAGGAAAGGGCGGGAGCGATTCTGTGTGGCCGAATAAGGAAGCCATCCTCTGCTGGAAAGTGGTAAAAGCAAGTTCCTGACCCCTGGCTCCTTACTGAGAACCCCGAGGATGTGGATAACTCCAAGAGATGCTATGGTCACTTGCCAGGTGGGGTCAAGAAAGAACACCCAGCCTGGTTAGAGAGCAGTCATTCTGACGCAAGAACTTTGGGGGAGTTCTTGGCTCCGTGGCCTTTGCAGAGAGAAGAGATCTGTTTCCTGGCTTCTCTTGCCCAGCAGGATTTGTGGAGGCTTGTGGATGGGGTACATGTAGCATGCACGGCTGGTTCTCTAAGCACACTGACTACAGAACTGAGTGACTTGTAAGCCTTCAGCATCAGAGAAGTCCCTGGTGGGTGCCAAGGCAGGGCTAAGCCCACTCCCCATGGAAGTAGGGCCTTTGTGCACAGAGAAGGGGCGTTTATCTAGGAGATCTCTCCTAAAGAGTTAAAAAGTGCCTTGTGTGCAGTACCAGCTTGGAGAGCTCTGGCTGCTAATACTGCCTTTGATTAAACCTTCCAGCAACATTCACTGGAAAGCTACTAGGCTAAAAGGAAAGATTATTTTTGGCTCTCATACTTCCTGTTTGAGGAGAAAAATGATGTTCCAGAAAGACTTACCAAGACTGAGAAACTGCTCACATAATGACATTGAAGACAGAAGAGAAATTTCACACTGAAGGTTTTGTTCCGAGTGAGAGAAAATGTGTGAAAATCATTAGAAGGGTGATGATAGAAACATGCCGTAATCAGGAGAGAAATATGCTTTACTTCAAAAGACCTAGTGTTCAAGGTACTGTATGTCAGGGAGGATCAGAGCCAAGTTTATCTTCCTGGATATGGGACATATAGAAGTGTTACTCACAGACGTGACTCAGCAACACATGCTTATCCCAGGACTGCCTTGGATTGAACCCCCTAGAAACTCAGAATGGTCTGTGGACCTTCTCTGCTGTCTGCTGGTCTTTGCCTGCCTTCTCTAGTCTTCCTCTCATGGTGCTCTGTATCATGTTGAATTATCATCCTCAGTTTCTCCTTTTCTCCATCTACTCAGGTTTGGAGGAACTGAAGCCCAGGCTTCCCATGCGATCAAAGCCCAACTGTTGTCAGCACAGACAACCTTAGCACAAGCATCTCAACTGAGATTTTAATTTGTGATTGTGGAACAGAGTGGGTTTCTGGTGAGGTGAGCAGAGGCAGGAGACAACACAGGCAGAAACTCGCTGAAGGGAGAAGCAGAATAAACATGCTGTTTGCTTCAAAACAGCCCTTTTAAGGGTTAAAACAGAGGGGACTTTTCACTGTGTTGACTGGAATCTGATTTCTTGGAAAATGGACCCGTCTGAAAGTTCAGTTTGACTCTGCAGCCGATTATAAAGTGTTTCTGTTCTGGTTTGTTCTGGTCTGCTGGGGCCTGCGAGTCTTTCCCATACATCAACACCATTCAGAGTCAATGTGATGGTCCAAGCCAGGCTAATGGAAACCTTCCTGAGGTGTTCGTTCAGCGACTGGGGAAAGGTACTCAGATTCTGCTGGGGATGTGCAATGCTGGACTCTGAGCCATGGAGGCTGAGAGCCATTTCTGCTTACGTAAGTGTCAACAGAGCAGGCAGTGGAACAGATGGGGTCCAGAGATTACACCAGTGAGTGTTGCTGAAACCAGGACCTGGCCGCGGCTGAAATGGGTCAGTTTCTCACCATTATGAGCCAGTAACTCCCCACTTTGTTTATGCCATGTCGGTTGGGTTTGGGTCATTTACAAAGGAAAATCTAAACTGAAACGTGATGACAGCATCCCTAACCATGTCACTTATTTGGAGCTCAGTGGTTCAGAAGCTCAACCTATCTGCTGTTCCGCTGGAAACTGTGAACTGAGTGTAAGAGGACTTTGGAGAGTTGAAAGCAGCATCAGATCCTACAAGCTGGGGACTCTGAGTGAGACTCAAAGCAGACCTTTGACAGGTGAACTTTGACTTGCGGTAGTCACTCCCCAAAGAACCTTACGTAAATTGAAACTACTGTGTAAGTCAAGAATGCACTTAGCACGCTTCATCTACAAAACATCATATCTTACTTAGGCTTACTTTGAATATGTACAGGACATTCTCATTAGCCAAACATTAGGCAAAATTATCTACCGCAAAGCCCGCTTAATAATAAAGCATTGAATAGCTCACGTAATTTACTGAACACAAGACAGGAAATGAAAACCAGAATGGTTGGACAGCCACAGGAGACACCAATGAATGTTCAGTCAACACAGGGCATGATAGCATAAGACACAACTGTATAACACCGATTGCTTACTTTTGGGGAGACTGGTTGCCTGTGAGGCTTGTTGCAATGGCCTAGCAACCCCAGAGACTATTGCATATTACTAGCCCAAGACAGGGTCAGCGCTCAGAATCCAGAGTACGGTTAGTTACTACTGAACACCTATCACCTTTGCTCTGGCAGGAGGTGGAAAACGGCGTGTTAAAGCGTGGCAAGTCAGGGCTAGTCTGCGTTTGGGGTTATGTCTAAAACGAAAGTCAAGCGGCTGTCAGCGGTTTCGCTCTTTGGAAACGACGTCTACATCAGACAAGAGGGAGACCCACCCAAGGAGTGAGGCCTCCTAGTGAGGGGAGAGCCAGAGAAGTCAGAGGGTTCCAACACTACAACCGTCTAAGTCTCGTGAGGTCAGCAAGGGCTGGAGTCTCGTAAATATTGTTGAGACATGCCCTCCCAACTGCTTGCTATTTGGAAAGGCAGGGAAGTATGTGACATTGTAGAAGAAATTACCTATATTCTAATTAGAACAACAACAACAAAAGTTTGGCTTACAGCAAGGGTGACTTTCAGTAACTGGAGGAGCTTGTGACCAAGACTGGTTTCCGGGGGATAGGTTAGAAATGCTTTTATATTGAGTTAAAAGTAATGATCTTTGAGCCCTTTTGTAGCTTATCTCTAAGAGAGGGGCCCTGTGTTTCTTGGTTTTTCCCGGCTTCCTCATAGCCACAAGTCAGTTTTGCCACTGGCAATGTGGGACAGAGTGTGGTGTACCCGTGTGGTGATGACTCCGAGTTGCTCAGTCTAACTGCAACTGGGGGTGGTGGTGGGGGGATCACATAAGCTGGTTGTGTGAGCATTTGTTCCAGGTGAAGTGTTTGGTGTGATAAGCAGATGTTCTCGGGGGTCTCTTTCAACTAGAAGAATCAGCGGTTGCATCCTTGTCCCTTTAAATGACAGTTTTGTTTTAAGTGGTTCCCCCCCCATGCAATGCATCCTTTTCCTCAGGTTTAACTTCTCAGGATGCAGGCAACACTCTGGCCACTTTTCAGGAGTCACTCCACCTGCAAATAAGGATTTGTCTTTCCAGAAACCTTGTGGTAACCTGAGTTGTGGCCAAGAGACCTGCCTAACATAATTTGGGCTCCCCCTTCCGTTGTTGAGTGGTTTTCTTGGGAAACTGAATTCTAACCAGGGACCAGGAGTGACTGAGCAGTTCACAACCCTACCAGCAGTATAGGAAGGTTCTCATGTCTCAAGTCTGCAGCCACACACTCACTGTCAGTCTCTGTGGGTAGAGCCAAGCTAGTTACATGAAAACGTATCTCCCCACTGTTTTGATTTTGGTTTCTTTGTTCTTTCATGCTGTCCAGTTGTTATGTGTCTTGACTGGTCAGTTGTTTATCTTATTTGGAGAAAACTTTACTCAGGCCATTGCTTATTTTTAAGTGGGTTGTTCATCATTTAATTCTTGAGTATTAGTTCTTCAAATCCTCTTGATACCAATCCCTTGTCAGATATGTGATTTGTGACTAATACTTTAGCTTGTCTTTTTTGTTTTGTTTTGTTTTGTTTTGAGATAGGTTTTTCTCTATTTAATAGCTCTGGCTGTCTTGGAACTTGCTTTGTAGACTGGGCTGGGCTTGAACTCATAGAGATCCACCTATCCCTGCCTCCCAACTGCTCATGTTCCCCTCCCCACTTCTTGTTAGCTTGTTTTCTGGGTAGTATTATTTGCAATACTTTATGACTTTTGTAGCCTCTTCGACCTCAAAATTCCATCCATCCTCTGTTTATCTTTTTATGTAGTCATCCATCCATCCATCCATCCCTCTATCTACATATCTATGTATCCATGCATCCATTCACTGTTCATTGTTTGCTTAACACCAACTGATGTTAAGTTTCTTGAGTTTTATTTGCTTTCTTTTCCTCTCATCCAACTATGAAGGGCTGTAATACAAGGAAACATTTTTTTTTCAATCATTGAGAGGAAACAAAGACCAGGGAAGCTTTCATCAGCCTTCTCTCCTCCAGCACTACACCTGGAGAAAATAGTGGTCTTCAATAACCCGTAGCTCTCATGGCATTACTTAACATTTCTGACTGTCTTTGAATTAATTCCTTGGCTTGTGAACAGGAGGATTTTCTGTGATATGAAACAAACAAGGAGAAAATCCTTCACTGAAGATACTGTGTATTAGTCAGGGTTCTCTAAACGAGCAGAAGTGATAGAATTATATATACATACATATCAATCAATCAATCAAATTATCTATCTATCTATCTATCATCTATCTATCTATCTATCTATCTATCTATCTATCTATCTATCTATCTATCTATCTATCTATCTACCATCTATCTCCCTCCCTCCCTCCCTCCTTCTTTCATCCATCTGTCTTTCTCCCCACCCCCTCTGTGTGTTTGTTAGATTGACTTACGGGATGCAGTCTGGGTAGTCCAACAACGGCCATCTCTCACTAGGAAGGCTGAGAATCTAGGAAGGCTGGGAATCTGGTTCAGTTCATGAGGTTGGATGTCTCAGCAGTACCAGCCTGACACCAGAGGCCTGGAAGATTCCTAGATTGTTTCTGGTCTTCAGTCTATGTTGGAATCCCAAAGAGGTTGGTTCTGGTATCAGTGAAAGAATGCCTCAGCAACAGGAAAATGAACGTGTCAGAGACAGTGAGGGAGAGGAGGCAAAACACAGTTTCCTTCTTCTACGTCCTTGTGTCTGGGCTGCTGTCAGAAGGTGCCACATGTGAGGTGAGTCGGACAGCTTTGAATGAGCTGTACCAGAAAATCCGTCATGGGAGTTCCCAGAGGTTTGTGCTCCTGTTGATCCCAGATGCAGTCACATTGACAACCAGGATACACCATCATACTTACTAAGGAACAAGTGGGGTTTTTCCTCATAGTTAACTGATTCTGAGGAGATCGTGTCAGTTGTGATGTGGGGTTATGACTTCAAATTCCTTACAAAAAATAAATAAATAAAAGCACCTTTAGAAGACATGTAAAGGAAACCACACACACACACACACACACACACACACACACACACACACACACACACAAAGATACTGACTCTAGGATTGTCTACATTTCAATGTCAAATTGCTACACTCCCCTAAAGCATATTTTATATAAGATGTGATATTCACTTTCTATTCAGAACATAGTTTAATGCCCCCTTAAAATAATTAAAAAGGGCCAGAATTATGGTTCTGAGGGTAAAGACACTTGCTTCCACACGTCACAACCAGCATTCGATGCCCAGACCCCACATGGCAGGAGAGAAACAACTCTTGTTCTTGATCCCCACAAGCATGCTGACCCAATATGCCCCATTTCCTTTGGAAAATATAGATATTTTGAATACCCTAATGCATTAGTCAGGATTCTCTAGAGCAGAAGAACTTATAGAATGAATCTCTCTCTGTATATAGAAAGAGGATTTATTAGACTTCCAGGCTTCAGTTCAGCTAATCCCACAACAGCTAGCTGTGAACAGAAAGTCCAAGAATCCAGCAGTTGCTCAGTCCACAGTGCTGGAGGTCTCAGCTGGTCTTCAGTCTAAACTGGAATCCTGAAGTAGGCTCTAATGCCAGTGAAGGAATGGACTTGCTAGCAAGGAGAAAGCAAAGAGCAAACATTTCCTTCTTCCATGTCCTTACATGGGCTTCCTGCAGAAGATGTGGCCCAGAGTAAAGATGTGTCTTCCTGTCTCAAAGGTCTGGGTTAGAAGTGGATTTACCTACTTCAAATCAAGAAAAAAATCCTCACAGGTATGCCCTCCATTTTTAGATTTTAGTTAATTCCAGATATGGTCAACTTGACTAAACCAAGAATAACCATCACATAAAAGTTACACTGAGCTCTATGCCTTTCTGCTTGTTTCTTTTTTAAAATTAATTAATTAATTAATTTTTCTATTATGAGCTTGAAACAGTATAAATTCTTATTTTAATAGTAAAGTGTTTCATTGAGGCTTGTTCAGTAATTGAGTGAAACCAAAACTTATTATAAGCCACAGTCATCCTAGGGTCCCCCCTTCTATATATATATGCCTCCATGGTTCTGTGGGTTGCAGTCTGATTATTCTTTGCTTTATATCTAGAATCCACTTATGAGTGAGTCCATACCATGTTTGTCTTTCTGTGTTTGGGTTACCTCACTCAGGATTATATTTTCTAGTACCATCCATTTGCCTGCAAATTTCATGCTTTCATTGTTTTTCTCTGCTCAGTAGTACTCCATTGTGTATATGTACCACATTTTCTTAATCCATTCTTCAGTTGACGGGCATCTAGGTTGTTTCCAGGTTCTGGCTATTACAAATAGTGCTGTTATGAACATAGTTGAGCATGTATCTTTGTGGTATGATTGAGCATTCCTTGGGTATATGTCCAAGAGTGGGATGGCTGGGTCTTGAGGTAGTTCAATTCCCAATTTTCTGAGAAACCACCATATTGATTTCCACAGTGGTTGTACAAGTTTGCATTCCCACCAACAGTGGAGGAGTATTCCCTTTGCTCCACATCCTCTCCAACATTGACTGTCATTAGTGTTTTTGATCATAGCCATTCTGACAGGTGTAAGGTGGTATCTCAGAGTCATTTTGATTTGCATTTCTCTGATGATTAAGGATGTTGAGCATTTCTTTAAATGTCTTTCAGCCATTTGTGATTCTTCTTTTGTGAATTCTCTGTTTAGTTCTTTAGCCCATTTTTTTTCTCATCTCTGTAGCAAATACCTGAAAAACACAATTTAAATGAAAAGGGATTGTTCTGGGTCCTTCTTTCAGGAGACAAATCCATCAAGGTAGGGAAGGCGTGGCAACTGGTGTGGCTCATTCCACAGCAGGAATGTGAAATGGCAATCCTTCCCATGTTGATGGATCAGGAAGCAGAGTGCCTATCACCCTCAAAGCCTGTCTCTAGCTCCCAACCTCCAGAAGCCAGGACCTACAACCTCCTCATACAGTGTCAGCTGCTGGGGAGACCAAGTACTTGACACATGAGGCTGTTGGCAGGGGGTGGGGGGTAAGGTTGGGTGGGGGAGCATTCCGTTTTCAGGTGGGAACTGCCTTCAACTAGTGAATGTGGAACTGGTTATTTTCTCACAAGGAGTCTGTTGAGGAAGGGACCAAAGTTTATGATAATGCTTAATTAGTTTTACCTTTTCTTAGGCCTCCAACCCATGCTCCCCACTAGAGTTATTCTCAATATCTCTTAGATGTAGTGTGTCATAGATGTAGTGATGTGTATTTCATACGGTTTTTTAATGGGTATCAAGCCTGTTTCATGCCTGACTTAGAACAAGTCTCAGTGAATTGCTGAATTTTTATTTATTTATTTTCTTAGATGCAGAAGGTCAGGCCCAGAAGTATAGCTAGATTGACACCACATGGAGAACCATTTCTACAACATTCTTCATAGATCCAGCATCGGTATACCATGAGAACATGCTTACAAATGCATTGTCCCCGAAGGATGGGGTGTGGGTGTGGCATGGAAGATATCAGGTATATGGAATGCTCCGGGATGCCAGAGTCTGAGTCACAGGGGCCACATCTTACCCAGCACTGCATGGGTGGCCAGTGGAGACACATGCAGATCAGAGGTCTGGCTCTGGCCCATGGCTCCCTGTGCAGTCTCTCCGGAACATCTGCTTTATGGAAAGAAGCAGATCAAATGGCCCAAGAAAAGATGCAAGTCAGATGGGAAAATATGAAGCCTCTTAAGCTCCAGGCTTAAGTTCACTTCCCAAAAAAGGCCCATAGTGGACTTAGCTTTTTTTTTTTTTTTTCTTTTTTTTTTTTTTTTAAGGAATGTTATTTCTTTACATGGGTGTAATGGTCTGGAATCTCCTCCAGAGTCAAGATGGGGTGTGTGGCTTGAGGGAAGGGCAGTCTTCAGAACTGGCCCAGTGACTGGGAAACTTTGGCTCCTGTATTTTATGATTCATGATCTCGCTTCAGCTCTGCCTGATCCTCTTTGAATTGAGCCTTCTCTCTCATTCTGAGACACGCAGACACAGCACGTCATAAAGTTGAGCTTAAGGGATATGGTGATGCACAGTTCTTGGACGTCTCCTCGCCACAAGGCACTGTGTGAAGCTCTGTGGGGGATTACAGGTGGACACGTCTATGATAGCATCATCCCCAGCCCCAGAAGCTTGCAGTGGGACTGAGGGGAGAGACAAGGAATGTGTGGCAGGCAGCTTAGTGTGTGAATTTGGCTACACTACATTATCTGGTGATTTAGTCAAACACTAAACCAAGGGATGCTTTTAAGGTGTTTTGTAGATGTGGATAAAATCTACAATCAATTGATTTTAAATAAATGCGATTACCCTTAGTATTTGACTTATACAATTACATGAAAGTCTTAAGGAGGGATCTTGAAGTTTCCTATTATAGGAAGAATTTTACTTCAAAACTATTACTATTGCCTATGGCCTGGGGTTCTAATCTTCTGGCCTGTCCCAAAACAAGTATTTAAGTCAATTCTTTAAAAATATTACCCTTTCTCCCTCCTTCTTTTCTCTCTCTTCCTTTCACTCTCCCTTTCTTCTATCTCCATCCCTCCATCTCCATAATCTGCATCCCTCTTATTATACTGTACAGCAGTGGTTCTCACTCTCCCCAATGCTGTGACCCTCTAATATAGTTCTTCATGTTGTGGTGACCCCCCCCCCCAACCATACCATAATATTATTTTTTGTTGCTACTTCCTAACTGTAATTTTGCTACTGTTATAATCATAATGCACATATCTGATCTGTGGCTCCCAGAGGAGTCACGTCCCACAGGTTGAGAAACACTGCTCTAGAGACCAGACTGCTGCATTAAACAGTAAGTCGTGTGAGGCAGAAGAATGTATTTGCCCTGGGAGCAGAGACTCTATTTTGCTCACTTGTGTGTCTCAGTAATTAAAACCGTGCCTGGGATGTACTTGAGATCGAACGCCTTCTTCTTGGATGGGTGGATGGATAGATGGCTAGCTGGATGAATGGAGGAAGAAAACCTGGCAACAATGGCAATGGGTAAAGAACGCTACTGCTTCCTAGACAGACGTATACATCTTAAAGTCAGTCTTCAAGTTTTAATTTTATTTTCTCCTCCCTGAAAACTGTTATTGACCGCCTGTAAAGCAGAGAGTCTCGCACAAAAATAGCTGTTTAAAAGCAGCAATCGGTTTAAATGGAGGTGGGGAGGAGGTTTGTGAGTCTGGGCTGGGGCTGTGATATGTTAAGAGCAGTCTGTTGGAAGCCACTAAGGAAGATTTTCTATTCCTGAAACAAAAGTCCTCTTTTTTACCTGGGCATAAAGCCAGTTGTATATGATGCTTTGAGTCCCATGGCCATCCTTTATCTGCTAGGGATAAGGCTGAGCAAAGGAATTACAGAAAAATAGAGTAGAAATCCTGATGTTCTGCATCTGGAGCCTCTTAACACATACACTTAACCACTGAGGTGTACAATACACTCTTTTTCTGTCTCTCTTTGTCTCTGTCCCTGTCTGTCTCTCTCTCTCTCTCTCTGCATGTGATTGAAAATTTCCTATTGAAACTATTATTTGTTGACTTTAGTTTATGTGTGTGAATGTTTTGCTGGCATGCATTATGTGTAATACACGTGTACCTGGTGCCTACAGAGATCATAAGAGGGGGGGTCATTGGAATTATAGATGGTTGTGAGCCACCATGGGGATGCTGGGAACTGAACTCAGGTCCTCTGCATGAGCAGCAATCTCTCTTAACCACTGAGGTATTTCCCCAGCACCCTAAAATATGACTTTTGTTATCTGAGCGAGCAGTTTCTTGATTCATGAAATGAATAGCACATTACCCTGGAAAGGTGTGGCTAGAAGTTAAGGAAACTGTAAAAGCCTGAGATGATTTTTTTATACTCAGTTGTAAGCTGCTCACTACAATATTTAGTTATTGATATATGTTAGATTAGCTATCCTAATCACCTAGGGAACCTGAATCATTAATAATGGGCTACCTGAATCATTAATAATTAATAATTAATAATTAATAATGGGCTTCGTGCACACCTTCCCTTTGACCAGGGGAAGACATTATCTTTATTATTCTGGATGGCCAGCGAGTTGTCCCATTGTTCAGGAGTACATCATCACTACAGCCTCACACTCCTGTCTGACTTAGGGAACACATTCTCTTCATTGCACTGGATGGCAGGAGAGCCTTCTCATTGCTCAGGGGCATATCCACAATGCTGCCTTACAACACTGTCTACTATAAAAACACCCCGACAAGATAATCCAGAATAAGAACATGGGTAGTGCCACACTTGTGGGACATTCAGAAACACAAGCATTCCATGTGAAAGCTGCTTTGTCCCCCAAAAGGCCTGGGGATGGGCTTGGGGAGTTTGTGGGTAGCCTCAGTGGGTTTAGAGCATGGTGATGGTGGGGCCTAGTAGCCTAGTGGTGTGGATACACAGTGATACTTGGTGAATGCCTTTGTGACCAGAGGATACAAACTTTATAAACTGTTCAGAATATTCATCAAAGTATGAAAGGCTATTCCTAGGCCTGTTGGGTTCTGGAGGGCAATCACAGCTTTGCCCCAAGACTCTGGATTTGGGGCAGGAAGAAGCTCACCCACAGCCTGCCCAGTGCCTCTGGCTCTGGACAATCAGGCACCGTTATGGTGAGTGAGTAGAGGGTGGTGATATGGAAGAGAGAGAGGCAGAATGAGTCATATGCATGGGAGAGAGACAGGTTTGAAGATGTGAGGATGGTGAGGAATGAGCTGTCCCAGGTGCTCTACTACCACTCAGGGCCAGATGTCTGGGTCTGGGCTGCTGCCAAGCGCCATGACTTGGTCCATGATTCTGATGGAGGCAGAGAGGATAGGGCAGTACAGAGTTGGCCTCGCCCCTCACCGGCTGAAGCACTCAGGAGAGAGGGCCCTATACCCCACCCGAGCAGTGAAATAGAGCTGACCCTGTTCACAGGGGCATAGGCGAGCCGGCCCTGAGGGTGTGAGAATGGGAGAGCAGGTCATGCTCCTCTTGAATATGTCATGTGGTAGAGTGGCTGAGGGAAAGAGGCCCTCCTCTCTCGCCCCTCGAGACCTTCAGCAGGTGGGGGACCTGACCCAACCCCTCACCAGCTGCAACACTCAGGAGAATGGACCCTGTACCTTGCCTGTGCAGCACAGTAGAGTTGACCCTGTAGATACCAGTGTGGGTGAGTCAGCCCTGAGGGCCTGAGAGGGAGGGGCATAGGTGATACCACGTCCCTTGTCTGTGGTGTGGTGTTGGGGACAAGGGAAAGATGCCCTCTCCTCTTACCCCACACCTCCAGCTGGCCAGTGAGCTGGCCCCTTTACCATCTGCAACACTCAGGAAAGCGAGCCCTGCACCTTGTTTGAGCAGCACAGCAGAGCTGATCCTGTTGACCAGGGCAGAGGTAAGCCTACCCGGAGAACTGAGCATGGGAGACGTAGCCCCACCCCTCAGTTGCCATATGGTGGCATGGGGAGGAGAGAGATGCCCCTCTCCTCCATCAATGCCTGAAGCAGTTGGGAGAGCTGGCCCTGAGGTCCTAAGAGGAGGAGAGCTGCTCCTTATCCCCACCAGCTGCAATACTTGGGAGAGCTGGCCTTGCGCCTCACCTGAGCAGCACATTAGAGTCAACCCTTTTGGCGGAGGTGTGGGTGAGCCAGCCCCGAAGTGGTTGGGCATGGGAGAGCTGTTTGCACTGCTCATCTGTTATGTGCTGGTGTGGGTGGAGGAGAGATGCTTCCCTTACCCCTCTCCCCTCATCACCTTCAACAGATGAGGTAGCTGACCCCTCTCCCTTACCATCTGCAGCACTCGGGAGAGTGGACCTTGCACCTCATCTGGGCAGCACAGTAGAGCTGACCCTGTTGGCGGGCATGTGGATGAGCTAGCCCAAAGTTGTGAGCATGGGAGAGCTGTCTCCAATACTCATTTGTCTTTTGGTGACATGGGTTGGAGAGAGATGTCCCTATTACCGCTCCCTGCCCCCCTTCCCGCCATCAATGCCTGAGGATGGTAGGAGAGCTGGCCCTGAGGTCATAAGAGCAGGAGAGCTGTCCCTGACCTTCAGCTGCAGCACTCTGGGGAGTGGCCCCTATACCTTGCCAGGGCCACACAGTAGAACTGGCCCTGAAGGTGTAGGTGTGGGAGAACTGACCCTGAGGACATGAAAGTGGGAGAACAGGCCCCGCCCCTTGCTCATCACTGCAAGGGGTGAACTCACCAGGGCAGTGCAGGAGAGCTCACCCTGGTGGTGAGGACAAGGGAGAGCTGGCAGGCTGACCAACCCTGCAACTACCCAGGTCCACAACCAAGGTTATGTGTTAGCCCATTCCAACATCCACCCTGTCTGTGATCTGCTGGGGCGGAGGGCAGAGGGCAGTCCTGCAAAACCCAAGGATCATGCAGGATCTCCATGACACAGGGCAGCAACAGGATGCCCAAGAAGAGTCCCAGAGGGCTCAGTGTTGATGATGTAGTAGAGACTGGGGACTCAAACCAGATCAACGATTCTTTGTGATGAACGTTCTGCATGTAAAAATTTGTGGACAAAGGGATTCACTGCGTGACTCACTGTGTCACACTGCAGCGTCCATGGCGTGATTTCTCCCTTCTTCCTTCCTTTTTTTTTCCTTTCTTCCTTTTTTAAAAATTTTTTCTTTTCCTCTTTTCTCTTGAATTTTATTTTGTTATGTTTGGGGTGGGGAGGGAGATGGGTGGGATTGGGAAGCACGATGTGAAAGATATAAAGAATAAATAAAAAGAAAGTTTTAAAAAAAAGAATCACAAAATGGCATCAGGAAAAAAATTCAGAAGAATATTGCTGGATGTTTTTTTCAGGCACCGATGTACTCCACTGATCTGCTTAGAGATAATACGTTCTTTTTCACTAACCGTAACAAGAGCCCCCGACATTTATTAGGTGTCCACTGTGTGCTGGTGACACTGCTGAACTTTGCTTAGATTATTTTCCATCAGGGTGACATTCTGAGGTAGGCAGCATCATTTCCTCAACGTAGATAAGGAAAATGAGTCACAGAGAAGATGAGCTTGAGGCATTGATTTCAGAATGTCACAGAGTCACTGAGGAGCAGGAAATTTAGAGTCATCCTGGAAAATTCCAGAGCATTACATAGTCAGCTTGCCAGGGTCCGAGTGAGGCTGGACTGACTAGTTAAACTCGGCCATTCTTCCGTCTCCCAATCCTAAAAGCATCATTTGATAAGGAAGATGCACAGCCGTGCTGAGGAGAGGAATATGGAGGGATTGTGTCAGTGCCATAGCTGCTCCTGTTTAACATTTATTTATTTATGTATTTATTTATTTTTGGTTTTTCGAGACAGGGTTTCTCTGTGTAGCTTTGCGCCTTTCCTGGAACTCACTTGGTAGCCCAGGCTGACCTCGAACTCACAGAGATCCGCCTGCCTCTGCCTCCCGAGTGCTGGGATTAAAGGCGTGCGCCACCACTGCCCGGCTCATGTTTAACATTTATTATACTGAAGATTGCAAAGGAAGAAGCAAGCAATGGTGACGTCATTTTTACTCATGTTTATCTTGGTAGTTAACCATGGTTCGAACATTAACTCCAATACATTAACTTGCTCAGGCTGTGTGATGGTTAAGTTTGGTTGCCAACTTGATTTGATCTGGGATGGACTAAGATTAAACAACTCTGGGCAGCTCTGTGAAGGCACTTCCCGGAAGGAATAACTGAGTCAGGAAGACCCCCACCAGAGTGGACAGCACTTTCTGGCAGGAATGGCACGGGTTTGATGAGGTTTAAGGGATACCCAGTGCTGCTGTCGTCTCCCAGCTCCTTGCTCGGTAGTGCGCTGCTCTGCTGTTGCTGACACCATCACTGAAACCATCGTTTGCTGACATGGGAATCTAGCTTCTTCAGCCTTCCAATACGGACCAGACATTAGCAGCTTTCCAGGAATCCTCCAGGGTTTTGGTGCTGGATTAGAACTACAGAGGCTTGCACCTTTGTGGACCATAACAGCTACCATATTCTCATCCTCTTTAGCAGGCAGGCAGTCATTGTTAGACTACCCAGATCACAGTATGTAAACCAATCTCATAAATTCTCTCTCTCTCTCTCCCTCTCCCTCTCCTGCTCTCTCTCTCTCTTTCTGTCTCTCTCTCTCTCTCTCTCTCTCTCTCTCTCTCTCTCTCTCACACACACACACAAACACATTCACACACTCTCTCTCTCCCTCTCCCTCTCCTGCTCTCTCTCTCTTTCTGTCTCTCTGTCTCTCTGTCTCTCTGTCTCTCTCTCTCTCTCTCACACACACACACACACAAACACATTCACACACTCTCTCTCATACACATACTCTGTCTCTTTTTCTCTCACACACTCTCTCTCTCTCTCTCTCTCTCTCTCTCTCTCACACACACACACACACACACACACACACACACACACACACACACACACACACTAAAGGTACCAGCAATCTGTTTCTTGTGTGGCCCCCTCTCTGGCTTCAGATGACATCTCCTCTACATTCTCACATGGCCTTGCTGGTGTCTCTCCCTCTTCTTATCAGACCTTTGTGGATTCATTTAACCTTTGTTATCTCTTCATTGACCCTACCTTTAAATTCAGTCAATGTTGGTTTAGGGGTCAAACCTATGAATATATTAATACGATGACACACTTCAGCCTATAATGCGTTTTCAGATAAGAAAAAGAAGCACGAGAATAGTTAATAGCACCTCCTACCTCATGGGATTAAAGGAGATAAATCATGGTTACTCCATAAATACTATTTCCGTTTCTTATACCCTGGTGACTTAAGGCAGGAATTAGTTTGTAGCACACTGAGAATGGGGAGGGACATGGAAGGTTAAGGAAGAGATTGGTACGATATGAATGCTTTGTCTTACTGTATAACAATTTATGACAAACTTACTAGCATAAACTAATGTCTGTTCATTACCTACGTTTTCACAGAGTAGGAATCCAGGCCCTGCTTCAGGGAGCTCTCTGCTCAACATCTCACGGGCTGGAATCAAGATGGCAACTGGGTTGCATCCCTTTCTGGGCGCCCGAGTCCGCTGAGCTTGAGTGTAGTGGCAAAGCTCTGTTCTCTGTGGCTATGGCACTGAAGACCCCATTTTCTTACTGGCTGATGGTGGTTAAGGGTGTCCTCAGTCCCTAGAGGTCGCTCACAGTCCTTGTCGCATGTCTGTCTCACAGACTTTCCCACAACATGGCAGCCTGGTTCCCCAAGGTCACAGCCAGAGTCCTCCTCCTTCAGTGTGCAAGTGTCATGAAATATAATGGGGGTCATAGAGTGGCACCCCACCATTTTTGCTGCGTTTTATTGGCTAGAAGAGACTCATAAACCGAAGGGGAGGAAGTTATGCAAGGATGTGCCTCTCTGGGGGCAACTATAGTGAGAATAAAAGGTGGGGTGGGTGGCAAGTGCCCTTTGCTCTTTATGCTTTCTCCGTCATACAGTGGCAGATGAATCCCACAGATGGTCTAGCACCCAAAGGGGAGAGGCAAGAATGTGGTTGTTGACTTTCCAGATGTGCTCAAATACATAGGGTCCCATGAGTCACAGGGGTAGCCACAGAATTTCTGATTAACAGTGCAAAAGGGAGACATTAGATTCTCTAAGGGAGTATGAAATTCAATGAAAACCAAGTCACTGGCACTTCCTGGAAGACACAAACTGAGCTGTGCTCAAAAGCAGAAGGACTTTGTTGTCTTAATTCTTCTGACCTGAATCGCAGTGGAGCACGTGACACAGGTATTTGGTTAGTGGCAGTGACTTCAGATGCATATGTTCTCTCTAAATACTTGTCGCTCTGTGTAAAGAGCGCTACAACCGAAGAACACCAGAATTCTCCATATCTAAACAGCTCAGAGAGTTATCCCTGAACTTCTTGGAAAGCCCAACAGTTAGGGAGAAGCAGAGGATCTTCCCATGTTCTAGAAGGTTGTACCTGGGATTTGATTGTGAGAGACTAGGATGAGGTGTGTGTTCCTGTGGAGGCACCGGCATCCGAACCTGGAAAGTCTGGCTTCTGGCTGCATTCTTACCTCCTCACTGATACGGTTCCCAGTAATTCTTCACTTTTTCTCTCTCCACAGCCCCCGTCCTTTTTTGAGGCTCAGCTACATCGCTTCTGCAGTATATAATCTCTCTATATCCTTCTAGTAAATTCCTTACAAAGATCTGTTTAACATGTATTAAAGTTTATTTCTGTTATATGCACACGGGGCAATTTCACTAAGGCAGTTGTTGGCCTCTAAAGTAAAATGTACTGAAGACTTCATGACTGTTATTTCTGATACAATGTTAATCTTATTCTCCAGCTGTGAGGAAGCCAAGAGGAAGTGGGTTTTGGTTTCAAGAAAGAACATTTTAAAAGATCATTACAAAGCTTAATGATCAATATACAGTTTATGATTGTGTTATTGAGATCCTTATAAACCAGACAAATTACAGATCTCTGGGAAGCAGTAGCCTGGGGCTGATGATAGTTTTGAATTTTTATAATTCTTAAAATGAGCAACTTGCTGGGTGATGGTGGCACATGCCTTTAATCCCAGCACTCAGGAGGCAGATGCAGGTCGATTTCTGAGTTCAAGGTCTGCAGAGCAAGTTCCAGGAAAACCAGGGCTACACAGAAAAGCCCCATCTTGGAAAAAAACAAAAACAAAAACAAAGCACAACTATATAATGACAGTGTTTAGAAGAGCAGGACATGGAGGGGCCATCCAGAAGTTTCTCTGAGGACTCAGTCTGCATCTAATCAGATGTCTTCAATATGACCTCCATTCCAACCTTCTCATTTTGGAAGGCCTTCATAGGTAAGGAAGCAGAGATGGAAAGGTCCCTGACTACTGTAGGCTATGGTCCTTGAGGTCAGTCTCTCCAGTCCACTCAATACCTCTTTTCCCAGTGCATTGGGAAGCTGTTGTTTAATTCAGCTGCCCACGACTGTGTAATTAATAGGAGGATGTTGAGGTAACAAATTGTGTTTATTTGGGTCTTTTTTAAAGGGCTTATCAGTATTTTAGATTCTGAATTTGGGTTGGGGCAGATACTTCATGCTATTCTAAATCACAAAGGAAGGATTTACATCTCTGGGGTTCTGTGGACATTCTGTTAAGTGGCAGCCTTCGGATGGCCTCACCAGAACATGGCAGTCTTTCCTGCAAGTGCCCCGCAAAAGAGGCTTCACTTTTCTTTTTAGATACTACAGAGACTAGCTGGGATGCCATTAGGTCACAATGGTGTAATTCATGCAAAAAGTAACTATGGATCTTGATTTTTTTTCTGAAAGTTTTGCTTAAAACCTCTGACGGAGATGAACAAGAATTTCTCACATTAAAGTCAGCCACCAGACATGCAAAAAATGTGGTCACTGTTGCTTGTTGGGTGTCTGATACTCTGCTGGGTTCTCCATACTTACTCACACTGTATAGGAATCCTAGAGAATAAACTGGGAATGTGGCTCAGCACTCTGGAATTTCAATAGCATGCATAAGGTTGTGGCTTCATTTCTGACATTCACCATCACCACTGCCACCCTCAGGACTACCATGACAAAACCCTAGCAGATAGAGGTTTGCCTTTTTAGATATCAAAGATCACCAAGCATGGCAAGGAAGGTAGATCTAGAAAATGGACTCCTGTTAATTAAAAAAAAGTCTCAGTAGGTTTCAACTGTGAAAGCATCTGTTCAAGGGTGTGAACACTAGCACACATTAATTACATAAATTGAGATTCAATGTGATGCTTGGACATTGTGCATTCATGTGTGTTCAACAGCTTACTACCACCCATCACTCCTACTTTGCAGGGGAGCTTCCTCAAGGCCAAAATTTCCTGCAAGCATGTCTTCTCAAAATTTTGTGATTAATGATGACAGTTACTTGTCATTTGAGGGACATTGTGCTGTAGTGGAAGAAGGACTTGGGATAACCAATGACACGCTTTGTGTCTTAGTCACTGTTCTTATTATGAAGAGACATTGTAACCATAATGGCTATTAGTTGTCAACTTGACTATATCTGGAATGAACTACAATCCAGAAATGGAGGGAACACCTGTGCCAGATTTTTTTTGCTTGGTTTGAAGTGGGTGAATCCACCTCTAATCCAGACTTTTGAGTCAGGAAGACACACACTTTTGATCTCAATCTTGAGGCAGGAAGACACACCTTTAATCTAGGCCATACCTTCTGTTAGTCTAAATAAGAACACAGAAGAAGAAAGATTTTGGCTCTTTGCCTGCTTGCTCTCACCTTTCTAGTACATCCATTCCTTTACTGGCATTAGAGCCAACTTCTTTGGGATCACCTGAGACATCCAGCCTTGTGAACTGAGCAGCCACTGTATTCTTGGATATTCCATTCACAGCCAGTCATTGTTGGGTTAGCTGGACTATAGCTGTTAAGTCATTCCAATAAATCCCATATATGTTTTTCCCATGAATATATAATCCCATGAGTATATATATATATACACACACACATATATATGTATATATATGTTTATATGTATGTAGCTGGAAGTTTTCCTGTGTCCTGGCCAGCTGGTGGTTGGAACAAATCTCTCCCACTCACGTCCCCCAAGTAAACACACAGAGGCTTATATTAATTATAATGGCTTGACCATTAGCTCAGGCTTATTACTGACTAGCTCTTACACTTAAATTAACCCATAGTTCTTATTTATGTTTAGCCACATGGCTTGGTACATTTTCTCAGTTCTGCCTTGTCATCTTGCCTCCTCTGTGTCTGGCTGGCGACACCTGACTCAGCCTTCCTCTTCCCAGAATTCTCCTTGTCTGCTTATTTTGCCTATACTTCCTGCCTGGCTTCTGGCCAATCAGCATTTTATTTATCAACCAATCAGAGCAACACACATTCACAGCATACAGATAGACATCCCCATCATATGTACATATACATAGAATGAATATATATTCATTCTATAACTTCTGCTACTCCAGAGAATCTTGACTAATACAATGACCAAGGCAACTCTTATTAAAGAAAACATTTAACTGGAGGCTTGCTTATAGTTTCAGAAGTTTATGGCAGCACTCATGGTGCTGAAACAGTAGTTGAGAGCTACATCTTGATACACAAGCCGAGAGAGAGAGAGAGAGAGAGAGAGAGAGAGAGAGAGAGAGAGAGAGAGAGAGAGAGAGAGAAACTGGGCTTAGCATTGTCTTTTGAAACCTCAAAGACCACCCTCAGTAACATATTTCATCTAATAAGACCACATCTATATTAGCCCATGGGGACCATTCTTATTTAAAACACTATATTCCATTCCTTGGCTCTCATAGGTCTATAGCCATATCATAATGCAAAATGGATCCAGTACAGTTTCAAAAGTTCCCATAGTCTTTCAGTCTCAAGACTGCTTCAAAGTTCAAAGTCTATTCTGAGACTCAAGGTGCTCTCTTAATTGTAACTTCCTGTAAAGTCAAAATATAAGAAGCAGAGCACATGCTTCCAACATACTATGACAGAGAATATGCATTACCATTCCAAAAGGGAGGAAAGGGAGCATAGTGAGGAAATACCATATCAAAGTGAGACTGAAACTCAGCAGGGCAAACTACAAAGTTTTGCATCTCCATGTCCTATGTTAAAGCACTCTTTAGAACTCCAGCTCCTTTCAAATTGTTGATGGTAACCCATTTTCTTTCTTGTGCTGTTTTCACACCCTGTATGTGGTTTTCTTTGTTAGGTATCCCATGACTCTGGCATTTCCAACATCTTGGGGTCTCCAACACAACCCTGGCTTCACACTCACAGACTCATTCAATGGCCTCTCTGGGATTCCATGCAAGAACATCACTGATACAACCTGTTGTCAGTGGCTTTCTGTTGCAGGGGAATTGTCTGTACAGCCAATCTACTGTGCCAACAAAGCAATCTTGAATCAAAGGATGGAGTCAGCAATTGGCTGACTGGGATTAGCCATAAAGTTCTCGGAGGACTTAAGAGGGGACTAGAGGAGACAGACAGAAAGTGAGAAGGAGGAGTGTGGTGGTAATCTAATTGTACTGAAATGTGATTTTGATTGTATGTTAATAAATAAAGTTGCCCGGGGGTCAGAGCTATTAGAGCCATAGACAGAGTGTGGCGGTGGTGGCACATGCCTTTAATCCCATAGATCTCTGTGTGTTCAGGGATACAGCCAGCATTGGAGACCTAGGGGGCTGTACATTCAGACAGTGACGAGGCAGTCATGTGTTTGGGTTTACAACCAATGAGAAGGCAGAACAGCATACTATTAAAAAAAAAAAAACGAACAGACAGGATATAGCTCTCTTTCGGGAAGCTGGGACACCGCAGGCAGAAGGGTGAGATTTTAGCTCTGAGCTCTGACCTCTCGGCTTTCTCTTTTACATTGTTTCTGTGTTTCTTACTTAATAAGACTGTTGATTACATCTATAGAGGAGTTCTGGGGATTTTCTGCTGCTGGAGGGTTCAGAAAATGTGGAGAGAGAGTCAGCAAATTGCTCCACTTTCCTTGGATTTTTTTGTCTTTAATCTCAATTTCCAACTCCCGAGCTTTTACTATACCAGAACAAATTAGATAATTGTTATATCTGGCAGCAATATCTGGTGCCCATGTATAGACAAATTTTTCTTTGGGATGCCAGCTTACAAAAAAATGACTCAGAGGCTTATTATTAATTATGAATGTTCAGCTTATAGCTTAGGCTTGTCCCACTAGCTCTTATAACTTATATTAACCCATTTATATTAATCTAAAAAGTTTTGCCTTTTGGCTTTTTATCTCTTTTCCATCTTGTACCTTCTGTTTCCTCTCCATTTCCTCTGGCATCTCCCCTGCACCTCGATTCAACACCACTTCTGTCTTTCTGCCCAGAAGTCATACCTAACCTCTTGCTGTCTAGCTACTGGCCATTCAGCTCTTTATTAAGCCAATAAGAAGGCACATTTTTACAGTGTACAAAAAGATTACTTTCCAACAGCTTTCCTTAGCCGGGGAGGGAGATTCTACAACTCCTTTCTTGTATTCTTGATTCTAAAGCCAGAACCATGTGGTTGATGTTGCCAAGTTCTGTTGCTTGATGGGGCTGGAACTTGGCCCCCTCATTCAAATATATTTGTATCAGCTTCTGGTTTTGATAGTTTTCTTCAATGGTTAGGCTTTTCTTTAATTCCTTTTCACAAGTTGAAAGTTTAGCTGAGTGGGGTCTTGCTCTGAGGTCACCACTCCCCTTATTCCATTTAGTATCAGTCTGTCCTTTAAACTTTTAATCTCTTTGAGCCCTGGACTTAGCTCCATTACACTTCCTGGTGTTCTTTTTTTTCCTTAAGCTGTACGTTTTCTATTTTTCTTTGTCCGGCTTGCTCCTTTTAACTATAGATCTGCAAATGATGATAACCAATAACTACACAACCTAGTCAATACTGGGCTGTCTTGAAATCTCCTCTGCCAAGAACATTAATCTAAAAACTCTTCGATTTAGCCTGAGGCAGATTTTTAGGATGATGGAAAAAAGCAGCTGTATTCTTTGCTGAACTATCACAAGACTAGTCTCTAGGCCATTTACTAATACTATTTTTCTTTGAAACTTCTTGAACTGGGCCCCCACAGTTCAACCCACCCTCATTGTCTTCCATGCTTTGCTTAAAGCATCCAACTGCTTTTCTAGTCCCAAAGTCTTCCATATCCCTCTAACAAACTACATGATCCGGCCTGTCACAGTAATACCCTAGTTCTTGTTACCAACTTTTGTCTTAGTCACTGTCTATTACTGGGTAGAGACACCATTACCAAAGCAACTCTTAAAAGAGAAAGCATTTACTTGGGGAATTGTATATGGTTTCATAGGTTTAGTCCAATATCATCATGGCAGGGAAAATGGCAGCATGCAGGCAGGCATGGTGCTGGAGAAGCAGTTGAGAGAGGGGAAAGAGGAAGAATACCTGGTCCAACAAGACCATACCTCCTAATCTTTCTCAAATAGTACTGCTCCCTTGTGACTAAGCATTCAGATATATGAGCCTATGGGGTTATTCTTATTCAAACCACCACACTGTGTAACTTTGGAAGGTTATTAACTTACCTAGACATTCATCTTCTCAACTCTAAGCTCCCGCAGAAGAGATACCTTCCAAGACTGTTCTTAGGGTTAGAAGGGATGCACTGGTAAGGATGGATCCATGCAGGACACAGCAGTTGCCACAGCCCATAGTGGCCACAGGGTGGGCTCTGTTATCTGGCTATATGTGGTCGGATCCGGCGGTAGCTATAAAGTGGTTCATAACTTTTGACAGGTTAAATTTGACAAGACAAGTCACATAATATTTAGCTAGTTAGACATTTTAAGTCTCAATTAAAAACATTCTTCAAATTCTAAAAATAAATGGCATGATTTTGGGGGGCTGTTG